>NW_008330297.1:522539-568779 GCF_000622305.1 Nannospalax galili | reverse complement strand
AAAATTATAGATATATTTTATATATATATATATATAATATATATATAATTTTTTTACTTGTGTGTGTATGACTGTTTAGCCTGCATATATTACATGCCCATGAAAGCTAGAAGAGGGCATCAGATTCCCTGGAACTGAAGTTACAGATGGTTGTTATCCACCATGTGGGTGCTGGGAACTGAACCACGGTCCTCTGTAAGTACAGCCAGTGCTCTTAACCACTGAGCCATCTCTCCAGCCCCTTGGGTGCTTCCTCACGGGCCTTCCATGAAGGCCATGCGGGCTGACTGGAGACCTCACATTGAAGTGACGTACCCTACTAACATGCACAATACTTGGATTTTGGTGGATACTGCGGCTAGGTGTGCCTTGGTTTGTGGCCCTCCAGGGACATCAGGGAACAGGCAGCAGTGAAGAACATGGAGAAAGGACAGTACAGGTAAAAAAGACTGAATTTGTCCTAAGGCAGACAATTACTTCCTCTGAAATTACACTGCCTACGTTTCTCCCCTGTGGGACAGTATGGGGCTGGGAGCAGATGTACTGCTGAGACACGCCCTGCATACCACCTTGGAGACTTTTGCCTAAGGATATAAACTATTAAAGCAGTCTAGTATGGTTGGGGACCCTGTAAAGGGTCAGTAGTTCACCACGCTGGACTCTGAGATGAAGACGTATTTAAGTGTCCCCAGAAAAGCCATGCAGCACTCAGCCTCCTGAGGGCTGGGATTATAAGCACATGAACCATCATGTCTAGCAGCTGTACTACTCTTAAATTCACTGGTACTGTGGTCGGAACATCAGTGCTCCTGTAAGAATAACCTGTTGAAATCCTAATCTTCAAGGAAATGGAATTAAAGCAGTAAGGACTTTGAATGGGATAATTCACATTTAAAAAGATATTCTTGAGGTGGATGTGGTGATGTACACCTTTAATCCCAGCACTGGAGAGGCACAGGCAGGTGGTCTGTGTGATCAAGGCCAGCCTGGTCTACATATCAAGCTCCAGGCCAGCTAGGGTTATAGGAGACCCTGTCTCAAAAAAAAAAAAGATATTCCAGGGCTATGGATATAGCTCAGGGGTAGGCTTGCCTAGCATTATCCAAGGCCCTGAGTCTAATAATACGGCAAAAAAAGTCCCGAGAGCTGCCTACTCCCTTTCCCCACATGATGACACAAGAAAGCATGGTGTGCAAACCAGGAAGAAGGCCCTCACCACTCAATGGATCTCTTCATGCCGTGATCGTGTTCTCCTCAGCCTCTGTTGTCTACAAGCAACCTGAGTCTATTAGTTTGTGACAGCAGCCCAGATGGCCTGAGACAACTAGATTCAGGGCTTCAAGCTTTAGTCTCTGACTGATTCGAGATCTATTCCAGGGTACAAGGTGGACTTATTTTTCCCCTTTCCTAAGTTTTCTGAAGACACTTTGCTTCTATGACTATGTATAATTTTAGATTACTGAACCATCAGATAGCTCCTCGCTCTGGGCAACTGAAGAAGCTGTAGCATAACAGGTACTGAGCAGGAGTGAGTGCCGTTGGCACGCGTCTATACCGAACACACTAAAACATGGCATCTCATCCCAACTGACAGGATCATCCTTACCTTGCACGTTCTGAGCAAGTCCAAGTGTTTTCTGCACATCGCGGCAGATCTTGGAGAGGCAGTACTGGAACTCCTCGTCACAGTCGTTCTTGCTTTTGCCACAGGTCTCATAGCACCTGTCGTGTTGGTTGCAGCACTTTGTCAGGGAAGGGATGCCAATGTTAAGCTGTGGCGGCATTTGGATGAATTACTGACAGTGAGATGAAAGTTCCTCGGCATAAGGTAGTGCATTCAAGTGGGCATCATAGAAATCAATAACAACGAATGCTGTAGCCAATCTCCAAACCCATTTCTGCTTACAAGCGGTTCCCATGTTATAAATCTCCCCATGACTCTTACCAATACCCCATCCATACAACTGTCCTACCATGCCCCTCTGCTCTCTACTTTGCAATGTCAGAGTACTCACAGTTAGCTGTCAATAATCACAGTTCCTAACTGTCCAAAATACGAAACATGGCCCTATTTACTTATGGTGTGTGTGTGTGTGTGTGTGTGTGTGTGTGTGTGTGTGAGCACAGGTGTGCAGGGCAGCAGCCAAAGGAGGATGTTGGGTGTCTCCCTCTATTGCTAGGTCTCTCTGTGAACCTAAAGATCACTGTTTCAGCTAGGCTGGCTGACCAGCAAACTTCAAGAATCCACCTGTCTCTGTTCCCCAACAGGCACATGTGCCTATGCCCAGCTTTTATGTGGGTGTGGAAGATTCAAGCTCAGGTCCTCATGCTTGCACAGCAAGCACTCCTACCCACTGAGCTCCTCCCTAGGCCTCCAAACATAGATCTAAACATAAGCCAGGTGTGGTGATGCACACCTTTAATCCCAGCACTCAGGAGGCAGAGGCAGGTGGATCTCTGTGAGTTCAACTGGGTTACTGGGAGACACCCTGTTTCAAAAAAAAAAAAAAAAAAAAAAAAAAAAAAGCTAAGAGCATTAAAAGATTTCTCCAGGGCCTAGACAATTATGATTTTAGGAAATTTCAAAGTATTTTGTAGCCCTGCTTCCAAATAAATGTAGTCTATAAAATGTCACAGAAAACTTTTAAGTGCCTACAAATAGTAGGGTTTTTAACCAAAATATTTTATTTGTTATTTTTATTTTAAATGTCTGAGTGTATTGACTGCATTTATGTAAGTGCACCCATGTCATGCCATGCCTGTGGAGGTCAGAAGAGGGTGTGGGATCCTCTGGAACTGGAGTTACAGATGGTTGTTAGCTGCCATGTGGGGCTGGGAATCGAACCTCTGCAAGAGCAGCCGGTGCTCTTAACCACTGTGCCATCTCTCCAGCCCCTTGCTTTGTTTTTTTTTTGTTGTTGTTTTTTTTTAAATGAAACAGGGTTTCCCTGTAGCCCCAGCTGGCTTAGAACTTGCTATGTAGACCAGACTGACCTTAATTGTACAGAGATCTGCCTGCTTCTGCCTCCCGAGTGCCAAGATTAAAGGTATGCGCCACCACATTCAGCTCAAATAGTGGGGTTTCTTTCTTAACTTTAAGTATTGTTCCATTTTTGAGAGATACTGTTATTTTGAATCCATAACTTATCTTTAGGTTTTTTTGTTGTTCTTTTGTTTTTGTTTCTGTTTTTTGAGGAAGGGTCTATGTACCCCCCACCCCAGCCCTGAACTCGATATGGAGACCAAGCTGGCCTCTATCTCACGGAGATCTGCCTGCCTCTGCCTGCTGGGAACAAAAAGGTGTTGGCCACTACACCTGGCTAGCTGTTTTAGTGAACCCACAAAACTCCTATGCACAGGAATTATTCTCATAAATATCTTCTGTCCATAGCTACTGGTCAAGTCTAATTTTCTAAATAACAAGCACACTGCTCCCACTTAGCCTTGCTTTAATAAAGAAATCATGCCTATCTACACTTTTCCTCCTTAAGCAGTATTATATATGCATCTTAAACCTTTAAATTATGTTTGAGACATTACAAAATATTATTTATATGGTATTTACACAAGGTAAAAAATAAATCATTAATTTTAATCCCATTTAACATTACTTGCTAAGTGTGTGTTTTGCCAGAAAATACTATAATAAACACAAACATCATTACAATGAGCAAAATTATACGTGAACCCAAGGATGCACTAAGTCTTGCATTATTAAAAGTATTACTCAAACTAATGGTCATAAAACTTATCAAAGAATAAGAAACAGTATTTACATGGACACCAAACAATGGAGAGCCACATCCATTTGGTGGGGACGGTTTATATCCATAGCGTGGAAAAGGCTTCGATCCTATGCAAAATATAAATAATATCATATTTAATTTTAAAATATGAAGGAAAATGTTCATACTCGCAAAGGTACACAATGTGCTAGCCTAGCCTTGGGAATACTGGACACCAGCATTAATGAGTATTCTGATGAGTACTAGAATGCTAGTTTATGTAATTAATTATGTCTCTTGTGGTGAAGAGTGTGGAACACATCCAATGTGAACATACATACACAAACACACAGCACTTCATATAGTGCAATTACTATTCATAAGCCTAAGCTGTTCAGAACATATACAAGCTCATCCTATACCACTAGTGATTTCAAAGGTGCATATAAGATTGCATCACGTGTTTGAAAGATAACCCACCGTGCATTCCTGTGCATCTTAAGGTTTGAGATTTTTAGGGGCTATGAGTAATTGGTTGCATCTTCCTAACTTGTCAGCAAATGTTCCACCCCCGCAAAAATTCAATAACCATCAATTAACAGGTGTTTCAGCTAGGAAGACATAGTTATTCAGTAATAATCTAATTACTTTAATACCATTACAAAGCATTATCAGATCACACATTCTGCCCCCAAACCCTCCAGCCAATTGTTCATGAATACAGATCATGAAAAGAGTCATGGTGCACCAGGTAAACTGTATTAACTCCGGCTGTGCTGTGCTGTCTAGTAGCATGCAGCACAGAGGAAGATGACACAATCACAGCAATCTCAAACCATGAGAAACGCTTTAGAAACAGCTTACCTCATGTAATACAGAAATCACTTCAACACACCAGACAGACACAAACGATCTCTCTGGCTGTTTTCTATAGTCCTCCTACATCAACAAATAACCTATTCCACCGTGGAATGGTACCAGTTAGGGAGATGTTCTTTTTTCTGTTTCCTGATCAATTCTACTGATAAGCAATACTCAGTTCCATAAGACAAAATAAGCCAATTCCTTACATGATAATCCTTTCAAACAACTGGAGCTACCATTTTTCTGTGTGTGCATATGTGCATGCATGCGTGGTGTGTGGTGTGTGTGCATATATGCACTCAATGGAGACTAACCCCTGGTGTCGTTCATCACTCATCCCCACCTTGTTTTTGAGGCAGAGTCTCTCACTGGCCTGAAGTTACCAAGTAGGTGAGGCTGCCTGGCTAGCAAGCCCTAGGGATTGGCCTGTCTGCACCTCCCCATTGCTGGGATTATAGCCGTGATTAGTTTTTTTTTTTTTTTTTTTTCTTTTTGAGATAAACTGCTGGGATTAAAGGTGTGCGCCACCACGCCCAGCATGTCCCCTTTCTTCTATGGGCTCTAGGTCTTCACGATCATAAGACAGGCACATTCTTGATGGAGCTATCCCCAGCTCCTTACCATCTGTCTTCATTCCAAAAATGAAACATACTCAGTTATTTCAGCCATAAAACATGATATCATTTTCAAATGCCACCCCATAGTTGAATACTTAAGAGACACAAAGTACTCCAACTTTCTTTCAACTAAGAATGTTGGGGGACTTAATGATAAGGTTACCCCCAGAAGTCAAGTAAGGAGGGAAAAGAACAACTCTTTAGTAGCAAGCCACGAAAACAAGTAACTGACTCTAATAATGGTAAAAAATGGTTTCCTAGTTTCATGCTCAACTGAGGTAACCAAGAAGCTGCAACAGAATATAGCTCACGAGAGCCAGTGCTACGGCCTGCTTTATCCATTCTGAAGGAGAAACAAGGACAAAAGGCAATCGTCAAGATGAGTGGAGAAGGAGGGGCAAGAACTGGCTCTGGTCTCCCAGCACTAAGAAGGGTTGGTTCTGCCCACCCAGGCTGTCACGGCCACTTCGACTCCTCCCTCTTGCCTTTCATCCTTAATTCCCAAGAAAATTGTTTATCATCTGGTTTCCCCCTTGCCAGAGCCTGGGGAAGAATATCTGTCCGCCACTTGGGTGTCCACTGGGGTTAAGATGTCCTCCCTGACTCTCATCCCAAACTCACTCCAACCTGTTCTCAGTCAGTGGTGACTCTTATCTTTCCAGATGCTCAGAGCAAAAATCGCAGCCATTCTTGACTATTTTATTAGAGCTTACATTCTGTTCAACAACCTGTCCTGTTGACTGTGTCTTTAAAATATTAAGAATCTAACTACTTCCCAAAACATCCACTGCTACCATTCTGCTCTAAGAAACCATGGATTACAGCCATAAACTCCTAACAAGCCTCATTTTTTTTTCTCTCAGTCCACATCACTTCCAGCCATAGTTAATTTCAACAATGACACTGAGTGATTCGCTAAATTATATATTATACCAAGTGTTCTACAGTACAAAACCCCTCAGTCACATCATTTTCAATAAAACCAAAAGTCTGTAAGTCCTTTAAGACCCCCTATAATCTGAGCTTGCCATGACTTCTCTGAACCAATGCTCCCTCCCATGCATTATAGACATTGCAAGTCTGCTCCTGCCTATGGGTCTTTGGACTGCTGTCCCATGTGGATGTTCTTCCTCATCTTGTATCACACAGCAGTGCCTTCATTGTTATAATCTTATTATTAGTGCCCCTGACAATTCGTGTATGTTGACACTAATTACCAGGGTGACAGACAGTATTAGGAGGCAGGATCCCTGGAATGTGATTAGTGTCCGAGGGCAGACTTGCTGGCACTGTCCTCAGATGAGACAGGGCATCACATGGCCAGAGCTAGAAGCCAGCCAAACAGGCTTTTATTGCACATTTAGTCTTAAGATAACTCATTAATTACAAAAATGGACTGATCAATTCATGAGGACAGAGCCCTCCATGTCTCTCAAAGATCTCACCTCTTAATAGCGCATCTTTTAACAGAAATTACATTTTAACACAAGTTTGGGGGAGGAGGAGCCATACTCAAACTATAGCAGGGAAAGAGGCTCAATTAGCAATTCTGGGAAGCCCATTTAAATATTGCTGTAAGTGTCGTTAACTGCTGCTGAACATTAAAAAAAATAGCATTTATATTGGTGCCAGCTTTTACAAAGCAATCATAAACTCAATAATGGAAGGAACATATTAGAGTCAAGCAATAACACAATGATGTACTGTAGCCATCATTCCCCAGATTTTATAAGCAGATACAACAGAAAACTGAAAAAAGGAAATGGGAGGGAGAACTAAAGACACACCAGTGAAAGTCACTGACACAGCTATGTGGAGAAATACCAACTTCCTTTTGACATGGCAGGCACTTCTTAATGTTTTACCATCTATCTCCCTCCACAGCATGGGCTGACAGGACAAACAGAAGCAGAAGCCTAACCTGCTTCCTAGGCGGTTGAGATTTTAACATTCACCTCCAGGTGGCTCTGAGGCTATTCCCCTCATCCACTCACTTTCCTACTTTCCTCAAATCTCCCAACATCTTCATTCTCATGAATTCTTGAAGCGGGTGACCTTTATTCCTTCTTCACTGAGAAAAAAGGCAATCAGAACTTGAATACCCACCCACCCACTGGACAACTGTGCCTACCTCCTGCCTTCAGTCTATTCACGGGAGCTGTCGGCACCTGGCCTGTTCTTTACGTACTGGAATCCACACTTCTCACTTACTGAATGTGACTCTGGTACCCCACCTTTCCCTCAGCAGGGTTCCCACTCTCCACCCCATCACTCTCAAGAGCACACAGGTACGCTAATTTTTCATTATGCTCCAAAGCTCTTCTTTCCGTAGCCTTCCTCCTTTCAGTTAATGGCAATTCCATCTTTGCAGATGATCTCACCAAAAACTCTGGTATCATTTTTTGCCTTGCTCATAATCTACTTCCAAGCCAATAGCAAATCCTTTAAAATATACCCCAAGTCCAACCATCTCTCATCACTTCATTGCTATCAACTTGCCTTTTGTCTGGACTCCTGCACACAGCACCATCTCCATCCTGGCTTCCTTACCTCCTGGCTCTTAATTCTTAGTACAGCACTTGCATGATAGTGTGTGTGTGTGTGTGTGTGTGTGTGTGTGTGTGTGTGTATAATGTCACCAAATGAATGAACAACTTATCCAAAATTCTAAACATTTTAGGAGCCAATTTTTCTCTAAATTTTCATCAGAAATGTAAAAGAATTTTTTTCCTTAAATCTCCTCTGATGTTAGGGAGAAAAAAAATGTAAGGGCTGTGGGAGATGGCTCAGTGGCTAAGAGTGCTTGTTTTGCAATGATGAGTAAGGCCTGATTTTGAGTCCCCAGCACCCAGGTAAATAGACATGGGTGTATGTCCATGTAACCTTCTTGTTGGGGTCAGAGACAGGCAAGTCCCGGGAGCTCACTGGCTCCCAGCCTAGCCAAATCAGTGAGCTTCACTTTCAGTGAGACAGTCTGTCTGAAGGAAATAAGGCAGAGAGATAAAGATACTCAACATCTTCCTTTGCCTTCACAGCCAAAAATTTAAGAAAAAATGGCAAATGGCAAATTTGTTCCCACAAGTAATTTTACCTAACTGTCACTAAGGCCATTTCCATCTAGAGAGGATGACCAAAAGGAAACAAGTTTCCATAACATTAATCTCAAGATTCAGCAAGAACTGCTGAATCTAACAAGTTTGTGCTTTTTCACCCTCTGCCTCCTAAAAGGAGAGGGCACAGAAAACCCCTGGTGGGTCGTAAACCGTCATTCCGGCAGATGGGCCTTATCAGAGAATCATTTGCCCGTTTAGAAACTATGGCTCCAGAACACATCACCCCAACAATAGTGATTCCTGTGCCGCACACAGGTCTTCCTGCCCTGGGCCTAGACCCTGTACAAGCAGCAACCCACATATCTATCTCCACATAGAACATAAACCCTCCTGCCACTTGTACTGGTGTGGTTGCTGTGCTGATGCCTGCTGGTCAGCTTCTACTCTTCGTTGACTAATAAACATCAATCTAGATTTCTGAGGCCTGTGCCGCCTTTCCGCTCCTATCTCTAACATGTTGGTCCCCAGCCAAAACCCAGGAGGATCTTCTAAACAAGATGCTGTCTCTAATACTGCTTCTCTCCTTTACATCTCTCCCATGGATTTCGATCACCAGCTCCCACCCCCACCCCATCCAGACCTCTTTCAGCTAAGCGGTGGCATCCAACACCCTTGGTCAGACAGTAAGTCCAGACCCACTCGGAGGTGCCCTGAACACTTCCTTCCTGAACCCCAGGGGCCCTGGTTTCCGGTTTGTTCAGATTTGGGGATCTTTGCACCCAAACCTTCCACAGCTCTTGGCCAGCTTCCTCTGGCTCCAGGGGATGCCTTCTTGCCACGATCTGGCCCTCTCCCTACTTTTGGGGCACACCATCTCCCCAACTGAAGGAACACCTACATGTTGATCCACTTATGTGGGCAAACTTGGCCTAAATACCAACTTGATAACAGAAATATTTGGCCTGAATTCAAAACTTTTGATCCGGCCATTTTGCGGAACTTCGATAACATACCCCAAAGAGATGGCAAACGGTCCAAGGTCCCCTACTTTTTCTACCTTTGCTCCCAGGCTTCTGATCTTCCCTCTCTAGATACCAAGTACTTCTATAAGATCTGGCTTGCTGCTCTGCAACCCTGCCCCAACACCCTGCCACCAGCTCAACCTGCCCTGTGGAGTGCCCATCCCCTTCTCTAAATACTTCACCTTCTGCCTCAGTAATTTTTTTCTTTTTCTTTTTCTCTGGACACTTCTTACATAACTAATCTAAGGAATGGAGAAATGTTTTAAGAAAACCAAACTCTAGCTGGTTATAGGTTTCATTAATATGTTAATTCAACTTAAGTTCCCCTCAATGGGAAATATTTACTAGTTGTAAATTGGGTTTTGTGCACTTAACTAGAAGTTCTAGGCAATAAAATTTAAAAACAATAAAAATGTAAAATCATTTAAAAAGGCAAAAAAAATTGACAAAATTCATACTTTACAATAAGTGTTCTTCAAAAACATTCCTTTTAAAGGAACATTAAAATTTAAAAATTAACTTTAGGGGGTGGAGAAATGGCTCAGCAATTAAGAACACTGGTTGTTCTTGCACAAGACCTGGGTTCGAATCCCAGCACCCACATGGCAGCTAACAACTGTCCATTACTCCAGTTCCAGGGGATCCGACAGCTTCTTCTGTCCTCTGTGGGCATTGCACGACATGGGTGCACTTACCTACACACAGGCAATGCACATATACACATTAAATAAATAAACAAATAAATTAAATTTAAAAATTAACTTTAAAAAGGGGAGAGATTCCATGCAATATTAAAAAATTCTCATTTGTTAAAGGTCACTTTCCTTTAGGAAGCCATACTCACACTTGGATCTAGTTCATATTGTTTTCCTTCTCTTTCTTTTCCTTGAGCAGTGTTTTTGCTTTTAACTCTCATGCTTAAGCCCACATTAAAATGTATTTATTATACTTTCAGCAACTGAAGCCATGAATCTTGGTTTGGGTTGAGTGGGGTTCCTTAAACTTAAGAGAACGTCAGAGGCACCTCAGGATGACCATGTGGTACCTATGTCTCAGTGACTGAAGTTTCTGGGTGCTCCCGCCATGATCCTTAAAGCACTGTTGATGAGGTTCCCGCCTGTCTCTGTACAATCTACTCTGCTAAGCATGGCTTGCGTGTCACTTCTGGTTCCTTTGCTTCTGTTTTTCTGGCCAGAGACCCACTTAAAAATCCCCTAGACTAGCCAGGTGTGGTAGTGCACACTTTTAATCCTAGCACTCAGGAAGCAGAGGCAGGCGGATCTCTGTAAATTCAAGGCCAGCCTGGTCTACATAGTGAGTTCCAGGCCAGCTGGGGCTACAGAGACCCTGTCTCAAAAAAAAAAAAAAAAAAAAAATCTAGACTCAGTCATACTCTGGTACCTGGTCAGATGCAGCAGCACATGGCTTCTCCTGGGGTACATACATCACAAGAGCTGATCCTCCAGATGACCCAAGCCAGTCTCTTGCCTCCAAGAGAGCAGCCTAAGACAAAATGAAATAACTGCAATATGTTCAGAATAACTGCTTTTATACTTGTTTATTCTGACTTATGTAATGCTAACAGCTTAGACAAAGGGAACTCTGCTGGTCTTGTATGTAAAAGCATCTCCTCCTCAGTTATTTAGCCCCTGGAAAAGATAAAGAAATATTACCCTAAGTCTACATGGCAAACTTCACCTTTTCTTCTTTTGGGCCACTAAGCCTTTCCCACATCTTAAAGAAATAGAAATAGGGGCTGTAGGGATGGCTCAGGGGTTAAGAGCACTGGCTGATCTTGCTGAGGACCCAGGTTTGATTCCCAGCACCCATGTGGTGGGTAACAACCATCCGTAACTCCAGTTCCAGGGGATCTGACACCCTCTTCTGACCTCCACAGGCCCTACACAACATGGGTACACTTAACACACATGCCGGCATAACACTCACACACATAAAAAAATTAAAATAAAAATTTAAAAATACCTTTATGCACTGCCAGTGGTGGTCACTGAGGAAGACAGTGTGACAGTTTCCCAGAAGCTTAAACAGAATGATCATACGACCCAGCAGTCTCATTTCTGAGTATATGAGGCCACTTCAGTTGTTTTTGTATTCTTTTTTATTGTGTGCTAAAATTATTGGTTTTATTTTTATTTTTGGCACGCCCAATTAAAATGTAGATTTTTTTATTATTTACATCTGTAAATGTAATATGCAGATTTATAAATGTATTTTGATAATGCCTGATAAATACATATTGTTTTATAAACTTGGGTACTTGGACATCTTAAAATCCATTAAACAATAACTTTGGATCTATTAAGTGTTTCATAAAATCTTTACATGCTAATTGTTTATATAAAACAGCATTCATTAAAATCATAAGATAAATATTTCAGTACGTGATAAAATGTAACATTATAGAGGCTGGACAGATGGCTCAACAGTTAAGAACACTGGCTGCTCTTGTAGAGGACCCAAGTTCAATTCCCAGTACCTACATGGCAGCTAACAACCATTCATAACTGCAGTTCCAGGGGATCAGATGCCCTCTTCTGACTTCTAAGGGCACTGCATGACACAGATACACTTACATACATGAAGGCAATACACCATACACATAAATAAAAATAAGGGGCTGGAGAGATGGCTCAGTGGTTAAGAGCACTGGTTGCTCTTGCAGAGGACCTGGGGTTCAATTCCCAGCACCCACATGGAGGCCAACAACTGTCCATAACTCCAGTTCCAGGAAATCTGACGCCTTCTTCTCACCTCCAGGGGCCCTGCATGACACAGGTGCAGTTACATACATGCGGTCAATACACTCATATACACTAAATAAAAATAGTAAATAGTATGCTAAACTCTTTATTCCAAGAATTAAGAAAGATCACTTATCTCTGGTGTGTGTGTGTGTGTGTGTGTGTGTGTGTGTGTGTATGTACAATAAACAGTTTAAGGATTTTAAGGCCACTATTGCCTCTTTAAAACCAACAAATATGTTTATTAATGTCCTTATCTTTGCCAAGTCTACGTAAAAACAGCTTTAAATATTTTTAAAAAGAAAGTTGGTCATTTAAAAAAACCTGCTTCAAAGCTGGGCATGGTAGCACATACCTTTAGTCTCAGCACTCAGGAGGCAGAAGCAGGTGGATCTCTGATAGGTCAAGGCCAGGCTGGTGTACATAGCAAGTCAGCTGGGGCTACACAGAGACCCTGTCTCAAAAAGACAAAAAAAGAAACCAAAACCAAACTAACAAAACAAACCCCTGCTTCAAGGCTTACTAAAGCATCTTAAAATTTAT
This sequence comes from Nannospalax galili, assembly GCF_000622305.1. Lineage (NCBI taxonomy): Eukaryota > Metazoa > Chordata > Mammalia > Rodentia > Spalacidae > Nannospalax > Nannospalax galili. The sequence continues at coordinate 556,193 of NW_008330297.1, read as the reverse complement.
AGATATTCTGTGTGTGTGTGTGTGTGTGTGTATGTTATAAGTATTCATCTCTGTACCTTGAATTTTAAGAAAAAAAACAGTTTAGCTAAATATTTGTTAAATGAATAACATACTACAAAGGCAAACAGATGGCAAAGAAACAAACAAAAATAATAATAATAAAGTAAAACAAAGGCAAACAGATGGCAAAGAAACAAACAAAAAATAATAATAATAAAGTAAAAAGTGCAAACTGTTTTCTGCATGCTTCAAAGTTTCTTTTTAACAAAAATAATTTCAAACTGTCTGTTATAATAAAACAAGATTACAAGACTATTAATATATTTTTACCATATTTATTACTGTTAAATATTCAAGATGCCATATATGTTTTCTATATTTCAAATATAGCCTCTTGGATTTTCATTTTAAATTATCTTATTAAATATTTCCTAAATTTTATTTAAAAGAAAAACAATCAAGGTAAAATTATATTTTTAACAAAAAAGAAAAAGACTGTACCCAGGTATCTCTAGCCAGCTCCTGCACTACAGGTTAAAGGAGATGAACTCTGAGATTCACACGTGCCACTTCATCTGAAAACTCAGCACTGTGGACTTCAGAGATACTGGATAGTACTCATCTTTGACTAACTGACAATCCAGTACCATCAAGTAATTGAACACTTCATCTGAAAACTCAGCCCTGTGGACTTCAGAGATACTGGATAGTACTCATCTTTGACTAACTGACAATCCAGTACCATCAAGTAATTGAACACTTCTGTCAGTTTTTGTTCCTTAAATTCTTTTATAATTATTTTTAATGGTTTCTGATATTTAATATTTCACTTGATATATTCCTAAATAATAAAATAATACTAATTTTGGTTTAAATTGTTATAAATAATTATGTTATTTCCTTTCACTGCTCATGTTTTTTTTGTTATAAATATTTGCTTACTCAGAACCCCTACCTTATTCCAGAACTAGTTTTCATGTTTAAAATTTAAGTGTTGGGGCTGGAGACATTGCTCGGCGGTTAAGAGCACTGACTGCTCTTGTAGAGGACCTGAACTAAATTCCCAGCATCCACATGGTGGCTAACAACCATCCATAACTCCAGCTCCAGGGGAATCTGACGTCCTCTTCCGACCTCTGTGACACTGCACGTCACAGGTGCACTCATACATGCAGGCATACACTCATACACAAAAATAAAAACAATAAATAATATTTAAGAAAGATTCAAGTGTTTTCACACACATACAATATCTAGAGAGACACAGATATATATTTTTCATTATTCAGAATAATTTAAATTTTAAGTCATTTTCAAATTTGCCTACATATCTATATGTATATACACACACGTATATATTTCAATTAAATCCAACCCAATTACACTAAAAGACCCTATAAAATGCTCCATTTAACAAAGTTAACCATTATTTTTTCTCTAGAAATATCCAAAGATTTGATTTAACTCTTCTTATCCAAATTATATAAAAGATATCAATCTTTAAATAACAACATTTCATATTTTACACTTAAGTAGTGATGTTCCTTGATTAAATAAATATCTAAGGTGTCCCATACCGTCCAATTATCCAGGGTTTAAAAGTAATTATTATTAAACAATATTTATATCTCACTAATAAAAGGAAATGGACAATACTACAATCATTCCTTCTAGAGTCCCATTTATAATTCTAATTATTAAAATAATAAGAAATATTTGGTAATGCCTACAAGGCCTAAAAAATTCAGATTTTTTTTGTTTTTTTGTCTTTTTGAGACAGGGTCTCCCTGTAGCTCAGCTGGCCTGGAACTCCCTATGTAGACCAGGCTGGCCTTGAACTCACAGAGATCCGCCTGCCTCTGCCTCCCAAGTGCTGGGAATAAAGGTGTGCACCACCACACCCTGTGCTGTGCAATGCCAGAGGAGGTCAGAAGAGGGCATCGGATCCCCTGGAACTGTTGTGGCAAATGGAATTTATTTATTTATTTATTTATTATTTATTTATTTTATTATTTTTTCTTTTGATCTTTTTGAGACAGGGTATCCTCTGGCCTCAGACAAATGGAAATTTCCTGACAATGAAGTTGTAAGAACCTTGACTGGTGGAAAACACCCAAATGAGAGAGGAAGAAGAAGGAAAAGGGTGAGGAAGATGAGGAGGGATCTCCCGCCCCCTTCAGTCTCACCTATCTACCCACCACAGAAGTCTCTGTTTGCCAAACTACATCATTCTTGTAAGCACTAGCTTATGTGCAACCCCCTGCTTGCATATGAGTTGACTATAAATTTCCCTATGAACTTGAGCTGGGGGCTGGTGCCATTATGGTGCCATTCAGGTGTCAGCCGCTGGCATAAATAAATTCCTCTCCTTCACCTGACTTGGCTACTGGTCTCGACTACAAGAAATTTCCAAAACAGAACTGGAGTTACCAGTGGTTGTTAGCTGCCATGTGGGTCCTGGGAACCAAATCCAGGTCCTCTGTAAGAAGAGCCAGTGTCCTTAACCCCTGATCCATCTCTCCAGCAATTTTACTGCAATTTAAAATCATCTCTTAATCCCTGTGCTCCTCAAGCTTTGGGAGCTGTCTGTCTGTTTCTTTTTGTTTTCTTTTTTCAGTCTTTTTGAGACAGAATCTCCCTGTAGCCCCAGCTAGCCTGGAACTCCACTGAAACCAGGATGTCCTTGAATTCACAGAGATCCACCTGCCTCTGCCTGGACCTCACTATGTACTTTAGCCTGGCCTAATGGTAATCCTTCTCCCTGACCATCTCAAGTGCTGTGATTAAAGGCTTGTGACATCATACCTGACCTGTTTGGTTTTGACTTGGTTGCTTGCATGCTGAAACAACGGAAAACCGAATCAGCTTGAGGAAGACTTCTCAAGAAATTGACAGTAATTTTCAGTGTCAGCATGATGAATGACTCAAACCACGCAGCCACTGAAAAGACAGTGCTTTCCAACATACAATAGGATTTTTACTGAGGCACAGCACTCTTAAAATCTCAAAAAAGAATTTTTTTTTCTCATTTGTATGGAGACCTTGCCCTAAAGTTCAAATGGTATCTTCTTTTTTCCTTTGAGACAGGGTCTCTATGTAGCCCCAGCTGACCCAGAACTCACTCTGCAGACCAGTCTGGCCTGATCTCACAAAATATCACTTGCCTCTGCCTCACCTGTCCTGGGATTAAGGATGTGCCTGGGCTCTAAATGGCAAATTTTATAAGGCTTGTAGAAGATGAAAAAAGTTAAGTAAAAGTTAAAGCAACCTTTTAATAGGAATAGTATTTTTCAAGATATTTTAAATGTATACAACTCTAGAACTCTGGACTCACAGCTGTTTATAAACACAACTTCCACATCTTCCCTATCTCTGTAAATAACAGCTGCATCTTTCCATGGCTTCAGGCTCAAACCCTCCAGTCAATCTTGACTGGCCTTTCCAGTCCTATGCACTCTGTTCCCTGGAATGCCCTTTTCTCAGTATCACAAGGCACTCACACCACTTCCCAATTCTTCTAGGACACTCTAGCTACTATTGTTTGGTGTACAAGCTTTCCTGTACCACCCTATGTAAAAGAGCAAACTGACCCCTGTGCCATGGCCTGCTTTCTTTTCTTATTATGTTAAGACACCTTCTTGTTCTCAAAGCATTGGCACACAGCAGACCTGGAGACAGTGGGTACCCACCTGACTCATTTGATTTGCTTGTTTACTCACTGACTGCTTCTCTCCACTAGAACAGAAAGTCCAGAGAAAGGGATTTTGTCTGCCACTGCTCAATCGCCAATCAAAATACCAATTGCCCACACTCTGTCAATACTCTAATATTTGCATAATGAATGGGAATTAAGTTAGAACTTTTGCCTATGGGAAGGTTATCATTTAATCTTTAAGACACTCACAAACTTCCCCTGATGAGCTTTACAAGAACAAAACCATCCTTCCTGATGCACACTAGCATAAATTTTAGAAGCAATGGAAGACGTAGAGAGGCAATGGACAAGATATGACCGGTTCTTCCTTTATAGTAGCATAAAGGTAGAAACTGCCTGGAGACTCACAAGCAGCAAGTGATATCATAGCTTTACATGATAGCTTTACATTCACCTACACATGCAATCCAGTTTTCCCACTAAATCATGGCTTTCCCTATTATTTTCAGCAGATACAGGCTAATCTAGAGCAAGATACTGGCTTATCTCATTGGAAGAATGGTTTCCCAAGTGCTATCTTAATATTCTGAATTGCCAAAGAGAAGCCACTCCCACCAAAAACTAATTTCTATAAAACAAATGCTTAGGAAAACAACTGTTGCCTGCAGTAGTGACTTTATTACTACCCACAATGCCATAAAGCAAGTTCTCAGATTGAAACAGCAAGCTTAAAAGGACATGAAAGGAATGAATTAAAAACTATGACTAGTGACCAGCAATAAGGAAGAGGAACCATTGACATTTAAGGAAAGAAAAGAACACACCCAGGCGGGCAAGGTGGCGCATGCCTCTAATCCCAGCACTTGGGAGGCAGAAACAGGCAGGACTCCGTGAGTTCAAGGCCAGCCTGGTCTACATAGGGAGTTACAGGCCAGCTGGGGCTCCAGGGAGACCCTGTCTCAAAAAACAAAAAAGAAAACTACACATCTGGCATGGTGACTCTTGCCTGTAATCCCTGCACCTGGAAGGCAGAGGCAGAAGAGTAAGGAATTCAAGGCCAGCAACAGTTACATGGCAAGTTTGATGCCAGCCTGGACTACACGAGACCTGGTCTCAAAAATCGAACAAGAGGGCTAAAGGAGAGACAGCTCGCGGGTTAAGTGCACTGGCTGCTCTTGCAGAAGACCTGGGTTCACAGCCGAGCACCCACAGGGTGCCTAACAACTGAACATAACTCTGGTTCCAGGGGATCCAGAGCCCTCTTCTGGCCTCCATGGGCATTGCACGACATGGGTGCACATACACACGTGCAGGCATAACATTTATACACATAAAATAAAACATTTTTTTGAAAAATTAAACAAAAGAAAACTGCCAGTCTTGATGGACTATTTTCTAGAAGTGATTAGAACTCTTCTAATCCAGTACACCTCTCTCAACAACAGAGTACACTAGAAGTATTTTCAAAAGCCATAATTTATTAATTTTCCTTTGCAAGGGAAATAATTTAGTATCAATTGGTGACTTAAAACTTCTCGTTTAGCTGTACATGGTCAGCTCATTCCTTCACCAGTGCACGCGCACACACACACCACACACACGATTTAAAATCAGCCTGTTCCACCCAATTTCCAGGATTCATCTGTCAGTGAGTTCTTAGGCAACTTTATGCAATTGCCAGAAGGAAAAAACCACATTAAGAGCAGAGCGCGCACGCTGGCGACCTCTCACAGTCTAAGAGTGCTGCCACTTTGCACCCAACTTGCGCCCAGTTTGCACCCAGCCTGCTCAGTCCCAGCGGCGAGATCCTAGCCCTGGCGCGTTCTTTCCGCGCAGAGGACACGTCAAAGTCCTCCGGCACCTGTCGCCGGCTCCGTGCACCCCGCCCGCTCGCTCCTCGCTCGCTCACCGTCGCTGCACTTGAACTGGCAGAGCCCGTCCTCGCCACCCAGCAGGTCCAGCGCGGCGTTCAAATAGGTGTCGATCCTGTGGATGCCGTTGCGGATGGTCTTCAGCGTGGCCCTCCAGTCGGGGGTCTGGTCCTGCTCCTGGCAGAGCGCGGAGGCGGCCAGCAGGAGCCACAGGGCGAGCGCCGGCCCCATCTGCACCGCCGGGGGCGCGCCGCTCACCTGGGCCCGGGGCCGCATACACAGCGCGCCTGCGCAGAAGCGGGCGGCGCCGGGAGCGCGCCGGGAAACCACGTGGGCGAGAAAGCCGCGCGCTCCCGGCGCCTTCCGCCCTGGCAGAGGAGACCCGCTGAATGGAGGGAAGTTACGGATGCGCCCGAGGCCTGCTCATCGCTGCGGTTTTGGACCGGCGTGGCCTGGATAACTGAAGCCCTGAGGTGTGCGTGAAGAAACGCCGGGGATGGCCGGGCTTCCGGAAGGCTCAGCTGTCCTAGGTTTCCTCGGCGTGGCTCAGCTCCCTGAGCTTGGCGCGGGACGGTCCAGGGCAGGCGCTGGTCTAAGCACGTGACTCCTACCGCCGGCTCTCGCCCTTCAAGCCTGGCTTTGCCTCTTGGGTCCTCCTGGGGACCTCGGGACCTGTGATTCAGCACTGCCGCGACCTCCACAGGTCCACTTGTGTAGCTCAAGGATTCCCAGGCTTGAAGGTCACGGGGGCCTGAGGGTCCTTGATGGTGGACCCTTTGCTCAGCCTGGAGGCCCTCCACCAGTGGCTCTGTTAACACCACGTTTAAGGAAGGAGAAGTGTCACTGTTGCTGCTCCTTAAAAGCCGGGAGTGGTGGTGCACGCCTTTAATGCCGGCACTGGGAGGCAGAGGCAGGCGGATCTCTGAGTTCAAGGCCAATCTGGTCTACGTAGTGAGTTTCAGGACAGCTGGGGCTACAGGAAGACCCTGTCTCAAAGAGACCAGAAAAAAAAAAAAAAGTCTAAATACCACACGCTGAAAGGATAGTCACAGATTAGATAAAGGGTGGCAGAGTGCTGTAGAGATCCACTGAGGGAATGCGGTTTGCTCTTCAGGGGTTGTCTCCGGCTTCCTGCTTCCCCCCACAGAGGGCACTGCCCCCAAGTGGGGATGGTGAAGAGGATGGGGGAGGGACTGGAGAAGGATGAGAGGCGGGGGCTCCTTTGCCCTCCCCTGATGGGGGAAGGGAGACCACGATGTATTTCTGAACACTGCCCGGACCAGCGGGGGCTGTGCTGGGGGGTGCAGTGGTAGCAGTGGAGACCAGCTTAACAATAGGCTGCACGCTGGGGACTGTGGTGGTAACAGGAGAGGTAGTGGTGGAGCCTGAGCCAGGAGCTGAGGTGCTGAGGGATAGGACCTGGGGAGAGAGGAAAGCACTGTGATTGTCTTATACCCCTAGATGGCCTGAGGAGATGCATTTACTTCCCCCGGGATCATTTTCCAGATACCTGCTGTTCACCCTCACCCTCGGCTCCCATCTTCCTTTGTACCCCCCAGTTTGACTACTCAATTCCATCCTCAAGACCCTGGAGACTGCCGTTAGCTTGGGAGCTATAACACCCTGACAAATGACCCTTCCACCTTCTGATTTGGGGCATGGAGGAGTTAGGCCTCCACTCCAAGGCTTCCCCAAGGTACTCTGAGGTGACCAAGGCTCCTTTCATGGAGCGCCACAAACCTGCTGGGTGGATGAGGCACTGGAAGACGAGGACATTACAATAAATTTTGTTGGAGGAGGGGAAGGCTGAGGCGGGGCAGCAGCTCGTGCAGACACCAGTGTCTGGACAGGCAAAGCGATAGAACCAGGGACCTTCAGCAAGCCAGGGGTTCGAGGGCCAGGCTGAGGGGCCTGTGAGAGGGTCAGTGTGGGCCGAGGCTGTGTGATGGTGAGTGTGGTTCTGTTGACCTGCTGAGCCTGTAGAGCAGCCTGAGCTCGAGCCTTCACCACATGGGAGCAGAGAAGGGGCCCAAGGGACCCAAATTCTCCCCGGTAGGCATCCTGATTGTCAGGTGGTGGCCGCAGCTTTGCCAGTACTGGGGCACAGTGTTTCAGGAGAAGGCTCTGCACATGGTCTGCTCCAATGCGGTCAATGTTGCTCAGCACAGGCCCGTCCAGGACACTGCGGATCCGCTCCCCTTCCTGCTGCAGCCTTGGCAGAATCAGAGTCTTAATCACATCGTGTCCCAGCTCTGCGAGGCCTGCAATGGAGCCATAACGAGTTGTCCAGGGCGTCTTTTCATCTACCCAGCTCTTGGTGAAGGTCTTAGTGATTCGAGACTGGATGTTGTTGGTAGTTGTGCTGAAATGCTTGCAGATCTGGGCCACCAGGCGGGCAGCAAAGTCCCGGAGTGCCCAGTGATTGTCCACATCTGGCCGCAGGCACAGCTGTCTGCTGACAATGCAGGTCATCACTGCTGGGATCAATTCGTGCACATATTTCTCTAGATAGAGTGTGGGGTTGTCCATCAGCGCCTTCACCATGCGCATTAGGTAGATGAGCAGGGCCAGATTATTCTGAACCACATTCACACGGACCTAGGGGAGGGAAAATTGGTTGGGGGCAAGCAGGGGGCAGAGAGACCCTCAGATGGGTGACCCGTACCATCCCCCTCCTTTGTTTCCACCCCCTTCCTTTGGGGCCTTCTCCTGGGCCTGGCCTTTTCCAGTCCTCTCACCCCCTCTGAGATGAAGGTACTGAACCGTGGCAGCATCTGATAGAGCCCTGGGTCCGTGGCAATGCTCTGCAGAGCTTCCTGTGGGAGTGATGTGAGGGCATACACTGCAGGAAACTGCTGACGCTCTGGGAAAAGTCTCAGGGTGAAGGCAGGTGGGAGATGGGCTTACCGCTCTCTTGGCCTCACAGGACCCCACGCAGGCTTCTGTGATCTCTTTGTAGTACAGCTGCTGCTCCACAGACAGTTCGTGGATGCTGCGGGGTTTCAAGCGGAAACGGGCCCCTTCCAGCAGGGGAGGCGCTTTCTTCTCTTTCCCTTTACCATCGGCCGTGGATGCTCCTTGACCTTTGCCTTTCAGGGGTCCATCTTCCTCCTGGCCTGGCTTTGCTGACTTCAGGGGTTCTGTGGCCTCAGCCTTCTGCTGTTCTTTGGGAGCTGGGGGTGGATTCTCCGGTATAGCTGGCTGGCAGCCTTCAATGCTCAGCCAATGAGCTGTGAGGAAGATATTCCAGTTGAATACCCAGGTGTCACGCTGAAGGAAGGTGTGTACTCCTTCTAGATCCACTTCTTGCCTTTCTCCGGGGATCTCACACTGTCACACTGGACATTTCTGTTTCTTTGCCTGTGAGGTTCTCCCCCACCCCCATACCTTGCTGCTCTTCCCTCTCCCTGCCTACCCTACTCTCCCCTTCCCACACCTTTGAGGCAGACATCCAGGGGCACCCGTGGCAGAGGGGTGTTGATGATATCACTCAGGTCTACTTCCTTCTCTTCATAGAAGTAGAGCTCCCGGCCCCCACCAGAGGCGAATCGGAAAGGGATGAACTCCTGAGCGTGGAAGCCATACAGTGGCTCTACATTCTTTAGCTTCAGTGCATAGTCAATGTCACTGGTGGTGAGCTTCTGTCGCTTCCCCATGTGCATGAACTTCAAAGTATCCCGTGCAATCTCCTTGATGCGGTAGCTGACTTCATCTGTCAGCAGCTGGCGGGTTTCTTCCTGAATCTGAGCAATGCCCATGGATTCAGCCACCACTTTCATGGACTCGGAGGGCAGCACAGTATTGCTGAGTTTCAGTTTCTTCTCCTCAGCCATGCTGGAATTCCAACTCCCCTCCCTGGAAGGATGGTGCCCCAGGGTGGAGAGATGGTGACTCGCTGCCAAAGCGCCGCTCACCCGGCGCTCGGCGCCATCTTGGCCCCTATAGATGTCATTTTTAAATTCTATTTGTTAGTATTTATTGGTGGTGGTGTGGGTTTAATCTGCTTTGATACACGATTTTTGGTCAAAAGAATGAGCTGTATCAGTGGGCCCGAGTGAAACATGACTTTCTAAGCTGCCAGGAAAATTGTAAGATTACTATTAAGCAGGAGGCTTTCTGTTGTAGAACAGATTTACCACTGTCCTTTCCCTTTAGATTTGATCCAAATGGGTCTGTCAGTCACCTGGATAAGGAGCTACTCATCACAGCACTTCCAGGAAAATTAGAAAACACTATACATGACAGCTGCCTCCACGCATGGGCACAGTTGTCTCTGACCATGGTCCACTCTTACCCCATGAAGAGTGCTTTGCTCCACAACGATGCCTTTGGACCACTACTAGAGAGTGCCTCACAGTATTCTGTCATAAACTCTGCCTGTTATTTACACTGCCCTTTGTGTCTTGTCTGATTTCTTGCAAAGGGAGATCACAAAGACAAAGGAACAGAGAGGTAAGTCAGAGTGGGATCCCAGTAACAGTCCGAAGTTCAAAGCCATTTCCAAATTCAAATAGGATAAGCCAGGTGTTAGGTTAGAATTTCTGCGAAAAGAGAGTGAGTGATTTGACAGTAAAACCCACAAATTTCCTTCTCTGCTGAGAAATCTGTTAATTCTAGTGACGTTTCTGTATTAGTCCTAGGTGCTGTGCAGGAGCCGTAAATCATGACGGCAGCACTTTTTACGAGAGCTAGAAATATCTGCTTATTATCCTGGCAGCTTCCTCATGTTTTATAGTAGGAACCATGGTGATGTTGCACTGCTAGGGCTAGGCACGTTGCTTCTGAAACGCATCAGAGTGTGATGGACACTTTCTTATCCCAGATATCTGTGACCCAGGAATTTAGAGCACCAGACATTGCATGGTCACCAAAGGTCAGCCTCAAATAGTGGCTGGAGCTCGCTGCCTCACACCCATGATAACAGCAAACCAAAACCAGCTTTTTTAAAGACAGCTAATGAAGAGTGACAAAGAGGAACGCCCCAGTGTGGGAGGAACACCAAGAGAGGATGTCGAACTAGTCTAGGAGCTTTTTATAGGTCTCAAGTCAGAAACTAAATAGCTACTGAAGTCATTTCTATTAAGGCTAGTTAATTCCCCGGGCTCATTGATGGCCCAGCCAGTTAGGGAGTGACATCTATGCATGTTTTTCTGGCCTGATCAGGGAGGTGTTGGGAGTGGTTGATGTCCCCTCTGCCCATCCGGGACTTCTGCTGGGTCAGCTGCCAACCTTGACTGCCAACTAACTCTGATCCTTGTCTGGTGTTGACATCACGGGTATTGCTGGTCCGTAGACCTTGTCGGGGTCTGGTAGCCATTAAGTGAGCTTTTATTCTCATATTTATATGACCAACTTAAAGTTTTACCATGGTGGGAAGCTACTTCTACTACAGCTACCAAAATGGAGCTGCAAGCTTGTCCTTACAGACAAATTAGCTGCATTAGAAGCAAGGACATGTGGAAATGGCAACAGTGCTTGTGTGTGCTCTTCAGGGGGCCTTCGTGGGAGTGGGAACCAGTGGGCCTGCGGCTCTGACTTTCGTTTTCCCAAGAGCTCTGTCCTTTGTATTATGTGGTCAGCTATCCCATACCCAGCTGCAGACCCTTTTGTTTCTCATCCCTGGTGTTCCTGACCCCCTTGTTTTAACCCTAACATTCCTTTTAACCCTAATGTCATTGAATTATCAAATTCTAGTTTGGTATTTTGTATTGGTTATAAAGCTTCCTGTCTTTAGAATAAATGTGTAGGAACAAGTTCACAAGAATTACATCCCTCTGTGTTGACTGCTTACTCTGTGCCATGAGTTCATGTTCATGCTCTTTCATATTTAGCACCTTTGGACCAGTTAGAAACAGAGAAATGGGTCCTTCTGTGCAGGTATGTAGCCCAATCCATGGTTTGATCAGTGAAGAGCTCTCAGACCCTCGACCTGGCTCCTTCAGCCTTTCCACATGGAAAGGGAGGAATCTGTGCAGGAAAAATGATCCTTGTTGTTAGTTTACCTCGAAGAAGTCAGGGTAAGAAGCCATGTGATCATCCTGTTAAACAGCATTTTTCAGTGCTCCTCAAATGCTGGTTTATATTTTTATTAATTTTTTAGTTTTCTAGCTTTTGAATAGCACCTTTCCATACATTTAGAATGGAGGACAGCCAGGCGTAGTGGTACACGCCTTTAGTCCCAGCACTCAGGAAGCAGAGGCAGGTGGATCTCTGAGTTCAAGGCCAGCCTGGTCTACATAATGAGTTCCAGGCCAGGCAGACCTACAGGGAGACCCTCAGAAAGAAAAAAAAAAAAAAAAAAAGGAATGGAGGAGAAAATATTATTTTCCCAGCTTTCTGAATCATTGGATAAATGATCCCTAAGGTCCTACCCAGGACTGCCACCAGAATTCTAAAGCAAGGGTTGGCTCTTTCAGTTTTAGTAGAGACATTCCAGGTTCAGGAGTATTGGTTTCAAAATAAAGAACAGTCAGTGCTCAAAACATAAAGCCATTCTGTATTTGTTGTTCTTTGTTTTTTTCTGAGACAGGTTTGTGCTGTGTAACCCAGGCTACCCTCACTGAGTAGTTGCTAAATACCAAGTAACTCAGGCTAACTTTGAACTACCTATCCTTGTACATAAGCCTCTCTGGTATTGGGATTACATACATACGTTCTAAGCCTCTCATTCCCATGTCCCTACACAATTACATACATCTTAGTGATCTAATTTTTTAAAAAATATTATTTTTGATTTTTGTGTATGAGTGTATTGCCTGCACATATGTAAGTGCACCCATGTCATGCAATGCCGCGGAGGTCAGAAGAGGGCGTCGGTTTTCCCTGGAACTGGACTCAAGGATGGTTCTTAGCTGCCATGTGGGTGTTGGGAATCGAACCCTGGTCCTCTGCAAGAGCAGTCAGTGCTCTTAACCCCTGAGCCATCTCTCCAGCCTGATCTAATTTACCGTAACAATAGCCTGTGCTCTCAGAACTCAGATTTACTTTTCTAGTCCTTTCCTCTCTAGGAATTAATTCTCAAATGCCAGTTTCTTCATCACCTTTTCTCTTTTACTGCATACTATGCATTCTCCTTGAGCTCCATAGGACATCACAAATCCAAAATAACCCAGACTGTTTAGACCTGCTTCTGTCCCCCTCTTCCTTCTACATCTCAGCCAGTTCCAACACCAGTCACCTCATCATTAAGAGAAAACCTGGCAACTGTCCAGTCTCAAGTCTCTCCCTAGGACCAGGTCATCGTCCCCAAGATGCCATGTTCTCCCTCCTTAACATTTCTGGAATCAGTGCCAATCTCTCTGTCCCTGCTTTGGCTTTGGCTTCCATCTGTTCCTTTGGCTAGTCCAGGATTCTCCTGTCTCATTTCAACCCTCTGCCCTATACACCTTCCTCCCTGCTCCTACTTGAACTTCCCAGAGGCCTCCAGGGGTCCCATGTCTGGGTTTGTATTTGGTTTTCTTGCCTTTCCAGTGTCTTGAGTTACAGTGTTAGGTCATTTATTTGGGCTCTTTCTGATTTTTTAAAGTAGGCACTTAGAGCTATAAGCTTCCCTCTTAGGACTGCTTTTACAGTGTCCCAGAGGCTTTGTTGTGTTGCATTGACTGTTTGGGTTAGTTCCAGGAATACTTTTATTTCTCAGTTTCTTTTTTGACCCATTCATCATTCAGGAGTCTGTTGTTTAATCTCCATGAGTTCATGTAGGTCCTAGTGAACTATCTCAGGGTCCTAACATAAGTTCCCCCCATCTTTCTTTAAGATAATTAGGAGGGGCTGACCTCTGCCTGACTCCTGTAAATTCCTCAGAAAGGAGTGTACCTGTGAGTTCCGAGAAATGGCCTAACCACCAAACAGTGAAATGTTCTAATCTAGGGCTAACTGCTTATCTTGCTTCTGTACACTTGCTTATCTGCACAGTTACAGGCTATTGACTGGTGAATTCAAATTCTGCTGTGTTGTACAAACCTGATTGGCTCACAGATGTTCTGTTTGAATAATGCTTTCTGTAATCCTATAAAACCCTTTCCAGCTATTATTTGGGGCTGCTTCTATTCCCGAGATAGACAGCCTGGCCGGTCGTAATAAACTCTCGCCTTGCTACTTTCTACCAAAGTGCTGCTGGTGACTTTGTTCGAGTCCAGAACCGTAACACTAGAATTTCTTTTTAATGTTGATTTTAAGCTTTATTACATTGTTTTCTGGTAGACTGCATGGAATTATTTGAATTTTTTTTGTATTTGTTGAGGTTTAGTTTTGCCCCAATATGTGCTCAGTTTTGGAGAAAATTCCATGGGGTGCTGAATAGAAAGTGTAGTCTTTGGTGCTTGGGTAGAATATTTGGTAGAGGTCTGTTAGGTCCATTTCATGTATGGTATCATTTAATTCAGATGTCTCTCTGCTTTTTCTTTGTCTGGTTGACCTATCTCTTGGAGATAGTAGGCTACTGAAGTCCCCTACTATTACTGAGTTGGGGTTAATCTGTGTCTTAAAGTCCATTGGTGAGGCTTTCTCCTGTTGTTTCTAATTGGCTTGTTGATTTTTTTTACTGTGTTCTTCATTTCATCCTGAGTTTTCTTCAATATTTCTATCTCTTTTGTGAATTCAGTCAGAAGTTTATCCCTAAAGTTTATCCCTTCTTTAGTTCTTGTTTGTGTGTTTTTTAAATTCATTGAATGCTGTCGCTGGGTATGGTGGCCCCTGCCTTTAAACCCAGCACAGACACAGAGGCAGGTGGATCTCTGTGAGGTGAAGGCCAGCCTGGTCTACATATCAAGTTCCAGGCCAGCTGGGGCTACAGTGAGTCCCTGTTTCAAAACCATCCCCACCCCTAAAATTCATTGAATTCTTTGATCATATTTATGACTGTTCTTTTAAATTTTGTGTCCTGGGTTATCTCTAGGGGGTTCTCATTGTAGAATTCTTCTATAGGACTGGTGGTATTTGGTGGTAACATGTTATTTTGGTTTTTCATATTATTATTTTTTGTTGTGGTGGTTTTGGCATGTGCATGTCTTGTGTTGCTTGTGATCCAGGTATGAAATTCAAGCCTTCCTTTGTTAGTTGAAGTCTGATTCTGTTTATATTATGGATGTACCTCAGTTGCTTTCTGATTGGATATGAAAAGCTGGTTGATCTAGGCTTCAGGTTCTCTCTTTTGATTTTATATTGGAGGGACCACATGGCTCCAGCCAGGCTACTCAGGGGCTCTCTAGGAGGATGAATGGCCCTCATTAGTTTGGAGCACTTCAGAGGCTTCATATGAGGAGTGTCAAGGTCTAAGGAGAGGAGATAGGAGAAGGATTGTCAGCAGGGAGCCTAAGCCCTGGAGCAGTGGGAAGGACTGCAGATAGTTCCAAAGCAGGGGGATGGGCACTGCACCATTTGGGTAGCTCACCCCAGTCAGGTGGGAGTCAGGTGCTCTCAGGTTGTCTCCAAAATACAATTAAAAAAACAACAAGGGTGAAGGGGTTTATTCTAGCTGAGGGTTCCAGGTGGTTCCAGGATACGGTCTATCATGACAAGGAAGTCAAGGCTGCCAGAGCTTAAAGCAGCCTGTCACATCACAGTCAGAACACAGAGAAACAAATGCGCATTAGCATTTAGCTTGCTTTTTCTACAGGAGTAAATGAACACAGTCAAGATAACCCCATAGGCACACCTGGAGGCTCTTCTAAGTGGTTCTTAACTCTGTCAAGCTGCCAACCAACGCTCCCATCATAGTCCTTAACTCAGGAAGCTCACGTCACAGGAAACCCTCTTTGCCACTCCAGGCTTATTTCCACTGAGCTTTCTCACTATTGTTCCTGCAAAATACACCTTCATAATGTATTTTCCTGTTGGCACCTTTCACAACCCAGTTGTGCATGATGCGAGGACCTACAGTTCCAGACATGGTCATCAAAGACTGACTTGGAACAGTGGCTCAGAGTTTGATGTCTCATGGGAATGAAGATTAAAGATGTGGCTAGTAATGGGGGTTTGTAAAGGAAAATATAGTTTATCAAGAAGAATTACAGAAAAATGGGGAAATTGAGGAAAAGTGAAACTCCCAAGAGTGCAAACCCCTACTTCCTTGTCCAGGGTTTTTATAGGGCTAGAGCAGAGACTAGACAAAGGCTGAGCTAATTGCTATGAGATTGGCCAGTTTCATGGACTATCATGGGCAAAGCCAATGGAGGACAGACGCAGTCTATGCATGTCCCCCTGGCCCAACCAGGGAGATGACCGTGTGCTGTGTATGTGGCCGCCTACTTATTGAAGGGTGGTTGAATGCCTCTCCAGCCTTGTCTGACTCCAGCTGTGTTAGGTATGAACACTGACAGTCTGCTGGCTGTGAGTCACTTGGCCAGTGGTATTACTCCCTGACCTTGTTAGAAGTCATTCTTTTAACAGTCTGTTAGCTTCATTGGAAGGTCAACAATGCCCTACATTTATTCCTTAAGGGCCTTCCAGCTGGTTTACCATCACATGCCTTGACCCTCTTGTCTGTTTAGCTTAGTTATCTCATACCCAGGTACAAGTCTCATTCCTCTTTCTCAGTGCCTCAGATACAGCTATTTAAACCCTTAATCTTCCTTTTCACTCAGCCTCTGTTTTCACCGCACCATGTGTGCGCGTTCACCATGGGCCCTTTTCCCTTACTACTTTCAGAGAACTAGCTTCTGCATCAAGGTGGTGACAGAAGTCCATACCTTGTGAGTTCTGTTCCCTGGGCACCTTTAGGGAAGTCTGTGATAGCTCATAGACACATCCCTCAGGGCCCAGCCTCTGATGTACTGTCTGAATGGGCCCACTATGGCCTGAAGTCATGGCAGGAGCTTCTGACAGAGCAATCCTCCTATGGTCATTGAACATTATTCCTAGATGTGTGGACTCTGATCCAATTCTCTGGCTTTCTTGGGGCTTTTGTGAATGAATCTTTGAATGAATTTGTGTTTTTATTAAGCCAATCACAGTGGAGTCTGTATAGCATCAGAGTCCCAAGTCAGACCCCTGAACAGGTAAAACTCTGGAGTCAGGTCACTCCATCCCTACTGTCCCTGGTTCTCCTACATGGAGCTACTTTGGATAACTAAGTCTTTGCCCTTCAGAACCTGACCCTAGTCCATTCTGTTCTGAAGCTTGCAAGTTTCAAGCCTCTGTGCAGAATAGGGTTCTGAGGACTTTAAAACTTTACACACAGCTATATCCAAAGGTGCCACATTGCCCCAGGATTGCTCAGTCTAGAGCCAGAGTTTTTAAAACATGTCTACAACCTAACACCTTTCTGTTAGATTTAGGAGAGTAGAGAAAGGAAGTTTAAAGATAAGAAATAAGAACAAGAGCCAGACCTGCAACAGGCAAGGACTATGTCCTCTTTGATTCTGGAGAACATGGCAAAGGACTGGTGCTGTCCATGGATGCAGACCTCGGCATCAATAAGCAGAGTAGTCTGGATTTAGATAGGGACTCTACTGAACACAGCTGTAGGAACTTGCTCAGTGTCAGGTGTCAGTGTCCTTGGGGTACCTGAGGGTCTCCTTCCTGAGGCTCTTTTCTCAGGATGAGCAGCAGGCACTGTTATCTTTTGGGCACAGCAGGTTGTCTCTGCAGAGTCTCTGTAGTGATCAGTTGAGAAGGCCAGGCCACCAGAGCAGGCTGTGGCACAGCAGGGGTTAACAAGTCTCTGTCAGCCAGGGAAGTGACCAGTTGATAAGGCCTGATCAAAGACCAAGCCACCAATTTGGGCCATTTGGCTACATAGAGGAATTTTTGTAAGGAAGCTTATGACTCTCTTTCAGTTTACACATTCTATCACTTTCCCATCAAGAGATGGGTTGTGTCCTCTTTGTTTGAACCTGGATAGATTTTTGCGATGGAAGTGATCAAACTGAATTACAAGGCAGGGTCAGAAAAGGCCGTGCAGCTTCCCGTAGTTTCTCCTGGAACACTCAGGAGCTCCAATCCTTAGAAGTCTGGCATTCCTTGTGAAGAGATGGCACACAGAAAGATGTGTGAGAAGCCTAGCTCACCCAGTTCTCCCAGTCTAAGCAGGCTCAACCCATGGAATGGAGGAGCCTCAAGGTAACACTGCTCTTGCCCTAACTGCAAGTGCATGAGATGCTGGCAAGGCGGCTGCCCGAGTCAAGCAATTTCCAGATTCATGTGCAAAATAGTAACTGGTTCCTGGGGGTCCTTCTTACCTAGGAATAGACAGTTAAATATTCCTCCTGCATTCAAAGGCAAATGGAATAAAAATCTAGGAAGTGTGGGAGTTGGCGGGGCGTTATTATGTAATGGGTGTGAAGTTTTCAGTTGGGAGGATGAACACATCACATAGATTGAAAGTAGTAATGGCTGGACACCATTGTGAAAGCAATTAGTGCTACTGACCCTCATGCTTAGAGTGGCTTATTTAAGGTCTGTCTATTTTACTATATTTTTAAATAAAGAAGAGTTGGTCAGCAGCTGATTTTGGAATCTATGGAGACATGAATATTTTTATTACTAAAACATTTGGGCTCTACCCAAGACTGGAGCCCGATGTCATGTTGAAAGTATATTTATGTGAAAAATGCATCACTGACTTTGTGATAGTGGTTAGGGTATCTTCCCTCCTCCCCATATGAAGCTTCCTGACAGTTGGGAGGCTCAAACCTCAGGGGCATCAGTAACGATACATAAATGAACAAAGAAAACACAAAAACTCTGGTTGAGAGAAATCTCCTGACTTTCCCAGCAGAACAGAATTGACCACATGGGCCTAGGTAGGAAAGCAGCAGGGAGTCTGCAAAGATTGTGGTGACTCAGAACAAACAGAAATGTCCAAGTTTCCTTGCCTCTGCAGAGACAGATCTGAGGACCTGATCGAGAACTTTTAACCACTTTTGACTGATAAAAAGTTCTTCTGCCCGGTGACATTTGACAGCTCTTCCCTGCTTGGTTTTCCTAACCGGGGTTGCCAGCTCCTCTGTAACTGGCATGCCCATATTCAGCTAATCAGGGTCCAACTGCACTCCATATATTCAGGTCTCCGGGGCTATAGAGCTAATCAGTACAGGAGCCAAAGAGAACGAACAGAAGGAAGACCGCCTTACAGACTCACTGGGGACAGATTGTCAGAGACTTCCGAAAAGGGAGCTCTTGTTTCTGGTCCAAATGAGCAGCCTGCTTGGAGGCCATTCATGAGGGTGGAACCGAAACTCCAGTTTAGACTTTAATTCCTTCCGGTGAAAAACTTTGGAACTAGACCTCTAGATTTGCATGGGAGATAAAGGTTACATCTATTTCTCAGTATCAGCCCATCTCCTAAATGATTTTAGGGTTATCTCCAGAAGGTGTGTGTCGGGGGGATAGGGTGGTGTAAAGAATGGAATAAAGGGGCTGGAGAGACGGCTCAGCAGTTAAGAACACTGGTTGTTCTTGCAGAAGACCTGAGTTCAGATGCCAGCACCCACATGACAGCTAACAATTGTCTGTAACTCCAGTCCCAGGGGACGCAACAGCCTCTTCCGACCTCTATGGGCATTGCATGACGTGGGTGCACTTACCTACATGCAGGGAATACACGCATACACATTAAATAAAAGTAAATAAAATTTTTTAAAAAAGAATGGAATCTACCTCCAGGAAGGTGGAGACATACCCTTGTCTCCTCCCTTAAGGGTTAATCCAGTGGGACAGGCCAGGGGCCTGGTGAGGGGAACACTCTTAACATAATGTGCTTTTCCTCCCAGAATTCCTGCTCCCTAGTGTATCCACTGTGAGGTGCAGTTAGGTCTGCCCACCTTTCTGAGTAACTATTTTTCTTTCAGATGCTGGTCAAAACCTCAGTATACTTTAAAAAATTTTTTTTATTATTTTTATTTTATGTGTACGAGTGTATTGCCTGCATGTATGTGAGTGCACCCATGTCATGCAATGCCACAGAGATCAGAAGAGGGCTTCGGATTCCCTTGGAACTGGAGTTAAGGACGGTTCATAGCTACCATGTGGGTGCTGGGAATCAAACCCTGGTCTTCAGCAAAAGCAGTCAGTGCTCTTAACCACTGAGCCATCTCTCCAGCCCTGGTTTCCATTCATTGATTTCCTTGTTAGCCATACTAGGAACCCCAAATAGGGACCCTGATTTCCCAGGTATCCTATGACAGCTGTGCTGGAACTCACCAAGATTCCCAGTAATCTAGACCTGCCTTTTCATTCTCTAATTGGTAGAGAAAAACGAACCATTCCTGCACCCCTAGATGGCATCAGAGTGTTGGAGAAGCAGCAGAGGTCAATAAAAGGGAAAGCTAGGGCACTGACAAATGCAGAGCAGAGCAATGCCATGGAGACAGGGTCGCTTGCTGAGAGGAGGGGCCCGTGCTGAGAGTATGTGCTGCCCCTAGCAGGTGAGCACATCTAGGGTGTAGCTGCCCTAATCCAGGGCTGGCCATTTCTCTCCTAAATGGCAAGTATTTAGTGGCATAAACTCGTCTGCAGTTGCAGAAAATCAGTCTGGAGCTGTGGATTTGTGAGTCCTTGGACTATGAATGGATTAAAAATCAAGTTTAGATCAGACCAGAAAGAGCAAAACAAAAGAAGCAGCCAGGACACAACCCGGAAGGAGGCCAAGCAGCCCAGGTTAGTGCTGACAGAGCACAGAGATAAGTGAGTGACAGCAAGAGGTGGGTGGACAGGGTCCAGAGGCTCCAGGAGAGTGAGTGGCAAGAAGCAAAGACCAATTTGAGGGAAAATATTTTGTGCTTGACACAGAGACATGGCACAAGAGCTGTGGGGTAAGTTATTGCCCTGTCATACATACTATGCCCAGCATTCTACACAAACCTGTGACTTCAACACATTTCCACACAGCTCCATGTTGTGAATTGATCTGTAGCTTTTCCTTAAGGGTAGAGGGAGGCTTATAAAACTCAGGAAGGTAAAGAAACTTACCAGTCTTAAGAAGCTGAGGAAACTTACAAGACTAAGGCAGCTCAGACAGTTAGAGGACTCACAGGCCCTTCATTCTCCAAGGTAATATGAACAGTAAATTGCAGGGGTCTCTCCCTCTCTTCACGGGTTGTTGGCGGCCAATGAGGGCAGGGAGAGCAGAAGCGGCGAACGGGGTCAGGACGGCCAGTGAGCGCTGACGGAAGACAGCCCTTCCGGGGAGACTGGTCACAGGCGCAGTGAAACAGCAGTGATACAGCTCCAGACACAGTGAAAACAGCTCCGTTTATTCAGTGGGAAAACTAGAGAATTTATAGTGTGGAGGCAGTAGCAAAAGCCTCAGTTGATAGGTGCTCATAGTATGCTTTATTTACATGTGGCAGTGGGTTCCTATCTTCCAGACTATCAGGCAATGCCTGACTATCATATAGAAAAAACCTGGGGGTAGTTTCTCTGGGGGTAGTTTTTACTCCAGGTAACTATGCCAAAGGTCATGTTTTTAGATAAGGTCAGGCATCCATGTGTGCTTGGTGGCACTTTCCAGGTGAGCCAGGAAGAGAGCAGGAGGCCCCCTGCTGAAAAGGGGAGTCCTTCCATTTGGTGCCGAGCCCCTCAGGACTATCTGGACATGGAGAACTACAACCCTAACAGCAGGGTTCCCCGACAGTAAATAGTTGCTAGGGAGAGGAGATTGTCTTTTGTGCAGCAAGTTGGACAGGGAGCTCCAGGGATGCAGTTTTGTGAGTTGTCACTCATACTTAGGTGAGCATTTTGGTGACTCAGTTGCCTTTAAATCACCCATGATCCCTTAAGTAGCCCTGATACTGATAGGTAAAAAGTTGGCAGAGAATCGAGCAAATGGAGGATGAGGGACCAAGACACAGATAAAACTCTCAGCGGGATAGAGCTTTATTTTGCACGGACACATTCCCTTCGGGGAAAGGAAAATGTCTGCCCACAGATTGTGAGCTGGACCTTATATAAGGGGGCTTCAGGGTACTGAAGGCGGGAAGTTTTTTGGGAAAAATCAGGCGCGGGGAAAGCAGGAAAAGCAGGGCTTGTAAACTTGCCTCTGTTCCGTCTGCCAGCCAGGATCTGGGTTGGGAAGTGTTTACTTTTTTTGTCCTCTTAAGATAAAGGAAAAGCTGTTGAACTAAAACAGCTCCTAAAATCTCTGGTTAGCAGGCAGAATCTGCTTTTCTTGTCTTCGGAGATCAGAGGAAAGGCAGGCTGCCTCTTAGAAGAACCTGCTTCCCTTGACTTTAAAGGCCAAGGTGCTTATCGGCTCAGTTCCCTTTTTTAGGCTTGAAAAATCCAAAGTCCATAGGACCCTGTTGGGAAAGGGGGAGGCTGCTGATGTTTGAAACCATAATAGATATATCTGTTGGTTAAAGAAGCTAGACTTAAGTGGAATCATTTCTTGGATAGTTTGTTGGTGTCTTATCTGGAATGAATAGACAGTTGTTTATGTCTCCCCAGGAAAAAAAACCCACAAAAAATACATGGAAAATGAGACACAAAGAAAATAATAAATCACCCAATGTAGTAGGAAGGGGAGTTGTGGTTGAACCTAGTCTTACGTGATTCCAGTGTCATTGAACTGTCTCAACCTTTAATATAGTGAATACATCATCCCTGCATGGAGACAATTCAGTCACATTTTCTGTACACAAAATTTGTAGACTGAGGGTATAGCTGGCTGTTCCTGAGCACTGAAACACACACACACACACACACACACACACACACAAAATCACAAAACCAAAAAACACAGTTTGAAAAAAAGAGCTTGTATGCTTAACCAGAATATTTATTTGGTAATTATACAGCAAAATTCTAAAATAGGATAAACTTTGAAGAGAACTTTAAAATTATCCAATAAGACTTGCTTCATTTTGAGAAGTCCCACTAGAACTCCTGAAAAGGATAAGTACAGAAGGTAGGGATCACAGCTTCAGATATTATGTTGAGAAATCAGAGACCTTCCCACATGATAGCTAATCCAGTCAAAATAATTGACCACTTTGGTGTAAACACCTGGGAACTCTGGTTTCCCACAGTTCTCACCCCAGCTTACAATACCCCAAACATAAGACACGTTGTTGACATCTGTGCAGACCAAGGGGCCTCCAGAGTCACCTTTGCAGGCATCGATGGAGCCATCTTTTGTACCTGAGGAAAATCACATATTTTCTTTAATTTGTCAGAGCCTCCTTCCTGCCTCCTGCACTGGTCTTTGTAAAGACTTCCCCTTTCTTGAACTTTCCTGATAGGAAATAACAGGAGCTTTTCCTACCTAGGCCCCTCCTGGGACTGCAGTGTTGAAGAGATGCAGATTAGGAAATAATTCATAAATCTGTTCATTTCCCTAAATTAGCATGTTCTTCTTGCTTATCTGTTGTACTTTACACTACTTTATAAGGCGATTCCAACCTGGAAGTTGCTGAGCAGGGAGATAATAAGACTACCAACGCTTACTGAGTGCTTAAAAGGCACTAACCATTCACTGTTTCAAAAACCTAATCACAATTCTATGAGGTATCATTATTTCCTTTATCGTATAAATGAGACAAATAAAACACAAATACGTTAACTAACTCATTGAAGGTCACACAGCAAGGAAGTGGCAGAGGCTAGCCCTGAGCCTAGGCAGCCAGGCCTCAGCTTCTCTTCTTAGCCATGACAATGCCTCCTGGAAAATTTTGTTCACTACAGTCCTGAGTTCATCTCCAGAAGGGAGGGTGATTTCTTTTCACTCTTATGACTTTCTAACACTTGAAATCACTGTTGGTTTGAATTTATCAAGGGTTCATGCTTTGGGGGCCTGTCCTCAGTGTGGTGCTGGTAAGAGGTGGAGCCTCCTGGGAGGTCCTGATGGCAGGGGAGTGGGCCCTCAGAGGGATTACCCTGGGGCCCAACCCCTCCTCCTCTCCCCTCTCCTTGACTTCCAGTCTTCTGATGTGCTCTCTCACTTCTCTCTGTGATGACTCTGCTATCACAGTGCTGTCACCACGAGGCCGGCACCAGAGCTTGGTTCATGGCCAAATGCCTCTCAAGCTGTGAGCTAATTCTCTTTCCTTATAAAAACCCAGTCGCAGCTATTTTGTTCAAGTATCAAAAGCAGACTAATCTAATATGCATTTCGGGTGAACCACTGGGCTCTTACCTGCACATAGCATTTCTTTTTCATAGTAGCGATTTTGGTAGAAATTAGAGCAGTTGCCTATTAGGTTAACTTCACCCCACTTAAGTGAATGGACTTTAGAGTTATCTAAAGAAAGTGAGAAAACAGACACTCAGAACCCACAAATGAGAAATCTAAATTAAATGCTTTTATGACTTAGTAAACTTAAACTTAGTAAAATATATTGACATATAATTATATATTAGCAATCAATGGACAGTGAAGGAGTTAGAGTCCAGGTCTGCAGATGACCCTCCTCCCAGAGCAGCAAAGCCCCCTTACAAAACAGGAAGCCCTCAGACCCCCTTGCAAAACAGGAACTGGCCAGGCAGCTGTATTTAGAGCTGTCTCAGTACAAAGCTGTTTCCCAGATAATTTTAGAAGACAAACAGGCCCTGCACCCTCAGACCCAC
The DNA here is from genome assembly GCF_000622305.1 of Nannospalax galili. Classification (NCBI taxonomy): domain Eukaryota; kingdom Metazoa; phylum Chordata; class Mammalia; order Rodentia; family Spalacidae; genus Nannospalax; species Nannospalax galili. Next base: position 532,163 of record NW_008330297.1, on the reverse strand, counting down.
TGATATAAGAGCTGCCTCAGCAGAAGTGTCTTCCTTTAAGTTTGGAAGGGAAGCAGACCCCTTACTCTCATGACCCAAGACCTGGTTGATTTAAGGGACTGTCTCAGCAGAGGCTGCTTCTTCCTGGCAGGATCCAGACCCCCTCTGCTTGGAATCATTTTCCCATGTTCCACACTCCCTAGGCTGCCTATGAAACCCCCCAGCCAGCAGCCTGTAAACTGACAGCTCCTCCATCCCAAATTGGGGACTGTCCCGTGCGTTTTCCTCTGCCAATAAACTGTATCCCCCTGGAGTTCTTGTCTGTGTCCTGGCCCTTTCTCCCAATTGACTCCATTTACCTATCAGAAGGGAGGTTATGGAACATTATGGCCTGAAGTCACAGCCTTGGTAAAGAGCTGACACCTGTGATGGTTGAGGTGCAAACTTTCCCCTTCCATAGCTGAGTTTAGTAGGGGAATGGTGTAGGACTCAGTGATGGGCCTTCTCACATAAATATCTCTGGCTTTGTTTTGTTATGGTTAGTAATTTCATTGAAAGTCCTATTAGAGTGAAAAAAACCTTGTATGAAGTTAGTCCAAAGTGCACATGAAGTTATCAATGTGTACATGTTTTTGTCTGTGAGGAAATCCCTCTCTTAAGCGATCTGAAGTGATTGATAAGGGAGTTAGAATTTCCTTTACATTTAAATGAAAGTTTTGGGACTTGAACATCTTTCGTCTGTGGAAAGAGAAAGGCCAGGTACTGCTGAGTGACCAAGGAAATGAGGGACATTTAAGAACACAATATTTCAGGAGTGAGACGGGAGTCTGTCCCATCCCTCCACTTCTCTTTTTCCAGCCCACGGCAATGTTTTATGATGCATCCTGTCACTTGCTGTTTATTTCCTCACTACACGAGAGTTTAAGAGCTCAAGGGCCAACCCTGACTCATTCTTTGCCAGCATTCACAATCACCTTGCACCGAAAAGATGCTTAATAGTTACGTGATCAGTGGCTGCATAAAATCTTAGTAATTTAACTGATACTTTATAAATGTCTTATGCTAAATTACCCTCTCTGCCTTTACCCCAGCACTGTGTGAGCATCACGAGGTCTGACACTGCAATCCCCTTTCTACACCTTCTCTCCTAGGAGTTCCATCTTAACTGAAATGAAACTGCTTAATTAGTACTTGTCTAGGGAAAAATGAAGCAAATCTTATTGGCTTTAAGGGTGGGCATGAACTCCTGATGCTCCTGCTGCTGCCTCTGGGATCTAAGTGTACACCATCACAAATCACATTTGAGTTTGTACTTTTCACTGCAGGGGGTCAAACCCAGGAACGCTCACAAGCTAAGCAAGCACTCCACACAGTCACACCCCCAGCTTCATGGTGTCCTCCTGACAATGGGTGCTGTGCAACTACTCAGGCTGTGAGTCCAGCCGGGCGGCTAGATGGCTGGTAGTTAGATGGCTGCTTACTTCTGCATCTGATAGGGATCTTAGTACTAGCACAGCTCCCATGCATTTTGATTTCCATTTCCAACTTGTGGATATAAAACATATACCTTTGTCTCGACCCCATCCAGAAATGATGCATTTATCATTCGGTTGGAATAGATACGGAGACCAGGGCACGCAGGCAGGGGCAGAATTAGAGAGTATGCATTCTTTTTTGGTCACATGTTTTTTCACTTCAATCAAAGCTATGTCATTTTGGTAGGTGGTTCCATTGTAGTGTTCATGAACAATAACTGTATTCACTTTTGCAACCTGTATCTCAGCATTAGGTTGTAACCAGTTTAATAATGCGGTCCACACTTGGTAATTGCGAACTTTACTGGGTCTGTGAGAGCAAAGAAAGGGAAATGAAATACACAAGAAAACTATGAACTCTGATTCTTCATCTTTTAACTTTTTTGATTTTTAAATTCTATTTTATGTGTATAAGTGTTTTGCCTGCATGCACAATGTGCATGCAATGCCCGTGGGAGCCAGAAGAAGGCACTGGATTCCCTGGAACTCGAGTTTCTGGTGGTTGTTTGCTGCCTGTGGGTCCCGGGAATTGAACCCCAGCCTTCTGCAAGAGCATGTTCTGGGGTGCTGTTCAGTGTTTAATATATATCAACTCACTTCATCCTCACTTCAGCCCTGTGAGGTTGTAGAATCACTCCCACTTTATAGATGTGGAAACTGAGGCTCAGGGAGATGAAATCACCATTCCACAGCCACCTGACCACTGAGGGGTAGAGAGACTGCTCCCGGCTAGGCTCTGAGCTAGGCATGGCCCACAAGTGCTTTATTAAATAAATACTCAGGAATACCACAGCGGTAAAGTTACTAACAGAAGTGAAAATAGAGGATCAGATGAAAAAGCCCAAGATGGAATGTCCTGGACTCAAGTCCTCTGATTTCTTTCTTTATTTTTATTTACTTTTTTTTTTCCTTTGGTCTTTTTGGGACAGCGTCTCCCTATAGACCCAGCTGGCCTGGAACTTACTATGTAGACAAGGCTGGCCTTGAACTCACAGAGATCCACCTGCCTCTGACTCTCAAGTGCTGGAATTAAAGGTGTGCGCCACCACACAAGGCAAAGTGACCTGATTTCTAAAAACAAGGGAGACCTCACCCATGTACCATTGTTATGGGGTGCTCTTAACTACTGAGCCATCTTTCCAGCTCCAATACAGTTTTATATTCTTCTTTCTGACGTATAATTATCATATTCTGAAAAAATGTTTTATCCTTGTTATGAAACAGTGAAATTAAATTTAGTTAGGGGGAAATTAGGTGAGTGGTAAATGGAGGAATGATCTCTCTGGCTTTTCTTATGATCTCATTGTTTAATCTCTCCTATAATGAAGTATTTCATGAAACAGATTTTCCATAACCAAAACTGGAACATTAAAAAAATCCTAAAATATATTATTCATATATCTTCTTTAAAAATAGTATCTCAGTGTCTCCAGTTTTCTCAAATATCATAAACTGACCATAATTTGTCTTTCTCTAATGACAACTCAGAAAATCACATTATAACGGTCCCTTTGTGGAAGGGAGGAATTACTCTTGAGTAGCTGAAAAAGTCCAGAGCTGGTGGATCAGAGAGTAAGAGGTGGTGCTGTGGGGCAGGATGAGATAGGTAAAGGAAAGTAAGGGCTAAACCATACAGGGCTTAACGAGCTATATTGACATTTGGGTTTAGATGCTTATTCTAAGTGGACTGCAAAGCCCTTGCATTTCAAGTGATTGATCCCATGGTATGGAAACTGCTGGTTGGTTTTTGTCCTCTTGACATAAACTAGAGACACCTGGGAAGAAGGAGTCTCAGTTGAGGAATTTCCTCCATCAGATTGGTCTGTGGGTCTTTTCTTGATTGTTAGTTGATGTAGGAGGGCCCAGCCCACTGATGGCAGTGCCATCCTTAGGCAGATGAGCTTGGATGGTATAAGACAGGTAGCTGAGCATGCTGGAGGAAGCAAGCCAGTAAGCAGCATTCCTCTGTGGTCCTTTGCTTCAGTTCCTGCTTCTAAAGTTCCTGCCCTGGCTTCCCTCAGTGATGGAATGTGACTGAGGAGCTGTAAGCCCATGTTGCTTTTGGTCAGTGCTTTATCGCAGTAATAGAAAGTAACTAACACAGGCCAAGGGAGGTAGTGCAAGCCTTTGATCCCAGTATTCAGGAGGCAGAGGCAGGTGGATCTCTGTGAGTTTAAGGCCAGCCGGGACTGCACAGTGAATTCCAGGAGAGGTGGAGCTACAGGAGACCCTGCCTCAAAAAGACCAAAAGGAAAAAAAAGGAAAGTAACTACAGAAACATTTTTCTGACAGTAGAGAACACATAGGTGGGGCAATGGGTAGACAGGGTGAATGCAGGTAAGGCATTCTGGAGGCAAGACATTCAATCTAAATGAGAAGGAAAAGCAGGGTGATGATAGAGGAGGGAAGGTTTGAGATGGCTCAGCAGCTAAAAGCATTGGCTGCTCTTGCAGAAGCCCCAGGTTTGATCCCCAGCACCTACATGGTGGCTAACAACCATCTGAAACTCCAGTACCAGGGGATCCGATATCCCTTTCTGACCCCCTTGGGCATTGCATGACATGGGTACGCTTACATACATGCAGGCAATACATTCATACACATAAAATAAAATAAAAAAGAGTGAAATATGCTGAATTTAAGATTCTTGTATAAATTGTGTTTGCTAAGAGGAAACAGTGGAACATGACTGTATTTAAGACAAGAGGCATATCATCATCAATTTAGTCTTGGACATTTGAAATTCAATGTACTTCTTGTGTGTATGTGCAAGCATGTTGTGTGCTCATGTGTATACAGTTGCAAATGTATGTATGCATGTGTATGGGCGGCAGAGGTCAACCTTGTGTGCTGTTTCTCAAGCTCTACCTGCTGCTTTTTGTTGTTGGTTGGTTTTGTTTTTGTTTCTCAAGGTCTCTCACTGGCCTGGAACCCACCCAAGAGGAAGGCTGTCTGCCCAGCAAGCTCCAGACGTCCATCTGTCTTTGTCTTCCCAGTTCTGGGATTACAAACACATACTACTACATACAGCTTTTTTTTTTTAAATTATTTTTATTTTATGTGTATGTGTGTATTTCCTGCATATAAGTAAGTGCCCCTGTGTTGTGCAATGCCCCCAGAGGGCAGAAGAGACTGTGGGATCCCCTGGAACTGGAGTTACAGTTGTTAGCTGCCATGTGGGTGCTGGGATTGAACCCGGGTCTTCTGCAAGAACAACCAGTATTCTTAACTGCTGAGCCATCTTTCCAGCCCCCATGAGGTTTTTAAAATGTGGCTCTGGGGCACAAACTCAGGTCTTTATGATCGCATGGCAAGTGACTCACTGAGCCATCTTCCGGCCCTCAGTGTACTTTTGGTGTTGTCAGGCTGCTGATTGTATATCGGTGGTTGAAGGGAAAACCCAGGCTGTGGCTGCCGTTTAGTCATCTTAGAGTAATATTTAGATAGTGTTAGGGTGAACAGTGAGGAGCACCAGCCGTTCGGTGGAGCTGCAGTGCTCAAGCATAGAGGGAAGCTGCCAAGACAGCAGAGGAGGTGTGGCCAGAGCTGGGAAGAAGCCAGGGCAGATGTGCCGCAGAAGCCAAGAGAGGAGGCTCCTCAAGCTGGAAGAGAGAAGAGGTGGCTCACTGCTCCCATTCACGAGGCTCTTTCCTAATCAAGAAAGCTCTCCCTAATGATTTTTGACCACCCAAAGTTTTTCTTACCAGGCATTCATCTGAATGGCAGTCAAGTATGTTACAGGATGCTGCTCTGGCTCTGCTAACTGACTGGTGATGTAGCTTTAGCCAAGTCATCTAACTTCTCAGCCTTATTTGCAAAATGCGAAGAATACTATCTACCTTTTAGGACTGACTGTTGAGAACACTAAACAAAATAACATGTGAATGTGCCTGGCCTAGGACCAGGTCTGAGAGAAGTGCTCAGAAAATGACATTGTATTCACTCTGAAGTCTGAACTGGGGCCAGAATCCTAAGCACTGCTCTTTTGTAGGTGACTTTGATTAATTAATCAATAAATACCTTTGGAGTTTTGCACTTCAGCCGCTGCTGTGGACTGATTTTATCTGATCCATCTGTTGATGCCCAAAGCCCCAGTGTGGCTGTATTCGGAGGAGATGGTGCTGTTAATTAGGTAATTAAGCTAAATGAGGTAGTAGGAGTTGGGTTTTAATACAGTAAGATTGGTGTCTTCAAAAGGAAAAAGGAAACGTCAACGATACATGTGCACAGAGGAAAGACCAGTGAAGGGCACGGGGAGAAGGGAATGTCTGCAGCCAAGAGAGGCTTCAGGAGAAACCAGCCCTGCTGCCGACTGCTCCTGGACTTCCAGCCTCCAGGACTGTGAGAAAATGAACCTCTGCTTTTTAACTGGTCTCCAGTACTCGTTAGAAAACTGCTATAGCCACTTACAACTCGCCTTGTTGATCTTGCATCAAATTTGCATTTATCACTTCTGAGTTGCTGTGACATATCTTGCCACTTGTGAGTTTGAGTCCATATTTTGACTACTCTGCTTCTCCAACCTGAGAACTTCAAAACCTGTCAAAGGGGGACATGATATGACTGGTCTTCAGCAGGCAGGTCTCCCCCAGCTTCTCTGGAGGTGAGCTCTTCAGTGATTCAGAGTCTACAATAAGACCCAGTCACAGTTCTGGAAACTTCCCAGCAGTAATACACAACTCGAGTGCTGCCCCTACCTGGTTCAGTGCTTTGCCTTCAAAGTAGTTTTGAGTCATGGCCCATGTAAGTAATTTATCCAGACTCACAGAGTGACCAAGCCAATGATGAATCCATATATGCATATATGAGATAATTATCATTGAGCTTTGGACATTTCCTTTATTGCCTAGAACTCACATCAAATATATTTAAGGGTACATGGATTTGAAAAAGTATTTTGTTGTTTTGGGAGTTAAGCATCCTTATGATGGTAAGACCAGAGAAAATGCCATTAGTATTACTCTTTCATAAACTCTCAACCATAACCTCTTGCAAACAGTTTGGTCCTAGCACAATGCAAATGAGCCAAGTGAAGTAATTTGATACCTAAGCTTTGTCTGCTCTTGCCAGAAAAGCAGCAATTTAGCCTGTGGAGTACACAGTAGGATCTGAGGGGCTGGTCCTTTGACTCTTGATCATGAATACAGAGAATGGGGTAGAACTTAACTTCTTAGATAAACTTTTATTGATCATCTACCACAATCTCTATTACCCATTTCCAAAGTTTAAGGATATCTAAAACATACCTAAGACATTTTTTACCTGACACAATGTGCAGCAGTCAGAATCCAACAGCCACCAATATAAATCCCCCCACAGGTGATTCTCTCGCCATCCTTAATTGCCACCTGCCATGGGAAGTCTCCCTGTAAAAGACATGTATGTGGTCACTGCCATCCTCCCCAATGACAATGGAAACAGGCAGCTTTAGGCTGTCTCCCATTCTTTGTGAACACACCGTCCCCTCACTTTTATTTATTTGTTTATTTTTTGACTCAGACTGACCCTTAGAAGTAGATACTTTGATTTCCGTGCAGGCTTACCATGTGTGCTGCCTTTCCTCCAACCACTCGTTTCCTTCGAGTCTGCATGTTTTTTTTCACTCCACAGGATATTTTAGGTAAAAAGGACTTTATCCGTCTTCTCTCTTCAAGAAAGGAAGAGATCACATCATTATTATCTTGAACCCATTATCTTGTTGACAGATACTTCCTGGCTATCTTGCGTGTGTATGTGTTTGTACATACATGTGCATACATGTTTTATGTAGAGTGTATTTGTGTGTGGCATGCATACACGCGTGTGTGAGGTCAACATCAGTCTCCTCAATCACTTGCCACCTCAGTTTTTGGGATACTGTCTCACTGAACCTAGCTCACTAGCTAGGCCGGTGACCAGTGGTCTCCAGGGATCTGCCTGTGTTCTTACCTCCATCCTAGTGTTGGGGTTACAGGGGTGCACCACCACATCTGGCTTTTCATATGCATGCTGGGACTCTGAATTCAGGTCCCAGCAGGCATTTTACTAACCCAGCCATCTCTCCGGCCTCCCATTTCTAGATTATCTTTGCCACAAAAGCAGAAATTACACTAAATACAAAGCTGATTATGTTTATAGGTAAACAGCTATTCACTGTATTTGGAAATTCTGACTCAACATTAAGACCAACTTGATTCTCTGAAGTTCTGTCTAAAAGTGGACTTGGGGCAGAAAGTTGGCACAGAGGTTAAACATTTACTAGGCTCAGATGGACAACGGTTACCCCGTGTCTAGGCATGACGACAGTGATAACTCGGGAGGAAGGCGGCACATTTTCAAATCAGAACAGATGATAACCTGGAGAAATGCTTCCTTTTGCTGTCAGTTTTCACTTTCCAGAAGCTGACTCTATGCAGCTCTTCCATCTTAGTGAAGTGATAGTAATTTAAGTAGATATTATATATACTATTCCAGGAAGCCTGGACGAACAGATCAGCAGGCCACACCTGGCATTTGTTTCCCACCTATGTGAGCATGCACATGTGGTGTATTTGTCAATGAGAAACACGATAGAGCAAGTCCTAGGACATGAACTTGCAAGGTAATTCACAAAAAGGGAAGTGAAAGGTAAAGATGCCCTATTCATTCCCTCTCTGTATTTGCTATGTCATGAGTATGTCAAGAAAATTGTTTCTTAGTCCCAAATAAGAAAGGAAACTTAATATTTCTAATTATTTTTGTGCATAACAGCAGAAGGCAGGTTCCCAGTGGAGAGGTGTTGTGAATAAATACGAATCAAAGGTTTATTTGGTCTCACCTATCCTAAAACCTGGGTTGGGGTAGAGTATAATGGTAAGTCTTAAGTTTTTGTTTAAGCATTTGAAAGAAGGGAGTCCTCATCCACTGAAGCCTGTGAGACCCAGATAGTATCTGCAAAGTAGTATTTTCGCTAGAAGAAACTAAAGGACTTTGCTACAAATCCCTTTTGCCTGGTATCTGTAGATTTTAGGTGTAATCTTGTGTTCATTGGTTGATTTAGAAAAGCATTTACTGGGGGCTGGAGAGATGGCTCAGTGGTTAAGACACTGACTGTTCTTGCAGAAGACCTGGGTTCGAATCCCAGCACCCACATGGCAGCTAACAACCGTCCATAACTCCAGTTCCAGGGGATCTGACAGGCTCCTCTGTCTTCCACAAGCATTGTACAACATGGGTGCACTTACCTACACGCAGGCAAAACACTCATATACATAAAATAAAAATAACAAGTAAAATATTTTCTTTAAAAAAGAAAAGAGTTTACTTATTTTGGGGCCTGGCAATTAAAAGTTAATCTTTTTAGAAATATTTTTTATTTATTACTCCTATTTCACGTGTATGGGTGTTTTGCCTGCATGTATGTAAGTGCACTCGTGCTGTGCAGTGCCCATGGAGGTCAGCACAGGACATCAGATTTCCCTGGAATTGGAGTTAAGGAAGGTCGTTAGCTGCCACGGGTGCTGCGAATCAAACCAGGGTCCTCTGCAAGAACAATCAGTGTTCTTAACCACTGAGCCAGCTCTCCAGTCCCCTAGAAGTGAATCTTACCTGAATTTCATTTTTAAATCTCCCCCAAACAAATTGTATGTAATATAAAATAAGCTGTAAAGTTACATAACTAATTAAAAACTGAGTAGAGATTGAATGGAAAGTCTGTCTTGATAACTTTAATAAATTACCATCTTCCTGGGATCCTAATATTTAACTAATTTGGCTGTTAGTGTATAACTGCCCAGAATACAGATCCTCAAAGCCTGCCATTATCATGATTTACAACCATGTAAAGAGCAGGGTCATTCAACTAACACCAATTATTTTTTATTTCAGGCGACCGGTTGTATGTCTTCTTGAAATCTGGTTATTTTTGACAAAACTCATCAAGCAGAAAAACTTTATGTGGGGCTGCAGACTTGTTTCACTTCAAAATTAGTCCGTTGAACTAACCCAGCTTGAAAAGCAATTCTCAAGACTAATAGTCCTTGCTTTTCTTAAAAGTAACGGAGAAAGGAGAAGAAAAAGGTTACATTTTAAACTTAAATATACATAAAAGTGAATTTCTGCTTGAATCAATTACGTCTAATATGCATACATA
>NW_008330297.1:498193-522224 GCF_000622305.1 Nannospalax galili | reverse complement strand
AAGACAAAAGTGAATTTCTGCTTGAATCAATTACGTCTAATACATGCATACATACTGTATATACACATATGACACATATGCGCGACATTAAAATACTAGCTGTGATTTCCGTAAAAAAGTTAACTCACCTAGGTCCATATTAGGAGTCAAATTTTCTGTAGCTTCTGTTTCTCCTATGAGAAAACAACACAAATTCCAGGGCTTAGAGTTATGCTATAGAAAAATCCAATCATTAAAGTGATTTAAACTTTGATAATACTTTTGTCTTAAAACATGCCGTCTTTTTTAAAAAGCAAACTGACTTAAGCACGTCATCCTATTTCCTTCTGATAGCTAGGCAATCGTAAGACGCTAGATGAGCCTGTGGAGATTCCTGCTGGTGAAAACTGGGGGCTTCCATTTGCGTGGTTTGAGTGGCGAGACTCATGGGGCTGAGGCAGAATGCTCAGAACAGAGGAGAGCTTCTCTCTCAGGTCTTTTCACTTACACTTCTTTACACAAAGAAGAGATTAGTCACCCGCTGCTACCACGGAGCCGAGTTGACTTTAAAAAGGGCCTCCTACATTGCACATTAGAAGCCACTTCCCTCAGGGGTCATGCCCGTAGAGAGAGCTCAAGGATTTCAGTAGTGGGAATGGCTAGCTTTATGATCTGGGATGCTGAAGTGGAAGAAAAAGGTGCCTTTCTTCCTTAGATTTTCACTTAAAGTTACATGGATCTTTCCATTCTGTCATCCTAGAACACTTTGGTGGACAGGATCACGATCCCTCTGGCCTGGGGATCCAGAGGCAGATTCCCATCAATATGGTGCTGTGTTTGGGATGAGGACAGAGCTGAGGACACAGCAGCCCAGAATGCCAACTTTACTTTGTTCCCAGATTTCCCAAATTCTCGTCGGAATAAAGGATACCTGAGTCTATCAAACCACGCACCTAAGTTGTGTTCTAGGGCAGGAAAGGCTGTGCTCAGTGGTACTCACAGAAGAATGCTTAGGAATCAGAGGACTCAGATATTAACATCAAATGTTCAGCAAAGGAAAGTAGGAAAAGCCCAGTGAAGCGGAGGTGTCCTGGGTGTGGGAGGAGCAACACACAGCTTAGAAGCATGCGCCTTGAAAAGAATGGTTGATAGCTCTGGTTAGATGAAAACAAAGGACTTTAAAACTCATTCATTCATTCATTCATTCATTCATTGTGTGTGTGTTGTATGGGTAAGTGTGGGCACATATATAGAAGTCAGAGACAACTTGGGGGAATTGATTCCCCTTCCACTATGTAGGTCTGGGAGATTGGGCTCCAATAGCCAGACTTGGCTGTAAGTGCTGCCATCTTGTCAACCCAAAACCAGTGTTTTCTGCTTAACATATTTCACTACAGATAGTGTTAATCGATGGATGGATGACAGAATGGAAGAAGATGTTTGAAATATTTGAACCTGGTAAAGGATTAATATCCATAATGTAAAGGGAGTTTCTGCAAATCAGTGAGAGACTACAATGAAAGAAATCTGAGAAAAAAGTCAGATGAAGAGAAAAAAACTCAAAAAGCTGGTAGACCTGTGAGACTGCCCTGAGCCGTTGGTTATTATCAAAGTCCAAGTCAGTAATTAACAATGCCTTCACTCGCCAGTTGATGACTAGCACAGTGAAAAGCTAGATAATGCCAGATGTTTGTGGGATGAGCAGACAATGGAGGCAGTGCTGCTGGAAGTGAAAACTGGAACTTGACAGCTCTGCTAAGGAACATCCAGGCACTACTTGTCAGTTAAGGAAATGCACATTTCAAGACCTGACAAGAAATCCATCCCTCGGTAAGAAGATACCAATCACAGAGTGATGGAGGGCTGATTGTTCGTTGCTGAGAAGATGGAGGAAACTGGGAAAAATGAGCATGCATTTTGCGCGGCAGCTAGAAGCAACGGGGTAGATGAACACACAGCACCAATAGAACCTTAATATGTAATGCTGTGGGCAAGAAGGGAAAGGGAGCATGAGCTCCACAGCACAACGAATGAGAGATGTGCACTCACAGGATAACGCAGACTGGGGAAGAAAGGACACCAGCGACGGACATGCATACCAAACCGCATGAGAATGGTTGCCTACGTGGGGAGGAGAGAGGGAGTGAGGCTATGGTGGGGTGGAGATAGTCAAGAGGGGCCTAGCAGGAAGCAGGCATGATCGCATACAGACCTGCGCAGAATCAGTAAGTCATCCCCTGCCACTGAGGTGCAAAGCTAGGGAGGGAAGAAGAGGGGAAGGGGAGGGAGAAGAGGAAGGAATGGATGAGCAGGGGGACGAGAGAGCAGCGGCCTCAGGGGGCAAAATGACAAGTCAGATGGGGCGGAAGGAACAGGGTAGACATTGAGGGCAAGGGTTGGTTCTGAGCTGCTCAGTCTCCCAGGAATCCTAAGAAACTAAGGAAGAGCATGAACTTTTCGCATTAGGTGGGCTGGGGACACAAGTCGTTTTATATAAATAACTAAGAAAAAAGTGGCTATGAGAGGGGTGGGAGGCGGGGAGATAAGCCTGGAAGAGAATCTGCTAAAATACGCTTTGCTTGAAAATGCCATAATGATATCTAACACCATGTATGCTCATTTTGTTTTATTATTATTTTTTTTGATATTTTATTTTATGTCTGTGAGAGTTTTGCTCACATTTTAAGTGCACCTGTTCTGTGCAATGCTTGCTGAGGCCAGAAGTAGGCATTAGATCTCCTGGAACTGGAGCTTCCAATGGTTGTTAGCTGCCATGTACACTGGGAACTGAACCTTGAGCCTCAACAAGAGCAGCCACGGTCTTAACCCCTGACTCATTTCTCCAGCCCCATCATGTGCTATTTTGCCTCATTTCTTTTTAATATTCCAATATTTTAGTAAAAATGTTGCCTTGATCTGAAGGCCCAAAGCAAAACAAAACATAAAACCAAATATGTTACTGCAGCAAAGCATAGCTTTTAACTGAAGAAAAAAAAAAAAGCTGCACCATGTCATTATACATGTACTCAAAGCGCATACATTTAACCTTGAGCCTCAACAAGAGCAGCCACGGTCTTAACCCCTGACTCATTTCTCCAGCCCCATCATGTGCTATTTTGCCTCATTTCTTTTTAATATTCCAATATTTTAGTAAAAATGTTGCCTTGATCTGAAGGCCCAAAGCAAAACAAAACATAAAACCAAATATGTTACTGCAGCAAAGCATAGCTTTTAACTGAAGAAAAAAAAAAAGCTGCACCATGTCATTATACATGTACTCAAAGCTGGCATACATTTTATTTTTAGTAGAATTAGAGATTTTTTAAATGATTTATTTATTTTTATTTGTACAAGTGTTTTGATTGCCTGTGTGTGATGTTGATGAATGCCAGAAGAGGGCAGTAGAGCTGCCATGTGGATGCTGAGACTCGAACCCAGGTCCTCTAGAAGAACAGCAAGTGCACTTAACCCCTGAAACTTTCTCTAGCCCCACAAGTTTTCTATTATAAAAACAGATTTACCTTGATGAATTGCAGGATGTCTGTCTCCTAAAGAAAACACAAACCAAACTCACTATAGCAGAGATCATTTTTATTTGAATGTATCATAGGCAAATCTTTGATAATGCAGAAACAATATAACAACTTAAAATTAATGCTACAAAAAGGTAAAAGAAAGCCATATAGCATGCCATCTTATCTTGGCTTTAATTCTAACAAGAGCTTTATCTCTCACTTAAACCAAGTGCATCACAGCAAGGCAATTATTTTAAGTTTAAAAGAGATGAGTATTTTAGATACATGTGTACACATTCTCAAAGCAAACTTACTATACAATTATACAAAAGTTATAACTATTTCTATGTGCTAACAAGGGGGTTCTTTTAAAAGGCCAGTGTAATCAAAAGATAATCCAACCCTGCTTTGATTTAGTGATTCTGACGTGGCCACTTAGAGGCCAACGGGTGCATTACCTCTCCATCTCTGCTCTCACTTGCCGTTTCTGTCTTTCTAAAAAGTATTTTATCTATCTATCTATCTATCTATCTATCTATCTATCTATCTGTCTATCTGTGTATGATTATATTGCCTGCATATGTGTAAGTGCACCTGTGTCATGCAATGCCCGTCGGGGTCAGAGGAGGCCGTCAGACCCTTAACTGGGGTTAAGGACAGTTGTTAGCCACCATGTGAGTGCTGGAAATTGAACCAGGATCTTCTATGAGAGCAGCCAGTGCTCTTAACCACTGGCCCCATCACTTGCCTTCTCTTAAAAGGGAGAAAGTTGGAACCATTGCTGAAATACAAAAGGTGGAGCTTGCCCTAATGTACATGAACTCAAGTAACAATGGTTCACTAAGTGCATTTTCTGCTGCAGATTCAAGAAATTTATAGGAAAATAAGCTTTCAACTGCATTTTTTCCTGAACTAGAAAATTGTGTCCATTGGCCTTAATATTTTTTATTTTAAATGGGAGAGGGAGGGGAACAAGAGGAAGAGGTGAGGGCAAAAGGCCCAGATGTTACAACACTGGAGGTGAAACTGTAGGGTTTTATAGCAAAAAGTCCCAGCTTACTGTCCTCCTATCTATAACTTTTCCTTTCTCCCTCTCTTTACTATGGATTAAACTATATTTAATAAACATAAGGTGTCACTCCTTAAATCCTCATATGCCATTTAAAAGAAATGATGTAATTTTATTTCTTTATAATTATTATTTTGGAATTGTATGAGTGTTTTGCCTGCAAATATATGTGCACCCACATATCCAATGCTAGCAGAAGCCAGAAAAGGGCATCAGATCCCCTGGGACTGGAGTTAGAGACAGTTGTTAGTCACCATGTGAATGCTGGGACTAGAACCTGGGTCCTCTGCAAGAACAACCAGTGCTCTTAACCACTGAGCCATCTCTCCAGTCCCCAAGATAGATGATATAATTTGAAATCCTTAAAAGGAGAGTCTTTAAGAATTGATTGTCCTGGCTGCCTTTCCAGTTGCTGTTATAAAATTCCCCGACAAAAGAAACTTAAGGGTGAAAGAGCATATTTTAGCTCACTGTTCTGGGTCTATCATAACAGGGATGCCAAGGTGGCAGGAGCTGATTGGAACTGACCGTATGACATCGGTGTTCAGGAATAGAGAGCAATGAATGTCTGTAGCCTATACTCGGCTTCCTATATTCAGTTCGCTTTCTTCACTCTTACACAGTCCAGGATCCCCGGCCTAGGGATAGTACCACCCACAGTGGGCACGTCTTCCCACCTCAATTAACCTAATCAAGATACCCTCCCACACACACACCCATAAGCCAACCCTCTCTAGACTATTTTTAAACACTGAGACTCTTCCCAGGTAATTCCCGAGTCCCAATTGTGTCAAGTTGAGAATGAAAATGGTTACACCAATATTAATGGAAATTAAAAATTGTAATAAATCTAACACTGGAACATTAAGTAATATTCAAACATAATGTCAAGTCATTTATATATTTTCAACATTTAATGCTTAAGTGTCCTAGGACTCTGGAACATATAAATAAATAGGTTCTACTTTCAAGGCGAATACTGTTGATAAGGACAAGTATAAAAAGTATAAGAAACAGTTCAAAGTACCTCAGTAGCTGCTGGAGTGGCCTGGCTCCATGCTAGGGAGCTTTCTGTGCTTGGGTTCCCACTTTATGCTCTATGACGGTGCATCAACAGCTTGAAATCACACATGACGCAGTATTAAACTGGCAAAAGCTACATGCCTGGGGCTTCCTTCTCCCTCTCTAAAGCTGTTAAACATTTACTGGCAGAGCCCCGGATACCTTCCACAAATTGAGAAGCTGTCAGACACTGCTCCTCCTCCTCCCTTCCCCAGTCCTATCCTCATTTCTCAGGCCAGCACCTTGTAACTCACCTTCCCTTCCCACTCATTTGCTTTCACCCCTCCAATCAGCTGCAAATCTTGCTGGCTTACCTTCAATGTATATCTAGAATATATTGAGGGAGGTCAATAAAAGCAAAGCATGACACATCATAATGAAACGTACTGTTTTGTGTACTAATAGAATTAATTTGAAACCAAGCCAGATACGTACACACACATAAACACCTCCAGAACCTGAGTGCTCCCCACCACGACCCTCCTACCCACCTGTCCTAGGCACGCTCACCTCTTCCCTAGGTTGCTCCAGGAGTTCCTGAACTGATTCTTTGCTTCTTGCCTTGACTTTTATAGCCCATTCCACACTGATCTGTTGTGTGACAAAAACCCTCTGACCAAAAGCAACTTAGGGGAGGAAGTTGGATTACATGTCCAGGTCACAGACCTCACTGAGGGAAGTCAGGGTAGGACCTGAACACCGATAAAGGCCGGCGTACTTGCTATTCCACATAGCCTTACGAAGAGGAACATCAGAAACCATGGAGGACTACTCTTGCTGGCTCATTGCAGGTTATGTTTAGCTACCTTTTGTTTTTCTTCTTCTTTTTGAGACAGGGTCTCCCTGTAGCTCCAGCTGGCTTGGAACTCACTATGGAGACCAGGCTGGCCTTGAACTCACAGAGAAACGCCTACCTCTGCCTCCCAAGTGCTGGGATTAAAGGCGTGCGCCACCACGCCGGACCATTACTTCGCTTTTCCACACATCCCAGGACCACCTGCCCAGGAAATGGTACCACCGAGAGTGTGCCTGGTCCTCCTACATCAATTAACAAACAAGACTGTCCTCCACAGTTATGGTCCCGTCTGATCTTCGGACTCTCTCAATTGAGGGTCCCTTGTCAGGTGACTCTAGGCTGTGTCAAGTTGACAATTAAAGCTGATTGGGACACTCACCCACCAACCAGAGTAATCTGTTTAAAACGTCAGTGAAATCAGGTCACTCTGCTCAAGGTCACATAGTGACCCCTGTCCATTAACAGGCTTTATTTGATCTTCCTCACACTTCTGCCTGCCACACTAGCCTCCTTGCTGCTCGTTCCTCAGATGTACTGGGGGTGTTTCTGGTTTAGCAACATCGCACAGGCTGTTTCCTGAGACACTCTTCTGTAGACATCTGCCTGACTGGCTCCATCATTTCTTTCAGCTCCTTATTGAAAGTCCTCCCTGTGCCACTGAAGTTTCAAAGCTCACCCCCTGACAGCTATAGTCTCTGTCATTATTTTTCTTCAAAGCACTTTACAAATCTCATTTAATGTACATGTGCTTGTGTGATATTCGCCATTGGGCAATGTGTGAATGTGAGGGTCAACCTGTGGGTCAAACTGAGACCATCGGGCTTGGCCGCAAGCACCTTCACCCGCTGCGCTGTCTCACTCTCGGCACTTTGGTTTACTTGATGCTTTGTTTGTTTCTGTAATTTTTTGTCTTTTCTTCCTCAACTGAGACTTAAAATCCAGAAAAGTAATTCTTTTTTAATTTATTGAGATAAGTCTTGCTGTGTAGCCTTGGCTGCCCTGGAGCTCACTATGTAGACCACACTGGCCTCAAATCTATGGCCATCATCCTGTTCACCTCCAGAGTGCTTATATTATAGGGGTATACCTCCATGCCTGGTTGGGGAGGGATTTGTAAAAGTTATTCACTATTGTGACCCTGGTGCCCAGAACAGAGCCAGACACATACAGTAGAAGCTTAATAAATAAATGTTCAATGAGGAATAAATGAATATAATACTGAGATTTTTCCTCCAGGAAGTAGGAATGGAAGCAAAAAGTCTGGCACAGAATACATACATTGCATTGCATTGCATTGGTAGAAATGAGACAATCAGACAAAAGATGTCTAACCAAAGTCTGAAGAGTTCATGCCTAGAATATCGAGCCTTGAATCTAATCAAGTCCATGAATTCAGAATAAGGAACATCGTACAGGAAAGTGACCTACATCACCAAAAGAACAACAAAATTCCAAGAGATGAGGAAAACTAGGGTGAGAAGATTGGGGATAGGCTTGACTAATAAAATAAATTTCAAAAATGAATAACAATAAACAATATTTGTGTTCTTGGGAAACCTGGTTTGACTATATTAAATCAAAAGAACTTTTGTTTGAACTAGGGAAAATCTATTGTTTGCTTGTTTTTGCTTTTTCTTGTTTTGAGACAGGGTCTCTCTGTAGTCCCAACTGCTTTGAACTGGCTATGCAGACCAGGCTGGGCTTGACATCCCAGAGATCTGCCTACCTCTGCCTCCTGAGTTGCTGAGGTTAACGGTGTGTGCCACCATGCCTCAAACATGGCTATTATTAAATAATGATATGGAGGGCTGAAGAGATAGCTCAGCGGTTAAGAACACTGAGTATTCTTTCAGAAGATTGGGGTTCGAATCCCAGCACCCACATGGCTGCTAAAAACTGTCTATAACTCCTGTTCCAGGGGACCCGACAGCGTCTTTTGTCCCTAACAGGCACTGCACTACACGGGTGCACTTACCTACATGCAGGCATAACACTCATACACATAAAATAAAAATAATAAAATATTTTTAAAAGTAGAGCAATACAATTATAAAAAAATGTTATGGAGTATTTTTATTTTCAGACATACGAGAGAATGAGTTAATAAACAGTGTTTTTATCATTAGAGATGTACAGGTTAAGTAACATGATATCTGAAATTTGTTTTTAAATACTTCAACAAACAGTAACTATTATAGTTGGAAAATGGATTCAGAGGAGATCATACTAATAGTCTGTCTTTATTGATCGGTGACAATTTTCTAACAAAAAGTTCTAAAATAACAAGTTTATACAAAGAAAGGACCATTTACTGTTCTCCAAATGCTTGCTCCGTTATGGGCCTGCTGTTCCTCTTGGGTACGGCTACTTAAGATTACAACTTACCTAAAGCTTTCTTCACAGTTCCTGGATTCAGTAATGAAAAAAGAAGTCACTTCAGATTACCTTTACAACCAGTTTCGTCTTCCCCTGTGATGCAGTCCACTTCACCGTTGCACTTATAGTGGCTCGGGATGCAAACACCAGACTTGCAGAAGAAACTATTACCTCTGCAACCTGTGCAGACACAAGGAGAAGTTTCTTCCACTGCTTAGCACTGGGTGCAGTAGGGGCTGAGGCAATGTGGGTCAGTGGGAGAGTGCTTGCCTAGCATGTGTAAAGCCCTGGGTTCAAGCCCCAGCACACACATGCCCCACCCCAACTCTGCTCTCACAGAGTGGAATCTTGCATACCGTGATGACTGACTTAAGAGTGCATGCGGGGTCTGAGAGCTGGGTGTGCACCGACCTGTACAGCATAGCTCATCACTTTGATCTCCACAGTCATTTATGCCATCACATGCTCGCTCCTGAGGAATGTGCTTCCCATTCACACACTGGAAGGACTGGTTTGTTGGAGAATCTGTAAAGCAGGGATTCTTTGTGAATTTATTCATGGATTTGTGGTATAAATATCCTTGACATATTTTGAGATGAGTCACTACAATAAAACTCTGATTTCCAGAAATGATATAAAGTAGTGGTGGGTGTGGCATACTCCAATAATCCCAGCACTCTAGAGGCTGAGGCAGAGGGCTCACTGCAAGCTTGATGTTAGTCTGAGACACATAACAAGACCCTGTCTCAAAATACCAAAATAGACAATTAATTAAAAATTATATCAACAAAGTTGGATATGGTGGCACATGCCTTTAAACCCAGCACTTGGGAGGTAGAGGCAGGTAGATCTCTCTGAGGTACAGGCCAGCCTGGTCTACAAGATTGGTCTTCCATGCACTCTAAGTAAGTCATCATGGAAAGCAAGTTCCAGGCCAGCTGAGGCTACAAGAAGACCCTCTTATGAAAAACAAACAAACAAAAACCCCTTATATATCAAGAAATCAAACAACCCAATTTAAAAAAATGGGTTGTGGGCTGGGTATGGTGGCTCACCTGTAGTTCTAGCACTTGAGAGGCAGAGGCAAGGCAGAACTGTGAATTAGAGGTCAGCCTGATCTACAGAGCAAGTTCCAGGCCATCCCAGGCTATATACTGAGACCCTGTCTCAAAATATCGAACCAACCAACCAAAAAAAAAAAAAGAAAAAAAGCCAAACAAACAAACAGTCTATGGAGCTGAAGAGAGAATTCTCAAAAGAATACAAATGGCTAATACACACTTTAAAACGTGTTCAACATCATTAGCCATAGGGAAATGTCAATCAAAACTCCTTTGAGGATTCAGTTTCACTCCAGTCAGAACGGCTATCATCAAAAAAGAAAATTACAACAAACGCTGATGAGGACTTGGGGAAAGAGGAATCCTTATTCACTGCTGATGGGAGTGTAAATTGGTGCAGCCACTAAGGAAATCAGTGTAGAGGTTCCTTAAGAAGCTAAAAATAGAACTTCACATGACCCACTGATTTCACTTGTAGGCACATTCACCCAAAGGATTCTATACCTTATGGCAGAAATACCTGTGCATGTGTGTTCGTTGCTGCTCTATTTACAACTCAAAATGGAATCAGTCTAGCTGCCCATCAACTGATGACCGAGTAATAAAAATGCAGCACACGATGGAATTTTATTCAGTCATAAAATCAAATTACGGGATTTGCAGGAAAATGGAATTAGAAAGTATTGTATTGAATGAGGTAATCCAGGCCCAGAAAGACAAATGCTGTATGTTCTCTTATATGTGGATCCCAGCTTTTAATTTATGATTCTGTGTTTGAATTGGAGTGCATGTCTATAGAGACCAGGAGCCAGGGGGCAAGTGAAGGCACTGAGAGGAAGACCTGGCAGAATACATGGACTATGGAAGAGAGGAGGGGATACTGGGCATGAAACGGTTAAATAGGGATGGGGTGGAAGGATGGAACCCCAAACATTAGCTACACAGGGAAGCATGCTGCTTATACTTTGTCCTAGTTTCTCCACTGCTGTGACAAAACAATCTGACCAATACCAACTAGGGGAGGAAAGGGTTTATTTGGCTTGCATCTCCCAGGTCACAGTTCATCAGGGAGCCCAAGGTAGGAACTCAGGGCAGGAACCTGGAGGCAGGAGCTGGAGCACAGGCCATGGAGGATCACTGCTTCCTGGCTTGCTTCCTGGACCCTATTCAGCCTGCTTTCTTGTGCAACACAGGCCACAGTGGGCTGGGCCCTCCCACATCACCCAGCAATCAAGAAGATGCCCTGCAGACATTGCACAGGCTGGACCAATGGAGGCAATTCCCCAATTGAGGCTCCCTCAACCCAGGTGTGTCAACTTGCCACTAAAGCTCTCCAGCAGAGGCTTTATTGTCTTGATACTGTACTGATGTGGCCTCTACTCCTGGGACGCACACAGGCAGTGCTGTTGCCATGTGCCACAACCCTTTTTTCTTAGCACTGGCAAGGGTATGATTTTATTCCTTAGCATTATACATGTGGCCACAATATTTCAAAGTTAGGATGGAGGAGCAAAGTGATGGTGCCTCCTGGGAGACGGAGGCAGCAAGGCGGCCACTTGCACATTTTAAAGAGATGTGCACAGTATATAAGAAGGCAAACTCCGGGCTGGAGAGATGGCTTAGCGGTTAAAAACACTGACTGTTGCAGAAGACACTGGTTCAAATCCCAGCACCCACATGGCAGCTAACAACTGCCATGGAGTCTGTAACTCCATTCCAGGGGATCTGACAGACTGTTCTGTCCTTCACAGGTATTGCACAACATGGGTACACTTACCTACATGCAGGCAATACACTCATACATGAAAAATAATAAATAAAATATTAAAAAGAAAAAGAAGTAAAACTCAAAGAGACGCTGAGGTACAGCTTCATATCTGATGGACCCCCACCCCCACTCCCACCCCTGGGGTAACATGAGACCAGATGTTCAAGGAAGCAAAGAGGCAGATAATTTTGATTCCATATAGGAACCTAGACAGAAGTAATATTTGAGTGTCAAAAGAGGAACAGTGGGGGGCTAGAAAGACGGCTGCCCTTGCAGAGGACCAAGTTTTAGTTCCCAGCACCCATGTGGTGGCTAATACCTATAACTGCAGTTCCAGGGGATCCAATACCTTCTTCTCGTCTCTGTGAATATTGCATGACACGGGTGCACTTACATACATACAGGTAAAACGCACATACACATACAATAAAGCACATTTAAATAAGGAGCAATGGGGAAGAGCAGTAATCCAGGCTCTAAGTTCCCAAACCTAGTAGAGGTGACTGTCTGCTCGACCGACACCTGGCTGTCAGTCACAGATTAATTTCTATAGGCATTTTGTGAAACATGCAACATTGACAGGAGGGAATGCATCCGTCTAGTGGTCTACCGACCTGCATCTTGGGTGTAGCACACCACACCTGCAAAAGCCTGGTAAGCCGCTGTTCTCTTGGAGAAAGTACACTCGGCCAGACTGGTCTCTATTCCCCGGCAACGTACTTGAAGACACTCGGTATGGCTTACATGGATGTTTCCAGGCAAATGAAAAGTTTTTTTTGTATCCAGAGCACCCCTGGAAACAGAATAATTGAAATATCATGGTATAATAATTAGTTTCTTTTTACAACCTTAACTGTAGGAAGTGAAAGCCTAGAACAAATTTCTCTCATTTTCTAGAAATTAGTTACAGATTGAAGAAAATATTAACATTCTCCGAGCCTTAATTCCTTCATTCTCTTTGGTTTTGTAAAGATTAACTAAAATAATCTATATAATTCAACTAATCAGGGTTCAAAACATGGCAAGGACTCAGCAGATTGGCTTTTGAACTTCTGTTTCTTATTAAAGAGGCATGTTTCCCTCTCACTTGATGTTGACCACCAGTGATGGTCCCTCCTTATCATGGATCCTGGTCCCTCCTTATCATGTAATTTATTGTCTATCCATGACAGAGAGAGAATTGCCTTGGTCAGAAAATCTGGAAGTATACATCAGGAAATGTCCGCACAGATTTACCATGTTTTTGTTTTGGGAGTTTTTCCACCTGCCCCAGCTTTGGAACCCTTACCTAGTTGATCTTACTATTACTTAAAGTTTGAGAAGCTGCTATTATTATTGTTGTTTGTTTGATTGTTTGAAGACAGGGTCTCCCTGTAACCCTAGTTGGCCTGGAACTCCCTATGTAGACTAGGCTGGCCTTGGTTTCACAGAGATCAGCCTGCTCTACCTCCTGAGTGCTGCGATTAAAGGCGTGCCACCACAGGGGTTTGGGAAGTTATTTTAACACCGGGACAAGACATTTCCATTAGGCTTTTACAGTAAGATGCATCTTTGATTCAGCCTTGACAGTATGAAGGTATATTTTGTCATATTTTGTCATTTTCTCTGTGGAGATTAATTTTAATTGTCAATTTTGATATTCACCTAGGTTAGGAAAGTACACTTCCGGGTGTGTCTGTGAAAACATTTCCAGAGAGGATTGGTTCATGAGGGCTCTGACCTAATGACTACAATTCCTTGACAGGCTTGCAATGTGATAACATACCCTGCAGTGGTGAGAGGTTGGAGGTGGAGCGAACTTAGAGGAAGTAGGTCAGTAGGAGTAGATCCTAGGGGTCATATCTTGCCCATGACCCCTCTGGTCTCTTTGTTTTCTGCTCAACATATGGTGTAGTCTTTACCACAAGTTTCTACCACCATGATAATGTGCCTCGCCACAAACCTAGAAAACATGGGGCCAGCGGTGGTGGGCAGAAGCCTCTGAAACTGGGCCCAAAATAAGTCCTTTCTTTTTAAGTTCTGATACATTTCTGTCACTGGAATGCAGAAAGTAACGAATACAACAACACTTCTTGGGCTCCTGGGTTTGTTCAGGGTCTGTGAAAAGAATCCTTGGTTCCCTAAAAGCTCAGAGACATGACTCACAGTAAGTCTTCTCCCAGGACACCTGTGCTCTTCCCTGCTTCTCTTCAGAAGTAAATGAGGAAGACAGGTTTTAAAAAGGGTCAGCAGGGATGCATCAGGTCAGTGGAAATACAAAATCAAGTACTAATTGCAGTATAATAACAGGGTAATTAGAATGAAAGACAAGACGGGAACCCAGGCCATTTCTAGTTATTCTGAGTCCACAGTGAAGAATCAGTGTTGTGATAAGGTGGCTCCGTGAGAACAACGGGCCATTAGGATGTTCTGGTAGGTAATAGGGAAGTAATATGAAAACTTTTACAGCCTAAAATTATTATAGTATGTATAATAAATGGGGCCATGATGTGGCGCAGTCAGTCGAGTGCTTGTTTAACAGGAACTAAGTACTGGGTTTCATGCTCAGCACTGAGTAATTTTTGTCTGGTGGTGCGAGCCTGTAATCCCAGCATTTGGAGGTAGAAGCAAGAGGATCAGAAGTTCAAGGTCATCCTTGGCTGCACAGTGAATTTGAGGCTAGCCTGGGCTAGCAAAGAACATTTATTAAATGACCAAAATGGTTTCTTAGGGCAACTTCATTGGCTGAAACCAGAGAACTCTGTCCATGAACATATGCAATCTAGGACAAAAGAAGAATACCAAGAGGCTAAGAATGAAGAGTTTACCAATAGATGGGAATCATAGGTTGTGGGTCACAGCTATGAAAAGTCAGAAAAATGCAGTGGCTCAATCTGCTAAGAGACCCACCATGAACTACTGGCAGATTCAGCTTTAGAAGAAAATTAAAGGCAGGATGAAGGCATGAGATGAAGGAGGAACAAGCCAAGGACGTGGCAAAAATGAAGTAAGGCTGAGTGTGCAGTAACAACACCAGGGGCTTAAGAATTAGGCAGCATTAAATATTGGAAACTTGACAGGCTAATGGCCTTTTTCTGTAATTTCTAAAGAAGGAGAGACTTCCTAAGCCAAGGATTGATGATATCAGTTCTAAGGTAGTCAATAAGTAATAAAATACTTAATTTCTAAGCCAAATAGAGTAAGGTAAATAGGAAGATTTTGTTATATTTCATTATTCTTATTGTATGAGAGTGTTGCCTGTATGTGTGTAAGTGCACCTGTGTCATGCAATTCCCGTGAAGGTCAGAAGAGGGCATTGAATTCACTGTAACTGGAGTTATAGACAGTTGTTAGCCTCCATGTGGGTTCTGGAAACAAACCTGGGTCCTCTACAAGAGTATCCAGTACTCTTAACCACTGAGCCATCTGTCCAGCCCCATGAGAAGACATTTTTAAAGATATTTATTAGCCCAACAGATTAGAAAAAAAAAAAAAGCAACACAGGAAAAGAAATGTAGGCAGTAAGGCAGAAAAAGACAGGGAAAGCGAAGCCAACAATGTAGGCAACCCCAAACCAGTAAGATGTAAACTCCAGGTAAAGGTGACTATAGATTGGAATTTGAAGACAATCTAGTGGGACTGGAGAGGTGGCTCCACAGCTAAGAGCACTGGCTGCTCTTGCAGAGGACCCAGGTTTGGTTCTCAGTACCATACGGTGGCTAACAACTGTCTCTAACTCCAGTTCTAAGGGATCCAGCATACGCTCTGGCCTCCTCAGGAACCAGGCATGCTTAAGTTCCACATACATATATGCAGGCAAAACACTCACACACATAAAAAATAAAAATATAAGCAAATCTAGGTATGAGTGTAAAGAATATACTTCTATAGGATGGGAGAAAATCTTTGCCAGCTATACATCTGACAGAGGATTCGTTTTGAGGCCTTACAAAGAACTCAAGAAAGTAAAGGTCAAGAAAACAAATAACCCAGTCAAAAAATGGGCTATGGACATAAAGAGAGAATTCTCAAAAGAAGAAATACAAATTGCTAATAAATGTTTTCAAAATGTTCTACATCATTAGCCACCAGGAAAACTCAAATGAAAACTACTTTGAGATTCCATTTCACCCAGTCAGAATGGCTATCAGAAAACTAAAACACCAACAAATGCTGGTGAGGGTGTGAGGGAAGGAACACCCTCATCTACTGTTAGTAGGGGTGTAAATTGGTGTAACCAGTTTGTGGAAATGTGGTTCATACTGTGGAAATCAATATGAGGTTTCTAAAAAAGCCAAAAATACAACCACTGTATGACCCAACTGTCCTGGAACTTGCTATGTAGATCAGGCTGGCCTCGAACTCACAGAGATCTGCCTGCCTCTGCCTCCTGAGTGCTGGGATTAAAAGTAATTATAGGTAATTATACCTAATTATAGGTACTTTAAAGCAACAGAAAGAAACCATTGTATTCATTTGAAAAGCACTAAAGAAACTTCAAAACTGCACATGGATCAAAATGAAAGTGTATTAAACATTAGATGGTATTATGAACAGATCAAAAAATAAAATATCACTTGTGGAAACCTATGCCCTACAAATAAAGCATTCCCAGAGGGAGATTACACCTGAAATATTTATGTTAGTCAAGAAAGGACAATTGAAATGATAAGTTAAACCTTCAATTCAAGGGAGAAGAGAAACAATCAGTAAGAAGGGCTGGAGCTATATTGCCTGGCACGCATGAGGCCCAGATTCAGTCCTTAGTAGTACCTCCCTCCAAAAAAGAGGAAAGAGGAAAATTCAATAGGGAAAAGGGAAGAGTTAATGTGGCAACAATGACTAATGATGTAGAATTAAGAAATAAGATCATTTAAAGAACAAAATTGTAGGCTGGGCGTGGTGGTGGCGCACAACATTAGTCCCAGCACTCGGGAGGCAGAGGCAGGTGGATCTCTGTGAGTTCAGGTCGAGTCTGGTCTACATAGTGAGTTCCAGGCCAGCTGGGGCTATAGGGAGACCCTTTCTCAAAAAGACCAAAATAATAATAATAATAATAATAATAATAATGATGTAAATAAAGTACAAAAATGAAAAAGACCAACAAATCTCTGAAAGTCTGACCAAGGAAAAAAGAGAACGAGTATAAATAAAGAGCATCAGATATGAAAAAGTGGACATAATTCTAGGGCAGCCAGAAGTGTATTTAAAACTGTGGACACCTCCACAGGATTCAGTGCAGACAGACAGGTGCTCTGTGCTCAGCAGGGCTCCAGGAGCCGGCAAACGTGGACGTGGTCAATCCTAGCAATGCTGTGAGGTGCGTAGTCAACATTCTCAGGCCACATATGAGGGATTACACAATCAAAAGTAAGCAGTTGGAGTAATCAGACTAATCCCAAGGTAAGCCTTCCATACAAATACTCACTCCTGAAATCCAAGTTCAAAGCAGGCCACATTGGCTTCTGTCAGGCTCCAGTCATTTTTACATATGAACATTTTTTCATCATGGTCCACAAGTTTTACTTGAACAATTCCCTCTGAATCTCTATCTCCATAACGTAAGGAAACAATAAATTTTCCTGAAATGAAAAACCCAAGGATGAGCAATATTCACATATTCAATCCCCCTTTTAATTTGTCTTTAATAAAATATCTAATTTCAAATTGACTTTGACCACCATAGTGATTCTAACAAATGATAAGCAAATACTTTGTGAGTGCTAATTATGTATCAATGACTGTGTCACTAAATGCTCACATCGACCCTTAAAGATTAAGCTACACAGAAACGCAAAAGACCTCCACAAGATCCTGAGAGTTAAAAATTCCAGCATGGAGGGGGAATGGGTTCCTGATGCCCCACCCCAGCTGAAGAGCTAGTGGCAGTTCATGACTCAGAAGGCAGAACAGTCATTTGTTTGGGGAGGGGGGATGGTGACCATTGGTAGGTTTCCCATTCCCCAGTGGATGCCTCTCCACATACCCTGATGGCTAATTGAACTCTATGAGAGATATCCAACATGAAGGTGGGACGGAGATGGGAGGTGTGTGTGTGTGTGTGTGTGTATGTGTGTGTTTGTGTGTGTGTGTGTGTGTGTGTGTGTGCACTGTGGGGACACCTAGGAGGATCTAGAGGGAGTGGGGGATGGATATGACCCAGATATATTGTTTACATGTATGAAATTTAAAAATAAAAAAAGATAGGTCTGGAGAGATGGCTCAGCAGTTAAGAGCTCTGGCTGTTCTTCCAAAGGACCCAGGTTCAGTTCCCAGTAACCACATGTCACCTAACAACTGTCGCTAACTCCAATTCCAGGGGATCTGATCTGACACTCTCTTCTGGCCTCCTCTGGTATTGCACACATGTGGTGCCCTTACATATATGCAGGCAAAATACTCATACACTAAAAATAAATAAATACATTGAAGGCGAATGTCTTAAGCATTCCCATCTAAGTTCAGAAGTGTCTGTGATAACTTGGTATCAGAAGACAGTGATTCTGAGTTTTGCTGTGATAGCTAAACTTTAATAAGCACTTTCTGTGGGCCAAGCACTTTGCAAAGAGCCTCGTGTGCATCATTTTATGACTTACAAATATTTCTACTGTTTACACTTTCCAGATGAAGGAACTGGGTCCTGAAGAAGTCATGTAGTTTGCTGATAACAGCTGGGATTGGAGGAGCTTGATAACAAATTTGAGTGAGAGTGAGGTCTCTAATCCTTTTTAATGTTTTGATTCTTAATCTCAAACACTCCACTAATTTGCACATGTGCACACCCAGGCCCTAGATTTCTCATTACATTAGTCACCTGGGTGACTCCACAAGCTCCCTGCCTGCCATGCTAGGTTTGTCCCAGACCAGCACCATCTCCAACTCCCCTTGGATAATCAGTCAGTGGGGTCAGGCCTGGGTGGGGGAGTAGGAAGGAGAATAAGGGGAAGATGTTAGGAGAATTTGCTGAGGCTAGAAATCTGAAGGGTGATCTGAGCCATAGTAGATTAAATGAGTGCCAATCTCTAAGACCTTTTCACTGGGTTCTGAACCAATAGGATGGCCCTGTGAATCGTCCCTTGAACCAAGTCGAAGTGAGAGTGGGGGCAATTCTAAAGGATTGGCTCCACTTGGAGCCATGTGCACTCGGGAAGGCTGGAGTCTGGCGACCCCTAATTATCATCTCAATTGTAAGTGTCTAAAGACAGCTTCTTAAACTGTGAGTTTGCTTAATTGAATATAGAGCAGAAAAATTTGGTAAAAGGGTTCCAAACACACAACCAAAAAATGCAAAATCAATGTGTAATGAATCTGAGGTGTTTCCGGGGAGTTCACCCAGGCTGCACCTTGTGGCTTCACTGCTACCTGGGTTCTGAACACACAGCATGCACAGTTTGTACTGAGCATGTGTCATGTCATGCAACACCAACCATCCTGATCTGAAACACCTTGGACAAGATTCAAGAATACTGCAGGCTATGAATAGCAGTGTTTTCACTGTATGTAAAAAGTTTATTTGCTCATATAGAAATCTAATGGTTTAATTACAGAAAACAAAGACTTTTAATATTTTCCTAACATTATCCCTCAGCATGTAAGTATTATATTATTACATCTTTGGATTGTATTCGGTTAGAATGTTTGATTTTTAAAAGGTGCTGTTTGAGCCAGGCTAGCTGGTGCTTGCCTTTAATCCCAGCACTTAGGAAGCAGAGGCAGACCAGATGGATTTCTGTGAGGTGGAGGTCAACCTGGTCTACAGAGCAAGATCCAGGCCATCTGGGGCTACAGAGAGACCCTGTATCCAAAAAAAAAAAAAAAAAAAAAAGTTGCTGTTTGAGTTCTGACTTCAGTTTTATCATTATTTTTAAAAAATCATTAAATGGGGCTGGAGAAAATGCTGAGTGCTTAAGAGCACTTACTGCTCTTGCAGAGGACCCAGGTTTTGTCCTGCCCACATAGTGGCTAGTATCTGTCCCTAACTTCAGTTTCAGGGCATTTGGTGTCCTCTTCCATCCTCTAGGAAAAAACTCACACACATAAGATGAAGACAAATGACACACTTTACAAAATTATTAAACAAACTTTGGCTTGGGACCAGAACTGAATTTCCAACACTTTTTGAAATGGCCCTCTGGTGTAGTTACAATGGGATGCCATGTTTTGGTGATGTTTAAAGGAAGACTGACCCTTAGTGGACTGGAACAGGTCAGAACCTGTTCTTTCAGAATTCTTTTGGAGCTGTGCTTTCAAACAAGGGCTCCCTTTTTCCATTTTTGAATCAGTGCATCCAGCATGAAATGGGGAAGTAAAAGTCTGAGAAACATTGAAGATACTGTGTCCTGAAGTATCAAACATTCAGGCAAGATTTAATGCTTCAGGTAAAATGAAGAAGCTATCCTATTAGTCTGCAAATTTGTTTTCATCTTAAAAAAGAATTGTAAGTTTTATCAGGACATTTCACAGAAAAAGTACTTTTTAAGTGAAAGCATGACATACAATTGCCCTCTTTATCAGAGTAACTCAGCACTCAGGTTTTTCCTACCTTCTGCTGTGCATGTGCCATTATTTAGGAACTTTGTCCCTGGATGAAGACATTCAAAACTCTTCTGATGACAGTATGTCGGGTATCTCTTTCCATTCGTTGCACACACTGAGGTGCCATTCCTTGGGCATTGGTAAGGGAGTTTACAAACACAGGTTCCATCGACACATTTCTGCCATGGCTGGCAGAAGACTTTGTTGCAGGAGCGATGTGTATATTTTTGCAGTAAGCACTTCTTCTCCACCAGGTCTTCTGGAGGTGGGGCTGCTGCTGAAGTCTGCTATAAAGCAGAAAGAAAACACTGACAACAGACTAAAGCGTTTTTCCTCTCTCAGAATCTGAAGTAATGAAGGAAAACAAAGCAGGCTCACCTGCTGAACACACAGCTGAAGACGGTGCAGCCTGGTGGTTTAAGAGCCCGACAATCCTGACTGCTGGCCCCGATTTGGGGTACTCTGGGCAAGTCGCCCTCATGAAATGACAATTTCCTCATCTATACAATGAGGATAATATCTCCTCCTTTTATTTTAAGGATTAGAAGCAGCAGTTGTACAATGTTTGGGACGTTCCAGGCATGCCCTTAATTGGACCTATTAGAAGGCCACCATAAAAGTTGCATTTGATCAATGAATCTCAGTGTCATGCTAAAGAGTAACTTACTTCATGCTGAAGACAGCCTAGTGGAATGGATTTGATGCCTCGGTCCTCTGGAAGAGCAGTCAGTGCTCTTAATCGCTGAGCATCTCCCCGACCCCTTTAGCAATTACTAGTATAGCTTGTCGACCAAGAAAGACAGTCTGTCTCTTTTAACTGCTGCTGCTTCCCTGCGATGTGGGCTCCCTCCCCTCTTGACCCTCTCCTTAATATTTATAACAATGGAGCGATTTTTGTGAACTCTGTCGTTTTGCACAGGAAGCTATTTTAGACAGTGATTAGAAAGGAGATAAGAGACATGGCGATCTCTGACCTTGACTTAGCCCCAGTGTAGACAGGAGCCTGACCTCAGGGCTCTTTGTCACCTTGCCTTTTCTGTTTTTCACTTTTAGTCTTTTAAAAAAGGAAAGAATGATAATCATCTATGAACAAAGCCAGAAAAAGGCCACCACTGCCCCCTCAACCGTTTTTGTTCTCTTGAAATGGGGTCTCCCTGTATTTCCCAGGCTGGCCTTGAACTCCTAATCCAACTGCCTCAGTCACTAGAGTAACTGGGATTACAGAGCTCGCTTTTCCTTCTGGGGCATTGTTAGAAGCTCCTTCTAGCCAACTGTGATTGTAAATCATTTTGCCTTTCTGATCCTGTTTCCTCTAAATAAAAATAATGTCTCATAGGATCAAATGAAAAGAAAATATGAGAAAACACAAACATTTAACATCTGCAAATGTTAATATGATGACAATTGTGAAAAACTGCTAATAGTCCCAATTTTCACTTCATTCCTCAGCTGTGTCTCTCCCTGGGGGTGAGTTGTATTCCCCTGTATTTTGACTCTGGGCCTCGCCATGAGACTCAATAAAGCCAATGGAAAGTTACCCACTAAACATGAATAGAGGACCATCCCATCTGGTCCTATTGTAGATTAGCTGGTCCCTGACCAAGCTATAGATTTATATATTGAATAAATTTGTGCACCAATGAGATTTTGTGGTGACTTTATAATTGCAACACTAACCAACTGGTATAATGATGTCCATGGAAAACACTTGTAAAGACTAGGTAGAAAAAGTTAAAAAAGAATACACAATGTAAAGCTTTGTTTCTCTTCCTGAAATACGCTGCTTGGATCTCGAGTTAGCACTCAGATTGGAAATCTGGAAATCGTCCTGTCAGAAGAGCTTTAGGCCTCCTTGGCTTTAGTTTCCCTCATCACAGTCTTCACTAATAATGTTTCTCTCTCCTTTGAATGGTCCATTCAGCCTGTGTCACCCCCCGTGGCAGAGCTGCTCCAGATGGAACTGATGCCCCAGGTACCCACAACTGTTCTGGTGAGATTAAAGAATGGTAAAGGAGAATGCTTCTTGATTAGTGTTGCAGTTGGCATCATTATCTGTCTAGGGGTACTGCTGGGTTTGTTTCCCCAGCCAATTAAAGAATAAGAAGGCAGGAAAAAAAAATCTCAGACCGGCAGAGAGTAACAATCAAACAAATTTATATTGAAAGATGAATCACATTCATACACATACATATACACATTCATACAAGAAGATGAAGCTCTCCACAAGTGGATTGGAAACAGAAATTCAGTGCCCCATGGGGAGAATCTAGGTTTTAAGGGTTTTAGTTGTTTTTCCCTTCCCTGATTTTGCATTAGTCATCTCCAAGCTGAGATGTTCAGGGCTACGTGATTCCTCGCAGGCCAGTTGAAGGGGCATTTAAAAAAAAAAAGGTTGTGGCTGGAGTTGGCTCAGCAGTTAAGAACAGTGACTGCTCTTGAAGAAGATCCGAGTTTGGCTCCCAGCACCTGCGTAGTGGCGAACGGTGTGTCACAGGAACTGTCCTGTCTTCATTACTCCTCAGTGAGCCTGTTTGCTTATTAGGGTTTGAGTCCCTTACATTAGTACTTAATAATGAATTGTTCCACTTTACATATGGAAGTCAATAGGGTCATTTATGGTTTTGGTTGGTTCTTTGCTATTATTATTATTATTATTATTATTATTATTTTCAGTCCTTCCTTTCACAGGATTAGAATGCTGTGGGGAATTATGGGAAGATGGTTACACAATGTTGGCAAGTATGGCGGGACTCTGTATATGATGTCTAACCACTCCAAAAAACAGGAAACATTGTTTTAAAATCAACTCCCAGCCGGGTGTGGTGGTGCATGCCTTTAATCCCAGCACTCGGGAAGGGAGGCAGAGGCATGCGAACCTCTGTGAATTCAAGGCTGGCCTGCTCTTCATAGCGAATCCAGGCCTGCCTCTGCCTCCTGAGTTTTGGGACCAAAGGAATGTGCCACTGTACCTGGCAATTCCTTGTATTTTTAAAGAGGTCAGCAGTGTATATTTGACTTCATATTTTATTCATCAATCCCCTAAACCAACATGATTTGCAACTAATGGGTCTACAGCCAAACGCCCAATTTGATCCTTAATAATGAAAGGTACTGCTTAAATTCGCTCAACAGAAATTGTTTTAATTTTTATTTCTATCATCAATATTATGAGAACCCTCATAAAAAAGCCAGGGGTGGTGGTATTCATGTGTAATCCCAGCACTGGGGAGGTAGAGACAGGTGGATCCCTAGGACTCTCTGGCCAGTCAGCCTCACTTTAATGAGGCCAGTGAGAGACTCTGTTCCCCAAAACATTGGGGTGGGTAGCACCTGAGGAGGAATGACATCTGAGGTGGTCCTCTGGCCTCCTCATACACACTCCCACAGAGCACCCCCCCAAGTGACTATGTGGACACATAACATGCACATGTGCACATGTACAAAGAAGTTCTATGGCTAAAATCATTCTCTAAAACTAAAATAGCATACTTGGTTGAACTAATAAGATCATAGAAGACTGGCAAACATAGACGTAGATCAATATGATCCACCCAGGACAAAATACACAAGTGCCATCATCTTGGCAGGAATTTCTTTAAAATGAGAGTGAAAGCATAGGCAACAGTACAAACTAGAGCTATGGAACAATGCTGCAGAAAGCTAAAAGGCTGCACGGACCCCAGCCTCAAAGGCAGCGTCTAAAAGGATCTGCAGCACACAAAAAATGCTTACAAACCATACGTCCAATCAAGGGTTAATATCTACAATGCAGAAAATGTTCATACAACTTGAAAGGAAAAGCAAATGCCCAACTTTAAACGTGGGCAGAGAGTCTGAATACACATTTCTTCAAAGGAGGCCTGAAAAGGGCCAGCAGACACATGAAAAGGT
>NW_008330297.1:473830-497447 GCF_000622305.1 Nannospalax galili | reverse complement strand
TGCTCACCATCGGTAACCAACAGACAGACACATGAAAAGATGCTCACCATCGGTAATCAACAGACAGACACATGAAAAGATGCTCACCATCGGTAACCAACATACATACACATGAAAAGATGCTCACCATCGGTAACCAACAGACAGACACATGAAAAGATGCTCACCATCGGTAACCAACATACACATGAAAAGATGCTCACCATCGGTAACCAACAGACAGACACATGAAAAGATGCTCGTCATCGGTAACCAACAGAGAGACACATGAAAAGATGCTCACCATCATTAGCCATCAGGTAACTGAAAATCAGAGCTACACACCTGGTAGGATGACTTACTACAAGACTAAGATACCCCACATATTGAAGAGGTAGGGAAAAGGGAGCCCTATACATTTATAGGATTGCGCCTGAGCAGCCGCTGTGGGCAACAACGTAGAGGATCCTACAGAGCCTCAAAGCAGCATCACTGTGTGGTTGGGTGACCCTACTCTGGTGCACATAATCAAGGGAACGGAAACTAGGTTCTTGAAAATGCACTTTCATTTTCATTGCAGAGTTATTTATTACAGCCAAGACATGGAAGGAACCTAAATGTCTATTAGTAGATGAATTAAGAAAATGTAATAAATACCAAATATTATTGGCTTTAAAATAAATAATACACAACATCCCAGACAACATGGATGGAGGATATTCATATACATATATTTCTTTTTAAAAAAAATTTTTATTTCTTATTTTTAAGTGTATGAGTGTCATGCTTGCATATAGGTAAGTGCATCGTGTCATGCAATGCCTGAGGTGGACAGAAGAGGCTGTCGGATCCCCTGGAACTGGAGTTACAGGTAGTTGTTAGCTGCCATATGGGTGCTGGGATTCAAACCCGGGTCTTCCGCAAGAACAGTGTTCTTAACCGCTGAGCAATCTCTCCAGCCCTCATATATATATTTAATTTTTACTCTTTAATTATGTGTTTGGGGGGTGTGTGTACCTAAGGTGCCACAAAGGCCAGAAGGTGGAGTTATAGGCAGTGTCAACTGCCTGTTTTGGGTGCTAGAACCTGAACTCAGGGCCTCTCCAAGAGCAGTACATGGCCTTAACTGCTGAACCATTTCTCCAGCCTTTCGAAGGAACACATTACTCTAGATTGAATAAGCCAGACACAGAAACACAAATACCACCATAAGAGGAAACATTTTGAAATCAACTCCATTCTTTTTCATTTGAAGATTGAAAAAAAAATCAGCCTAGTTTCTGGGCCTTTTTAAAATATAAATGTGTGTGAAATTTTGTGGTTTTAATTCTTAATGGATTCTTTGGGAATCGAAAATAGTCAAACACGGAAACAGTGAATTGTGGTTACTAAGGACTGGTATAGGAAAGGGAGAGGTATCACTAGATATAAAGTTTCTTATGCACAATAAATAATTATTTGAGACCTACTTACAGCATAGTGCCATGGTAATATTGCATTACACATTTTAGAAGCTGCTACAAGGGAGACCTTTTGTTAAGAGGTTTGTAGTCCTTGGGAGCTGGTGATGGCTTAGGGGGTACAGGCACTTGCTGCCTGAGTTCAACCCCTGGAAACCACATGGTGTAAGGAGAGAACTGAGTCCCACAATGTCCTTTGATGTCCATAGGCAGGCATGGCATCCGGATGAACAGACACCAAACGTGGGCAGACTTACGCCGTCTAAGTGCAGCAGCTGAAACAAACATTGTAGGTGAGATCTTACAAGGGGTGAGGCTAGACATATGGCAGATGGGAGGCAAAAAGAATACTACCTAAACATTTAAATATGTCCCACATCAAAATTTCCAAATGTAAGCTCATATCCCCTGTTCAAAGAACCATACTAAGAAAGACACTCAACTTCTACTGACTTTCTTGTGCATGATCTCAGCCTCCCTTGCTGGTCCCACCTAACATCCCAATTTTACTACAACAAAACCCACAACTTTAGGACAATAGCCAGTTTGTGGAGTATGTCTGACTAATGGTTTCAGATCCTAACTTACCACCCTGGTTGGAGATTTCGGTTAATCTGTAGTTGTGGATCTCAAAGATGCTTTCCTTTTTGCCCCCACATACAGTCATCTTGAGAGCAGTTTCATCTAAAGAACCTGCCATTGACTGCATCCAGCTAATCAAATGGGTTCATTCCAGCCCCCCAGTCTAACAGACTTGCACTGGAGAACCTGGATTGGGGGATGGTCACAGCCGGGCATGGTTCTGTGGAGCAAGAACAATGTGCAGCTGGGTAGCAAGTGGTAGACATCAAACAATGGAAACAGAAGCTCTCCACAGGTACTTCCACACTGAAGGTGGAATTTATAGCTCTGACAAGACCCTTCCACCTAGGTAAGGATGAGAGGGTCCATGCCCATGGGTCATGTTTGTTGTTGTTATTGTTGTCCAGGTTGGTGGTGAGGGTGATGGTGGTGATAATGGTGGTGCTGGGAATCAAACCCAGCATACATGCTAAGCACACACTCTACTACTGATATACCCCCAAACCCCTGGGCCAAGTCGCTGTTCAAAACTCCCCTATACATAAGTAATGAATGAATGACTTGGATGATTTATTGGGTGTCTCCCCATTGCCTTTTCAATGATGGTGGCGTTCTAGCATTAATCCATCACCTGAATGGGGAACTCATGAATACTTCCAAAGGAATGCCAAGTTTCATTCCTCTCACCCAGACCTAAACCCTGGTTTAGCGGCCCAAATCAGCCCTTCCCCCGAATCCCTAAAGAATGAGAACCATGAAAAGGACAAGAGGAGGGAGGAGCTAGAACCACCAACCAAAATCCCAAAGCACTCCAACTTAATCTCCCTCACCTACTGTTAAGTACTTGCTTTAGTTCACTTTAACAATAATCAGTATTAGAGGTATAGGTAACACTCTGTCATGTGGGTTAGCATAGTAACAGTTGGGAAAGATTGATTGTGGATGCAGAGATCAAGTGCATAGTTGTGCACCTCCAATTACCTGCCACAAACCTCAGCTAAATGTCCCCAGAGCCTCTCCTCAGGAGGCCGTCAAGACTTGTTGGCTGACCTGTGAATAAGCTCTTGCTTGCACACTTTCCGTCTCAGTGACTGGCATACTGCACAGCAGGCAGAGTGGATCTGCTTTGGTAACATTCTTTCTTGGTTGCTGAAAGCAACTTTTATGTATCTGGCTGCCAGTCCTGTACTCCTTGACTTAGTCCTCACATCAGTCCATCAAAATTTTAAAAACAAAGAAAAGGTGAAGGGATGCTTTGTATCCCCAGGAGGAAATCGTCCGACAGCACTTAAAATAGCAAAAGTTCCTCCCAGCTGTCTATAATTTCACTCTGAAAACACATTTTAAGCTATTTGAACACATTTAGGTTGTCTCTATAACAAACTCCATTTTAAATAGTGGGAAAAAGTTCCACTCTCATAAACATATATATACATATATACAGACGTAGATATATACATAAAATGGTAAGGAATCTAGTTATATATATATATAATGTCTTTTTGAGACAGGGTCTCCCTGTAGCCCCAGGTGGCCTGGAACCCCCTGTGTAGACAAGGCTGGCCTCAAACTCACAGAGATTAGCCTGCCTCTGCCTCCCCAGTGCTGGGATTAAAGGTGTGTATCATCACCCCCAGCTAAACTAATAGTTTTTAAAATTCTAAAATTCTAACATTTGGGAGGTTGGAGAGATGACTCAGCATTTAAGAGCACTGACTGCTTTTGCTGAGGACCTGGGTTTGATTCCCAGCACCCACATATTGGCTAACAATTGTCTGTAACTCCAGTTCTAGGGGATCCAATGCCCTCTTCTGAACTCCCTGGGTATTGCACAACATGGGTGTACCTACTACGTACCCACATGTAGGCAATACACTCATACACATAAAATAAATAAATAATGAAATTTCCACATTTGGGGGCTGGAGAGATGGGTCAGTGGTTAGTACCACTAGCAGCTCTTGCAGAGGATCAAGGTTTGATTCTCAGCACCCAGGTGGCAGTTAGCAACCGTCTGTAACTTCAGTTCCAGGGGATCTGACACTCTCTTCTGACCCCTGTGGGCAGTGTACAACACAGGTGCACTTATATACATGCAGGCAATACACTCATACACATAATATGATAAAAAATAAAAATATTTAGAGTATGTCCTATCAATGATTTCTTAAATAATTTATAGACTTATACTACTGTTTGATCCATTTCTTGTCAATGAGTATAACTCAGTTCCATTTGTTTCATAATATAAATATAATAATGATAACATATTTAGGAAGTTACATGTAAATATGTAATTCTAATTTCTTTTTTAAAATTTTACTTATTATTTTTATTTTGTGTGTATCAGTTAAGTACACCTGTGTCGTACAATGCCCGTGGAGGTCAGAAGAAGGCATTGGAACTCCTGGAAACTGGAGTTATGGACGGTTGTTAGCCACCATGTGGGTGCTGGGAATCCAACCTGGGCCTTCAGCAAGAGCAGTCAGTCCTCTTAACTGCTGAGCCATCTCTCCAGCCCCTGTAATTCTAATTTCTTAAGTAGTTTTTTTTTTTTTTCACATCGTTGCTTCTACAAACTACATCAAGACAAAACATTTTAAAAATATTACCCCAGGCCTTCTTCCTATATGCGGCCCAGAAGAGTGCTCCAAGATGGCAGTCCCCGTGGACCTAGGGTTGAAGAAGGCCTTCACGGAGCTTCAAACCCAAGTTATTGACACGCAACAAAAGGTGAAGCTTCCAGACATACAGATTGAACAGCCAAACAGAACGAAAAAGCACGCACATCTTACAAACACAGACTACGGCTTTGTTAGATGAGACTAACATGTATGAAGGTGTAGGAAGAATGTTTATTCTACAATCCAAGGAAGTAATTCACAATCAGCTGTTAGAGAAACCGAAAATAGCAGAAGAAAAAATTAAAGAACTGGAGCAGAAAATGTCCTCCCTGGAGCGGAGCGTTAATGAAGCTGAGGACGACATCCCTGAGATGCTGATGGCAGGAAGGGAACAGAAGGTGCCGCCTGGGAAAGTTCTTCCCTCCAGACCCCTCCCATTCTGGCAAGGCAGAGGGGCCTGGTGGGGTAACAGGCTCCCTCTGCCCAGATGGATGTTTATGTGGGTGGCCTGGAAGCGCTACATTCTCTCCCTGAACGCCCTTCAGTTCCCACCTATGTATTTTTCCCTGTTTATCCACCACCCCTGCCCAGGACACTCCTCTCCTGGGCAAGCCAGGAACTCCCAGCAGAGGGAAGACTAGAGTGAAAGCAGATAAAGACTTTCAAGGACTAAGCAAGTGGGTTAGACCAGTAAAAGGCTATGTTTTGCTCTGAAAAAAAAAATAGATAAAATAAAAAATAAAAATAAAAATATTATCCCAAAGTCCTTTGACTACCAAAGTTGGCACTCATCAATTAATACTTAAAAGGTCTTAAGCCTGTTTAGCCTTAAGAGACAATGTGCCCGTTCAGTTTTATCTTCTTTGGGAGACCACAGAGCCTTCACTCACTCTTGAGGTTGGATTTATTTATGGAGGAGCCCAGCACTTCGCTGCCTTCCTGCAGTGGGACTTGCTCCTTTTCCTGGCTGAAAGGGTGGCGGAGCATTACTCCTTCTTACCAAAGATCCAGTCTGGTCTAGATTTATAGACTCAGCATAAATCTCACTTGTCCTACCTGACCTCTGTGTTAGGTGACTTTTCTTTCACTAAAGTCCTTTGTCACCTGGTATTTTGGCAATTAGGTATATACAAATATTTTAGAATTTTTTTTTGCTTCAGAACAGTATGAAAACAGTACAGATTTAGGAGAAAACTATGCTTTGAATTCTGATCCTTCTTGGGCTAGCAATATGTGGTGGGATACTGCAGAAATGTCGAGCACTGGTGTAAGGCATAACTCCCATTCAGGTGAGCAAAACTGTCTTGCCAGGAATCCAACCTGGGCCTTCAGCAAGAGCAGTCAGTCCTCTTAACTGCTGAGCCATCTCTCCAGCCCCTGTAATTCTAATTTCTTAAGTAGTTTTTTTTTTTTTTCACATCGTTGCTTCTACAAACTACATCAAGACAAAACATTTTAAAAATATTACCCCAGGCCTTCTTCCTATATGCGGCCCAGAAGAGTGCTCCAAGATGGCAGTCCCCGTGGACCTAGGGTTGAAGAAGGCCTTCACGGAGCTTCAAACCCAAGTTATTGACACGCAACAAAAGGTGAAGCTTCCAGACATACAGATTGAACAGCCAAACAGAACGAAAAAGCACGCACATCTTACAAACACAGACTACGGCTTTGTTAGATGAGACTAACATGTATGAAGGTGTAGGAAGAATGTTTATTCTACAATCCAAGGAAGTAATTCACAATCAGCTGTTAGAGAAACCGAAAATAGCAGAAGAAAAAATTAAAGAACTGGAGCAGAAAATGTCCTCCCTGGAGCGGAGCGTTAATGAAGCTGAGGACGACATCCCTGAGATGCTGATGGCAGGAAGGGAACAGAAGGTGCCGCCTGGGAAAGTTCTTCCCTCCAGACCCCTCCCATTCTGGCAAGGCAGAGGGGCCTGGTGGGGTAACAGGCTCCCTCTGCCCAGATGGATGTTTATGTGGGTGGCCTGGAAGCGCTACATTCTCTCCCTGAACGCCCTTCAGTTCCCACCTATGTATTTTTCCCTGTTTATCCACCACCCCTGCCCAGGACACTCCTCTCCTGGGCAAGCCAGGAACTCCCAGCAGAGGGAAGACTAGAGTGAAAGCAGATAAAGACTTTCAAGGACTAAGCAAGTGGGTTAGACCAGTAAAAGGCTATGTTTTGCTCTGAAAAAAAAAATAGATAAAATAAAAAATAAAAATAAAAATATTATCCCAAAGTCCTTTGACTACCAAAGTTGGCACTCATCAATTAATACTTAAAAGGTCTTAAGCCTGTTTAGCCTTAAGAGACAATGTGCCCGTTCAGTTTTATCTTCTTTGGGAGACCACAGAGCCTTCACTCACTCTTGAGGTTGGATTTATTTATGGAGGAGCCCAGCACTTCGCTGCCTTCCTGCAGTGGGACTTGCTCCTTTTCCTGGCTGAAAGGGTGGCGGAGCATTACTCCTTCTTACCAAAGATCCAGTCTGGTCTAGATTTATAGACTCAGCATAAATCTCACTTGTCCTACCTGACCTCTGTGTTAGGTGACTTTTCTTTCACTAAAGTCCTTTGTCACCTGGTATTTTGGCAATTAGGTATATACAAATATTTTAGAATTTTTTTTTGCTTCAGAACAGTATGAAAACAGTACAGATTTAGGAGAAAACTATGCTTTGAATTCTGATCCTTCTTGGGCTAGCAATATGTGGTGGGATACTGCAGAAATGTCGAGCACTGGTGTAAGGCATAACTCCCATTCAGGTGAGCAAAACTGTCTTGCCAGTGTGGCTCAGACATTGTGTTTTGTGTTCTGACACCCAGACATGTCTACAAAGTACCTATCACTTTCAGAACAGTAGTCAGGATACTCAACACTTGATTATAAAACAGGCTTTTATGCCCAGAGGGTGGCACAAACCTTTAATCCCAGTGCTTAGGAAGCAGAGGCAGGGAGATCTCTTCTGATACTGAGGTCATCCTGGTCTACATAGCAAGTTCTAGGCCAGCTGGGGCTACAGGGAGACCCTGTCTCAAAAAACAAACAACAAAACCACCCAAGGCATTTATTAGGCGACTTTGCCAACTATGGTGTAGTGTGCTTGAAGTAGGCTAGGCTTCACCACAAAGTTCAGTTGTATTAAACACATGTTCCCTGACCAACACTTTTCACGTACAGTGTGTCATTAGGCCAGAGCCATTGCATGTGAGGAGTTTCTTTATGACCTTGTAACACGCTTTTCTGTCACATTTTCAAGTGTGATCTAAATCTTGCTTATTTTTTTCCAGTGACAAATTTACACCACATTTCAACAATTCTATTAGAAGGCTAGCTAAGGAAAAGACCAGCCTTACTGTTTCCTAGCACTTTGCCTTACGTGCTGAAGAAGGTTGGTAAACGCTTATTCATTTATGATAACAGTAGATTATAGAAATGAGTTATAAAGTTCTTGTTTAGTTCAATGCTTATGCACATACACAAACATACAAAAGCTCTTTTCTTACAGTCTTTTATCAAGATACTATTAATATATGACACTTGTTACTGTGTAAGCACTCTTAGTAACAGACCTAATATATCAGTCCAAATGGTATCTTTTAAGTTCTTTCTATATTTTGTTGTCTTTAAACTGTTCATTTAAGAAGGTTTGCATAAAGAGTGAATGACTTACCTTGTGAAAACCCAAGTGGAGGCACAGAAGCAACAGAAGGTGAAGCTGCTTCATGCCGGAGGTGTGCAAGGCTGCGCGTCGGCTCGAGACCCTTTTCCATGTGAGACTTTTGAAATTTAATCTTTAACCTCTGAAAAAATATTTAAAAAGAGAAAGCCTTCTAAAAACCCGTGTACGTTTGAACTCTTAAAGAATTTGGCCCAAATCCAGAGTTTTACCGTAACTGAAACAAAAACCTGGCCTGTCCAGTAAGCAGCTAAGCTAGGCAACCAATAGGAAGTCTTTTACCAGGGGATATTGCTACACTTTGGCACCGACAGTGCCCCGTTCTGTTTTCCAGAGAAGACAGAAAGTCCTGTGAAGCCAAGTTTTTTATGTCTTTGGGTAAAAAAAACTATACTCTTTTTGCTTAAAGTTGGAAACTAGAGGTGTTGAACATACAAGTATTTTTCATTGAAAATTATGCTAAATGCAGGAGGACCCCCGCCCCCCAAACAGCCTGTTCTTCACACATTGGTGCTGTGATCAATTGGTATTTTCTGAGCACAGAAAACTTTTTAAAACAAGTGTTTTTGCTCCAGTACAGCATACAGTATCAGATTCATTTGAGTTTATTGGATGTGAT
Source organism: Nannospalax galili (assembly GCF_000622305.1). Classification (NCBI taxonomy): domain Eukaryota; kingdom Metazoa; phylum Chordata; class Mammalia; order Rodentia; family Spalacidae; genus Nannospalax; species Nannospalax galili. Next base: position 488,500 of record NW_008330297.1, on the reverse strand, counting down.
GCTCAATGGTACTTGCCAGCCTGACAGAACCTGGACTCACCTGGGAACCAGGCCTCTGGGTAATATCTTGATTGCCTCTCTGAGGTAGGAAGGCCTGATCATTGTGGGTGTCACTGTCCCGTGGGTGGATCAGGCACTGTGCAGGTAGGGCAGCAGCATTCATGTTCTTAGTGTCCTGACTGAAGATGGGATGCGATCTGCTGTTTGGAACTCCTGTCTCTGCACTTCCCTGCCATGAGGGACTATATCCTTGAACTGAGCAAGAGAAAAAACAAACAAACAACAACAACAACAAAAAATGTTCTCCATTAAGTCACTTTTGTCAAAATATCTTATCACTGCAACAGAAATAGGAGCTAAGATATTGAGTATTATAGCAGCAAAAAAGCTTTAAGTGGGTCTCTAGAGACAGATTTCAGCAGAGTTCCCGATGCAAGATGCTTGTTAGGGACCAATGATTCTTAAGAGTGTGAGAGGAACAGGAGCAAGCAGGGGAGGGTACAGACCGCCTATGCAAGTTCAGCAAAGCCCTGGCCTGCCTCTGGGGTGCTCAGGAGAAGAGCGTTTGGTCAGTGTCTGACTTCAACAAAGAAGACTGGGCCACTGCACCCAGCCTTGCTCAGCCACATGAGTTGCTCAGGACAGTGTGCCTGGGCCCTCTGTGAGGCTGTTTTCTGTAGCTAATGCAGCTGCTGGGGCATCTGGCAAATGCTTGCTGTCAGGAGGTGTTTTCTGACAACACTGTTGACAGCCAGGTAGTTAAGATCCTCCTTGAAGGAGCTCCAGGGAAACTCATCTGTGTCTTTTAGTCTGCTAGTCACACTTCTGCACTATTTTCTATAGTTTCTCCACAAACAGTTCTTTCAGAATTCCCATGGGCCTCTCTTCCTGAGGAAAACCTTGGGAGAGGCTTAGTGGGAAAACCCCACTGGCTCAACACTGCAGTTGATGCTGAGACTACAGCTGATTCTTGTCCTCTGTCTCTTCCTGATGAATTCCAACTTCCCTGTACCCTGAGCGTCCACTTCTATTGGCTTCAGTGGGTTGCCCGTGCATAACCCACAATTTCTTTCCGGAGTAGGCCGAGTCCCTGGCTACCATTTGCTTCTCACGTTAAAGTTGTTTCTGCTCCTTTACTGTTACAACGGGCACCCCAGAAGATCTTGTGATTGCACACATAGTCCTTCCAATTTCCAGCATGATGACAGCAGCTTCATTGCCCCTGAATTGTCAGGGCTACTTTCCCTGTCAAGATAGTAACCCCTCTGCTTTCCTGCTGGTCTCTGGACAGAAGGAGGCCAGTGTGCACCAGGTAGTGCCTTAGTTTATATTTGTTTACTGGGATTTTGCTGTTATTGTTGGTTTGAGATAGGCAATCATTGTAATTTCTTACACAACCCAGTTTCAGTCTATGTCTCTTTCTGGACCAGCTGAATGACCAGACATATCTGAAGCTTCCACTATGAGGGCTGTATTTTTTAGACTGAACGTCACAGCCCTGGAACTCAGGTTGGTATGGAACTGACAGTCCTCATGCCTTAATCCCCTAGGTACTTGAGTCAGAAGTGTACACCACTGAGCATGTTCTTACCGCCACCTTTTAAAACCAGTCCTAAAAGTGGCTGGAGTACAGATGCTGTTTATTTTTGACTTGTACCTACATACCCCACCAATCCATCTGTGAACCAGTCTGTCTTCTTATACTCGTTCATAATGCATTCCCCACAGTCATAGGTGTGAGCTGAGGCAGAAGCATCAGCGCACTGTTTCCTTGCATCTCTGAGTTACCTGATAGTGTACTTTGCTTGAGACTTCTGAATCTGTATTTGGCTATGGAGGTAATATTTTCACTAGGTCTGCTTGAACTGGGTTTTAGTTGGTCTATGAGGCTAGTCAGTTTAGTCTGTAAGGATCTCATTCATGGTGTGCAGTTCTGGACACACGGTGATGTGTGTCCTCGTCGTATTTATTCCACATTGACCAGGGAACCAGGAAAGTACAAACTGCTTCTCCTAATGAGCATTGTCCTCTGCTGCTGGCGGACTGGCTCTGCTCCAGCGCATCAAGCTCTGTGCTATGGTTCTCTCACTGAACCCTTCTCAAATACCACACGCTGGTTTCCTCTGTTGCTAACACCTTTCATACCATGGGGTCTGTTGAGATTCCTACACTGGCAGTCGGAGGAGTCCAGAGAGTCCAACTAGGTTTATGCTTCCTTCTTAGTTGAAGGAAGCATAAGGTGCAATAATCTGTCTTTTACTGTAGCTAGGACACTTTGATTTTACTGATGTGCCCAGGCTTCATCTCCGGTCTCCAGGCACTCATGCATCTTGTTGCCTAAGCCTGTCTGCTTTGATCAAGGTGGTGCCATCTGTGCAAACTGTTGACATATTTTATCAGAACAACATCCAGATTTCTGCAGATTTTATGATAGGAGGTGGGAGATAAGAGCTGGGGAGAAACTCTAACGCACACTGTGAGCTCTTCGATGTAAACACAAACTGTTTCTGAGTCTCTTTTCTGGATAAAATATCTAAATTGGTTTCAGTTTACTGGAATAAACTTTTATTGATATGCTTTGTAATATTGCTAAACTAAAATCATGGTTCTCATTTGTAAAAGACAGTCCACTGAGCCGGGAGTGGTGGTGCACATCTGTAGTCCCAGAACTTGGGAGGCAGAGGCATGGGGATCTCTGTGAGTTCAAGGCCAGCCTGCTCTACATATCGTGTTCCAGGCCAGCTGGGGCTACAGGGAGACCCTGTCTCAAATGTACAAAAAAAAAAAAGGACAGTCCACTGAAAAAAATATTAAACCTTAGGAAATGGGTGGAATTTCTCTTAAAAGTATTTAATTATATGTATGTGTATGTCTGAGTAAGTGTATGCTACAGGTGTGTCAGTGCCATCAAAGGCCAGAAGATGGTATTGGATCTTCTGGAGCTTTAGTTACAGAAGGTTGTGAGCTGCAGGGTGTGTGTGCTGGGAACCGAATTTGGATGAGCAACAAGTACTCTTAATCACTGAGCAATCTTTCCAGTCTATGAGCAGAATTTCTAAATTCTAAATAGAAGAAAATAAAATAAAAAGACATTTCTCTCTTAATATTTTTTAAATGTTAACAGTCATTTAAAAATATTTTCTTTTATTTATTACTTTTATTTTATGTGTGTGCGTGTATTGCCTGCATGTAGGTAAGTGCACCTGTGTCTTGCAATGCCCACAGAGGTCAGAAGAGGCTGTTGGATTCCCTGGGACTGGAGTTACGGATGGCTGTTAGATGCTGTGTGGGCGCTGGGATTCAAACCCATGTCTTCTGTAAGAACAACTAGTGTTCTCAACCATTGAGCCATGTCTCTAGGTCTCTAGCCCCCAGAAAGTCATTTCTATGTCCAAGGTATACTAAATTTTTTAGCATAAAAATTTGAAAATAAGGCACATAATTGAAGGTATATTTAGGTTTGTGCCTATAAAACTGAAAAATCCAAACATATTCACAAACACAGACACACACAGACACACACACAGACACACACAGAGTTTTTTTTTAAACTAGGAAAGTGCTGCTCTCAGGAACTTTCGGTGCCGAAATGTAAGAGGGTTTTGGGTGATGTTGTAAGTTAGCATAAAAATTTGAAAATAAGGCACATAATTGAAGGTATATTTAGGTTTGTGCCTATAAAACTGAAAAATCCAAACATATTCACAAACACAGACACACACAGACACACACACAGACACACACAGAGTTTTTTTTAAACTAGGAAAGTGCTGCTCTCAGGAACTTTCAGTGCCGAAATGTAAGAGGGTTTTGGGTGATGTTGTAAAGATGGCTATTAGACAGTGTTGGACTGCCTCATCACTGTGACCACACACCTGGTAAACAGTTAAGAAGGGAAAAGCTTTGATGTGGATCATGGTTTCAGAGGTGCAGGTCTGTCGCAGTGAAGAGGGCATGGTGGGACACAGGACTTTATGGTATGGTTGTCAGGAAGCAAAGACACGGGATGGGATTGAGGACCAGGCGTGACCTTCAAAGGCAAACCCCTGTAATCCACTTCCTCCAGTTAGTCCTCACCTCCCAAAGCTTTCATCACCTCCAAAATTGTACCACCAGCTGTGTTCAAGTGTTCAGTACAACCACAGTACTTAAGAACACCGGCCAGTTCCCTCAAAGTGTTTTTTTTTTTTTTAATAAACTGAAAAGCTAGAGAAAAACACATGAACCTCTTGCCACTTGCTGAAGTTTTATGACTTTGCCAATTATCTGTTCTGAGGGGAGTCATGAAACTGTTTTTGCGCATGAAAATGTTGAGGCATGAGGCACAGAGTCAAGCATTGCATGCATCAAGGAACAGAGGCTTCCTGCCAGTGGACAGTGTCAGGTTTAGAGGCTTACAAATACGTCCTCTAAGAAAAGATCCTTCCTCCCGTCAACCCTCAGAGAACTGCAGCCCTGGTCAGTACTTGACTGTAACTTTATAACAGACTGTAGAACCAGCAATTTAACACCCTTGAATTTCTGACCTTGCAACTGTGTAAGATGGTATGTGTTGATCTGGGCCACAACGTGTTGGCATTATTTATTAAATGGTAAGAAAAGCCAATACAGGTTTTGGTTTTTAGAAGTATATTTGAGTTGAAAAGTGAATGCCCAGGGAATAGTTCACCTCATGATTTGCCAGTGAGGGATGACTGCGGAAATGAGCTTGCCTGGCAGACAAGTTTTCATCACATGAACAAGTTTGGGCACAGTTATAAGATTCACAGAGGAAACATTCCTGTTCAAAAAGATCACCGAGTTGCACAACAATATGAATGGACTTACTGTTGCTGAGAATGGTTCCTCCACTGCTTGGATTTGAGAACGAGGACATCTCACGCCTTACTGGAAACCATGTGAGAAAACGCACAGAAAAAAATCATGGAGCATTTTCCTTTCCTTTTGACACAGGGCCCCTTTCCCAGGATTTTCACAGCTCAGGCTCCAGTCCCAGCACCCACATGGTGCCTACCAACCAACTGTAACTCCAGTCCCAGGACATCTGACGTCCTCTTCTGACCTCTACAGGCATTGCACTACATGGGTGCACTTACACACATGCAGGCAATACACTCATAAACATAAAATGAAAATAATAAAATTAAAATTACAAAAGCACTGACAACTATTGGGTCATTGTGTTCACAACTTGTTCAGTGTGCGTGTGTGTGTGTGCGTGTGTATCATTTTATGCAGGGGGTCTGGAAACCATTCAAAGCACTTTTTCATGGTAAGAAGATAGAAAAGGATTGCTCTAGTGGGGCTTCTGTAGCAAGGAGGAAGAAACAAAAAATAATAAAATTAAAATTACAAAAGCACTGACAACTATTGGGTCATTGTGTTCACAACTTGTTCAGTGTGCGTGTGTGTGTGTGCGTGTGTATCATTTTATGCAGGGGGTCTGGAAACCATTCAAAGCACTTTTTCATGGTAAGAAGATAGAAAAGGATTGCTCTAGTGGGGCTTCTGTAGCAAGGAGGAAGAAACAAAAAGCCAGATAAAGAGTGCTAGGCAGTGATGCTTGCCTGATGGGGCAGATGACATGCACACTTATCAATTATCAACTATATAGAAGGCTTCAGTAATGGAGACTTTAGAAATACTGCTAAGTGAAATTGCGGAGCTCTCTGGGGTCCTGAGAATGGAGACTGCACGAGGCAGTTATTTTAGTAGGCTCACTGTATCATCAAATGCAAAACAGATGGAAGAAGTTAGACCTACCAGTATGCAGTGTGAGGCAACAAACATGCCCACATTGTGATATGTTGCCTGTTATGTTTGGACATTTGCAATCTTGTAGACTATATTGAATGGGAACAAAACAATGTGGCAGTAACAAGAGACCTGTAGTTGGTTGATGTGTACAAACTTATTCACATGGTACTAACAGAAATGAATCACTTTTGATAAAAGAGACTGCGGCAAATATAGGATGGGAATGGTGATAATGCTGATAGGGAAAGAGGAGTGTGCTCAAAGGTGCTGAATTCAGACATTAGACACCCAGGGAATGGGGCTGGAGAGACAGATCAGCAGTTAAGAGAACTGGCTGCTCTTGCAGAGGACCCAGGTTTGGTTCCCAGCACCCACATGGCAGCTAACAACCTTCAGTAACTCCAGTCTTCTTCTAACCTCCTCAGGCATGGGTGCATTTAACTTACATGCAGGCAAAACACATACACATAACATATAAATATTTTAAAAATAAACCAAGAGAATGACGCTACTCTGAGAGAACTGTAAGGATAGACAATTTGGGAGGAAGAGGGAAGTGGGAAACAGCCAGCCTCATGTGAGAATTCAGTATTTTAGTTTGTCTTCTAACTAGATGGGGGAGTTATTTCTCTCCTCTGAATGTCAGTTCTTTTTTTAAAAAAATCTTTTTGAGATGGGGTCTCCCTGTAGCCCCAGCTGTCCTGGAACTCACTATGTAAACCAGGCTGGGCTTGAACTCATAAGAGATCCACCTGCCTCTGCCTCCTGAGTGCCGGGTGAATGTCAGGTCTTTATTTATAAAGTGGTAAGATGCCAGGTGTTATCATACACATTCAGTAATTTTATTTATCAAACTGAGTTGGAGATTATCAGCGGGACATTAAATGCGCGTGCACTGAAATTAATGTTAGATGACAGGGCAAAATGGTAAGTTATGGTAACTCTACCCTTCTATGATGTACAGAATCTAAAGTACAGTTATGAAGTATGAATTTAAAGTGCATTTACCTAACTTTTCTGTGGTTCTTAGCTGTACCTTCAAGAAGATTATACTTTAGGGTAGATAACGTACTTGAATTCCTAATGTTAATATTAAAGTCTACAGGGATCTTTCAAAAACTCCTTTACAAATAACCCTCTGAAATGGGTATCAGTCTCTACCTTCTTTCAGAGAAAGATTTAATTAAAATTTAATCTAGGGAGCTGGAGATATGTCTCAGCTGTTCAGAGTACTTAATGCTCTTCCAGAGGACCTGCTGTCTCAGCTGTTCAGAGTACTTAATGCTCTTCCAGAGGACCTGCCTCTTAGGCACCTATGTTGGGCAGCTCATGACTGCATTTAACAGCAACTCCAGGGAATCTGATGCCCTCTTCTGGTCTCCAAGGGCACAGATGTGTATACACACACACACACACACACACACACACACACACACACACACACACACTAAAAACAAAATATAAATATTAAACAAGGAAATAATAAATAAAATCTGGGAATGGTAGCAGTCCATTTGTAACCCAATGCTCAGAAAACAGGGGCAGGAAGATCACGAGTACAAGGGCAGCCTTTGTTACATATATAGTTGCAGGCCAGCATAGATTATAAGCAAGACCCTGGCTCAGAGAAATAAATAATATAAATAAATAGACAAACCTAAAATAAAATGTTTATATAGGTCTATGATAAGTATCAACATCAAGGAAGTTCTCAGTAGATTGTTGGATAGAAAAGAAGCTGATAAAATTCAACACATAGAGGTCACCTTTAGTTTGAGAGTTTTAGTGTGGTAGGGAGGCGGAAGTCAGACAGCAGAGAGTCAAGGAGGGGAGGAGAGGCTTCAGATTGTGTCAGCATGGACATCCTGCTAGCCTTGGTTTGGAGGAAGGGGATTCGGACACCAGCTGTCTCCAAGGGCAACGCGAAGCAACACTTCCAGGAACGTCCCGCTACCGTGGACGCCCTCATTTCACGTCATCTCCGCTGCTCTCTAGGGAAGTGGCGCTGGGGTGATGAGGTTCGGTGCGGTTGTTTCTCTTCCGGGCCGTGCGCTCTTTCCAGCAGGGCTTTAGGGTCGCTGCATCCGGAGTGACAGGCTCTTTGCAAACGAATCATTCGAGTTTCTGGTCTTTTTAAAAGATCGTGCTGGTACGGTGGCCGAGGAGGTGTGCGCGCGCGGAAGTAGCCTGCAGTGCGTGTGCGCGCCAGGCCCGGGCAGAGCGCACGTGGCGCAGTGAGTGCCGCGGGATTTGGACTGCGGCGGGAGGCCGGGAGGGAGGGAGGGACCGGGAAGAGGCTGATGGACCAGGGAGAGGTGGCTGGACAGCGGAAGGATGGACCGGGCAGGGTCGCGGCTGGGCACTGGGCGCCCCTTGCTCGCCCTCGGTGTGGACCGGCGGAAGGCTGCCGTGACACTGGCCTTTCCGGTGTTGTGAGGTAGGCCGAGCGGAAGCCACACGGTCGTTTTCACCTGGCAGGAGACAGCATGTCTTTCCGAGGCGGAGGACGTGGAGGCTTTAATCGAGGTGGCGGCGGCGGCTTCAGCCGTGGCGGCGGGAGCAATAACCACTTCCGCGGCGGAGGCGGCGGCAGCTTCAGGGGCGGCGGCCGTGGAGGCTTTGGCAGAGGCGGCGGCCGCGGAGGCTTTAACAAAGGGCAAGACCAGGGACCCCCGGAACGCGTCGTCTGTATGTCATCTTCAATGCTTAACCCCATTGGAGCAGCGGGCTGGAGTTGGGTAGTGGGATTTATGTTGTTAGCAAGTTGAACGGTAGGTCCAGACTCTTATAGGCAGTGTGGCTGGGAGGCAAGTCTGTAGGGCTGTGACCGTTCACAGAGCCATACTGTCATGAGGCCTGAAGGTTACTGAAAATACATAATGGAGGTGGAACTTTCGTGTGGACGGAATCTAGCCCTTTGTAACAGATGAGGAAACAATTCAGGTTTAAATTCTTTGCTAGGATAGTAAGACTGCTTGATGCGATCCCCAGTGGTATACTTGAAATGCAAAGCGAAGTTTGTAGATTCTACAGTGGGTCCTTTCAGTTACAAAAACCAAGAGAAGTGGAAAAAAAATACTTAGACGAAAGCAAGAAAAGACCTAACTAAAGTAATTCTGAGTAATTATCAAAGAGGTGGAATGGAAGTCATGGGAAGATGGAGAGAGTGGAGAGAGGTGGATCTGTATGCAGGATGGTTTGCAGGGCAAAATGCTTCTAGTCAAAGGACCCACCCCACGAGCTGTTGTGATAAGCCCCACATGAGCAGTGTTCTGTGCAGTGACAGAAAAGTAGTCGGGAGGAGGTGTATCCAACCTTTTGACATTGTGACATGACATCACCTATGGAGTTCACACTCCAGAACCTTGCAGCCTGGCTGCACAGGCCACACACACACACACACACACACACACACACACACACCATTTTGTGTTGGCCCATAGCTGTTCAGGAGTGCAGACAGCCTACAGGCTGCAGGTCAGATGCACCTGGATGGAGAAGAGATTCTACAGTGAACTAAGTAAGTAGAACTTGGCTAGCTGAGGAGTAAAAGGTTCTAGTTGTTGAGGTTCTGTGTTAGGATGAGGAGTTAATTTTGCATATGATGAGTATTCAGTTTCTGCTGATAGAAATGATGGTACTAATTTTGAAATCCCAGGCTTCCCTGAGAAAATACAGAGTCATTGGCAAGTGGTAGGAGTGGTAATGAATTCTAAGGAAGGAGGGAAAATCAACAGAAACAAAGGCTGATTGACATGTAGAGCTTGGAGATAAGAAATAATCAGGAGAATGGAAATGGTGTTAATGAAGTTGTAAAGGCCATAACCACGTTAATTGTCGTAGGCCGGATGATCTCCCTGTGCCTGGCACTGTTCTGAGCACTTCATTATCCTAGTTATAACTCAGTATTAGTGTAGCTGCAGTTAGGCGTTGTTAGCCTCATGTTACAGGGGCACTGTGCCCCTGGGCACCATATTAATGTATTGTGAAGCTGGTGTGCCGACTTTGGAAGTCCACAGTGTTGGTAACTGTGCCTGTCTGCTTTAGAGGAGATGAGACACGGTGAAATCCCAAGTGTACTAGAAGACAACATCCAGAGAGGGTGGTCAGGGTTAGAAACAGTTCTGTGTCTGTTTTCTTGTGCAGTATTAGGTGAGTTCCTGCATCCCTGTGAAGACGACATAGTCTGTAAATGTACCACGGAAGAAAATAAAGTGCCCTATTTCAATGCTCCTGTTTATTTAGAAAACAAAGAACAAATTGGAAAAGTGGACGAAATATTTGGACAACTTAGAGATTTTGTATCCTTTATAATTGGACAGCCTGGTAATCTCATTGACAAACTACTTTCTCCTCCCAGCCCCTCAACAGGCAGTTAAGTATCAATTAAACTTCTTGCTTCATTTAGTAAGATGACATTTTTACAGACTAAGGAGGGGCAGTAGGGGAGAATACATTCATTTGTGTTTAGAAGTGATGAATCCAGGAGAGACTGTCTTTGGAAAGTTCTAGAAATGGTGGCCATTTGGATAAGTGCTATTGATTATGTTGGATATGGTGGTGCATTACGTACAATGGTTCTGCTGGAAAAATGTGGTCCTATTGTAAGAATTGATGTATATTTTTATAGAAATCTTCATTTCTTCTTGTAAATTCATTTACCGTTCATATATATATGTATATATATCTCCATACATTGTTTTAAAAATTATGCATAATTCAAAACGCTTAATGTCTTGTTCTTGTATCTCTTTCTTATTTGTTCCTTAATAAAATTAATAGTATTTTTCAGTTAAATTGTCAGAAAACATGAAGGCAGGTTCCTTTAAAAAACTACAGAAGGTGAGTCAAGCTTATGATTGCCAAGATCCTTGGATTCAAAAGGGAGTAGTGTGCTTTCAGTTAGTCCTGTTGGAATACTTCAACTCCTCCAATGTATTCCAAGTGAAACTTTTTTTTTTTTTTTGGTCTTTTTGAGCCTCTCCCTGTAGCCCTGACCTGGAACTTGATATGTAGACCAGGCTGGCCCTGAACTCAGAAATATCCACCTGCTTCTGCCTCCCAACTGCTAGGATTAAAAGCATGTATTACCATACCTGGCTCACTAGTGAAACTCTTAAACTGACATGTTCAAGTTCAGTATTACAAACATTTGAGTTTACATTTTTTGTTTTTTTGTTTTTTTAAAGTAGTCTCACAGTATAGGCTGGCCTAGAACTCACTTGTGTAGATCATCAGAATGGCTTCTCTCCTGTCTGACTTCTGAATACTAGGATTACAGGTGTGTCACCATGCACAGCCCAAATATACTAATTTTGAAAATAGTGTTTTAGCCAGACATGATGTTGCATGCCAATAGTCCCAGCACTTGGACGCTGAGGTAGGTGGATAGCAGTTTTGAGGCCAGCCTAGACAACATAATGCTAGGCGAGCTTCCATACACAAGGCTTTGTCTCAGAAACAAATCAATGGGGAGAAGTAGATACTAGTGGGTTTCACAGGTATTTCAATAACATGGTATATACTATCAATTTTTAAAATGTCATACAATTTTAGAGTGGGCCCAAGTATAGTCTGTAGGCCTCCTTGAGGAAGTGGTCTTGAAGGTGAAGGTTGAGAGCTGACTAGGAAAGCCTCTTGGAGCTGGTTGCACATCAGCTATCCCAGGGAAGTTTTTGAGACATACTTTTTGGGCCCATTCTTAGAAAATTGACCCAGTTGCTCTTAAGTAGGACCTACAATGCACTTCTGTGAAAGAAAGCTCCTACTGGGCACCATGGCCTGTTCCTTTTATCCTAGCACTGCAGAAGCAGAGGCAGGCCAATGCCTGCTTGGTCTACATAGTGAGTTCCAGGCCAGCTGGGGCAACAGGGAGACTGTCTCAGAAAAAGAAAGAAAGAAAACTCCTGGGTAATTTGATGTAGTTAGGCAAGCACTTAACCACTGGGCTAGCCGCAGAGGAGGAGATGCAGTCCACGTAGAGAAAGTAGCAGAGCACCTGAGATGTCAGCCCAAGGTTCTGAAAAGAGTGTATGGCGGGCCTAGAACACCTCGAGGGAAGGGAAGCCTCTGAATTAAGGCTGATGAAGTAGGAAGGAGCTTTGTAAGTCATGAGAGATTGTAGTTTCAACATTGTTTCTGAATAATAGGGTGGTGCCGTTAAATTTATGCTTTCAAAGAGCACTGGGGAAGGCAGCCCTGTAGGCTGTAGGAAGAGTCACAGATACTTTGGGATAAGAGGAAGTGGAGGAGGAGGTGGGGTTATGTGAAATCAGAAGTAGAATCAACACGGCTTACTTGGTAATTGATTAACTGTTGAGGTTGAGAAAGCTTAAAAAAGCTGCCATCTTTGTGGATAGTGGTCACATGTAGTGCAGAACCAGGGAGGTTGGAGCAAGATAAAGGATTTCTTTTGGGACATACTGCGTTTAAGATTCTTGGGTAGTCAAATGGTAGGAGTTCAAGGGAGGGGTAGAGGCCAGAGATAAAAGTGGGAAGTTGTCGGGGTACAGAGAATGTGCAACGGTCTAGGAGGGCTGGGAGGAGTAGAGCAGCTCACCAGGCACCTTCCAGATTTGAGTGTCTTAGGAGAGACTGAGAATTACAGCTGCCAAGAAAAGGGGCAAACTCAGGTGTGCTCCGAAAATAGACACAAATTTAGGACAGTTTCTAGGAGGAATGCTCAGCTGGGGCAGAATGTATGTAGCATTTAAATTCAGAAGCATGGTGGTCAGAGGTCAAAGAGCCGATGGAGTGGTGGGCCCAGAAGCCGGATTGGATTAGGAAGTGAGGAAGTGCCAACGTAGCATGTGGCCGCTGGTTGTAGATGCTCTGGCAGGGTGTCCTTGGAACTGAGGAGCCTAGAGAGAATCCAGTCTAGAAAGGGTTTCCCATGTGACCTGAAAAAGTTGCCTGACAGCCATGCATCGCTTCCCATCCCTGCCTTTCTCACCGCAGGGTTATTTGAGGATTTGCTGTTAACGGCTTTTGGTCTTTTGCTGCTTTCTCCCCCAATCCACTGCTGTGTTTGACTTTAGATCCTCCCTATCCAGCCTGTGTTAAAAGTCTGAAGACCATTTTAGCTCAACTGCACTTGCTGTGATGATGAACTTCCTTGACCAATACAATAGCAGTTAACTGTATGTAGGCTGAATGCATGAAATGTCCTCACATGTCACATGGGCTTAATCATTAAGTGAAAACAGCCATGCTATATGGTTAGACTGGTCCCTGCAGATTCAGATGGTCCTTGTGAGATGATCTGTGAAGGAGTAGCAGACTGTATGTAGAGTGTGAGTTTTGAAGCCCTCCCCATTTGTGTTCTGTGTGGGGACCTGGGAATAGTACACTCTCTCATTTCCTGCATGGTGTTTGTTCTGTTTAACCCTGGATATAGCTAGGTGTCATTCGCTTCTATGTATTGCCTATTATGTTCAGGAAACACTAATTGAACCCTTTCTTGAAATAGCTAGTATGCAATATTTTGGATTTTAGTGCTTACAAATCTGCTAATGTTCTTGGCAGTTCTTGAGTGAAAATGCAAATTTTGGAGGAAATCTATTTCTAAGGAAAAAATGAGATTGAATTGACCTAGGTTTTTATCTGTCAGCGTAAGTGCTGCTTCACATATATTACTTGTTATCACAGCCTTGTGATAAATACTTTTTTCAGATTTTATCCACAAGAAAGCCAAGCTATTAAAGAAAGCAGTCCTTGCCCCCATGGGATGAGTGGGTGGTAGGAGTGCACTTTATGCTGTGCCGCGCTGTCCTTGGTTGCCACGCTAACCGCTCCTGTTACACTTCAGTTTTATATAGACCCATACAAGCTGCTGCCACTGCAGAGGTTTCTGCCTCGTCCTCCAGGCGAGAAAGGACCCCCCAGAGGTGGCGGCAGGGGAGGTCGAGGAGGAGGAAGAGGAGGAGGAGGAGGCCGAGGTGGTGGAAGAGGTGGTAAGTTACCTGTGGGAGTTTCTACTGAGAGTTTTTAAAAAATATTTTATTGTTTTTATAGCCAGGCATGGTGGCGCACGCCTTTGATCCCAGCACTTAGAAGGCAGAGGCAGGCAGATCTTTGTGAGTTCAAGGCCAGCCTAGTCTACATAGTTCCAGGACAGCTGGGACTATAGGGAGACCCTGTCTTAAAAAGACAAAAAAAGTAACTAGGCAATATTTGTTATGATTTGGTCTAGAAAAAATAAATTACTTTATTTCTGATGGCACATTTTCATTTCCCCTACTTTTGTTAACTACAGAAATACAGACATGTGGACAATATCATGTTTGAGAATCACAGTGTTGCTGATCGATTCCTTGACTTCTGGAGAAAAACAGGGAACCAGCATTTTGGGTACTTATATGGACGGTACACAGAACACAAGGACATTCCTCTTGGCATCAGGGCTGAAGTGGCTGCAATTTATGAGCCTCCTCAGGTATGTAAGTGCAGGGCTTACTGAATGTGGCGCCTGGGTTTGTTGTGAAGGCACTGTGAAATTCCCTTTCTAGATGGCCTCTTTCTCACCTTGTCGTTTCTGCAGACTCTGTCTCTGGTTATACATTCTTACATATGCACACACATGTGCACATGATAATTATTTCCTTCTTGGAGGGGGGGGTTGTTTTGAGACAGGGTCTTTCTGTAGCCCCAGGCGGCCTAGAATTCACTATGTAGACCAGGCTGACCTTGAACTCACAGAGATCCACCTGCCTCTACCTCCTGAGCGATGGGATTAAAAGTGTGTGCCACCACGCCCGGCTGATAATTATCTCTTATATTATTGGAGAAGAATATCACAGCCCCTAGCTCATTTGGTAGAGTAGTTGCCTGTCATGCACAAAGCCCTGGGTTTGATCTTTTCTGCTTCATAAACTATATGTGGTGACACATACCTGTAATCCCAGCACTGGAGGC
>NW_008330297.1:464295-473438 GCF_000622305.1 Nannospalax galili | reverse complement strand
CGAGATTTCCCAGGGAGTGGATTGAGTAGCTGGGTTGTACTGGATGCAAAGGATCAGGGAGAGTAAAAGTAAGCCTCGGAGCCCCAGAAAGAGGCTGTCAGCCCCAGAAAGAGGCTGGTGGGTGTTGCAGGACCAGGGAAGTAGAGGGAGATGAGGGCAGGGCCAGGACCAGAAGCGGTGCTCCTGGAGCCCAAGAAAGGGACTGAGTTGCTCTGGGTGAGAAGGATCAGGAAGCAGTATTGGTTCCCCAGGTGTCTGGGGCCCCAAGACTAGGAATAGCACAGGGCCCAAACTAGGAGTATAAAACGGCGAGGTGGGGCATGGAAGGGTGAATGAGGCTTAGGGAGTCCCGGTGCGGAGAGCTGTGCTATAGACTTACCCCAAGAGGCCTGAGGATAGTCATAAATTTTATTTTTTATTTTATGTGTATGCGAACCCAGGTCCTCTACAAGAGCAGCCAGTGCTCTTAACCACTGAGCCGTCTCTCCAGTCCTCTAAAGAGATTTTTGTAGACACAGTTAATTCATGTAGTATATTCAATTTTGTATTTAGGCAAACTTCCCTTATGTTTATTTCACTCAAATATTGAAAGAGTACCCATAGTAAAAATTTATTTCAACAGCTTACTTAGGTAGAAAAAAAATTAACTGTGCTTTTGAAAGATTTCAAATTCCTGGGCTATTCCTGTTTTCTCTAGAGTATAGACATTCATTGCTTATTGATAGATGCAGTCTGACAAAGGTGGTATTAGGCAATTTCACTGAGTGTATTTAAACAGTCTTCAAGTGTTGCTCACTTAGCATGGCTCCTTGATGCTACTGGGAGGTAGTAAGATGTGAGGCTAATGCTGCTGTAACTGGCACTGTTCTCCGTAAATGTTTTTGAGAGTAGGAGTGTATTATAAAGTAACAACATAACGTGTAGTAAAATAATACTTAACTAATACTGGTTGTTTATAACCATTGTCAACAGTTTTGTGCTGGACGTAATAGTGTGGGCTATACTTTGGTAAGAGTAGATTTGTTTATACCAATATTACTATAAACATGTGAATAATGCGTTGCTCTGCAGTGTTGGATCACGGCATTTTCCAGGTCTGTTACAATCTTAGGACACCATGTTTTCTACACTGCCCTTTGTTGACTGGAACGTCATTATGTGCTGTATGACGGCTATATGAGACTGTTCCTAACTGAATTGTAGTTTCTTAGTTAACTATCATTGAGTGATTTGATTATATACCGAGAGCTGGTCTTATATATATCTACTTGATGTCCAAGTACATTCTTTTAATTTTTAGCAAAACATTTTGAGATAGTTGATGTCCTCATTCTATGTATGAGGACGTCAGAGTCTCACAGAAGTTAATTTGCTGTAATCAAACAGCCAGCAGACCCAGAATTAAACCTGTGTCTTCTGATCTCATGCCAGTAGCTGTTAGCACTGCAGTTGTTCTAGACTTAGGCTGGGCTACAATCAGCAAGTCCAGCCTGAATTAAAAATATAGGATGGAACTCCATCTACTATCCCATCTGCTGACCATTACACCGTGGCAGTGAATGCTACAGAATATCTGCTGAAAGTTCAGGCTCATCTGTGGTCCATATTCAGCTCACTTCTTAAGCCACAAATTTGCTGCAGTATTCCCAGAGCAAAGCCACCTGTTCCTGCCACCTTTTGCTCTTAGAATAAAAAGCCTTGGTTCTTAGTTCAATTAGAAGTATTTACTATGAGCAAAAGCTATTGCATTCTTGTTTTTAGCAATAGGGCTAAACCATACTTTACAGTAAGTCTGTTCTTCAACATGAAATAATGTGCCGGGTGTGGTGGCACACGCCTTTAATCCCAGCACTTGGGAGGTAGAGGCAGGTGGATCTCTGTGTGTTCAAGGCCAGCCTGGTCTACAGAGTGAGTTCAGGCCAGTTGGAGGTACAGAGATCCTGTCTCAAAAAGACCCCTCCAAAAAAAAATGAAAGAAAGAAATAATGTAAAAGGTGGTAATCTGAGCCAGGCAGGATGGCACAGTAGATACAGAAGGGCACCTACTGCCAAGGCTGGTGACCTGACACTCAGTGGAAGGAAGGAAACAACTCCTACAAATTGTGCAGTGACCTCTACATCCATGCTGTGCCACATGTGCTCACATACACACATACAAATGTTAAAAAAAAAAAAAGGTGGTAGTCTTGGGTTTGCCTTACTGCCCACCCAGGAAACCATTGTTTCTTTATTTTTAACTTATAATTGCTGTAAAATACAATAGATAAATTTGTATTTATTCTTTATGATTATAGGAATTGTGCAATCTTTATAAGCTTATCAGAATATGAAAGCCTATAAACATTTAATAAATATTTTCTTTTTAAGGTGGCTTTAGAGGAGGAAGAGGAGGTGGAGGTGGCTTCAGAGGAGGAAGAGGGGGTGGCGGATTCCGAGGTATGAGGAGAAATGAATAGCTGCATTTGTAGATTGATTCTCTTTGTTTCTTTGCGTGTGTGTTCGTTTCCTTCTGGTCACGGGACAGGACCTGTGTGTTCTGGCTTACTCAGCACCTCTGTTTCCTTTCTCTTAATTTTCCATCTAATTATTTTGTTGTATTAATGATTTAAAATTTTTTTTAAGTTCGGCCTTGAATAATTGTTAAATTTGGCAAGATAAATTTACCAAACATCCTAAGAACTCCTGCTGATTTTAAATTTGATTTGGATAGTAGTGCTGTTAACTCACTATACACTCGTTCTTTTGATCAGGAAGAGGACATTAGCTGTGGCGGCTGACCGACCTTGCCAGTTGGCTTCTGCTGGAGCTGGGGTCTGCCTGATTGGCAGTCTTGAAGATGCCATTCCGTGTCAGTGGGGCTGAGAACTCAGTGTCATGTGGAAACCTCGGAGTACACCAGCCAATTTTGCTCTAAAAGAGCGTGAAGAAGCTTGTGTTTTGAGCATTGCCTGGCACTCTGTGGGTGCTTAATAAACAGACAGGACTTTTCATTGAAGCAAATTTAACTTTTTAAAATAAAATGGTTTATTCCTTCAGGTGAGTGTGTTTATTGAACCAAACCTACTTTTTGAAACTTGAAAGAAAAAGTAAAGCTTATGCCCAGTGGGTTGCAGATAGGAAAAGGAGCATTGGCCGCAGAGGTGCAAGTGGCCCAGCTCCCAAGGACAAGCGCCAGCAACTGCTTCTTCAAGAAAGTCCAAGATGGTGGCAATGAAAAGATTGTATAGATCAGCAGACAGACCACCTGGAGAGCCACCTGTTGCTCTGTTTTGGCACGCAGCAGTTGTCCAAAGATGAAACAATCACCTTACCAGTGAGCTGTCGCAAGTATATAATTCATTAGGTTGAAATTTTTTTTTTTAATTTTTAATTATTTTATATGTATGCGTGTGTATTGCCTGCATGTAGGTAAGTGCACCCGTGTCGTGCAATGCCCGCGGAGGACAGAGAGGCTGTCGGATCCCCTGGAACTGGAGTTACAGACAGTTGTTAGCTGCTGTGTGGGTGCTGGGATTCAACCCAGGTCTTCTGCAAGAACAACCAGTGTTCTTAACCGCTGAGCCATCTCTCCAGCCCCTTTTATTTTTATTTTATGTATATGACTGTGTTGCCTGCATGTATATAAGTGCACCTGTGTTGTGCAATGCCCCCAGGGGTCAGAAGAGGGCATTGGATCTCCTGGAACTGGAGTTCCAGACAGTTCTTAGCCATCATGTGGTGCTCAGAACTGAATCCAGGTTGTCTGCAAAAGCAGTCAGTGCTCTTACTCGCTGAGCTGTCTCTCCAGGCCCTTGTTCTGGTTTCTTTGGAGACAATTCATATACCAAGCTGACTGCAAATTCTGTGTATCCTTGATCACCTGATCCTCCTACCTCTCCCTCTTCAGTGCTGGCATTGTAGGAGTGTATCAACATGCTCAGCAAGATTTCCCTTTATGTTATTCACATAATTTAGTTGGTCATCTTTAAACTCATTTTCACCTCAGTTTTTCCTACCCTCCCCTTATTTTTGTGTTTCTGTTGTAGCATTTCATTTTGAATTAAATTCATTTGCTCTCTGACTCTGTCTCAATAGGGTTCATATTCTTGTTATAAGTATTTTTAAGGTATTCCCATTTTTAAAATTTTGAGTACTGGTTGCTAAGTCAGCTAAATTAACCTGTCCTGGAGATAAGTTAGAACCATGTGGGGAGATGAAGCAAGTAGGCTAGCAAATCCTGCCCTCTGGTGGTTCTGTTGTATGCTGCACTTGTTTGGTGACATCTGTCTTCGGAGCTCTACTCATTAGGAACTAGATAACAAATGTAGTGGAGATATCTTGTCCTAACAATGCATGTTCATACTAGGTGTTTTGCATGACAATATTGGTTATTTGTTTTTATGTTTATGAATGTATTGCTTGCATGTGTGTAGGTGCACCCATGTCATACAATGTCTGTGGAGGTCAGGAGAAGGTGTCGGATCCCTGGAACTGGAATTATTGTTTATTGTCGGTTGTTAACTGCCATGTGTGTGCTGGGAATTGAACCTGGGTCCTCTGCAGTGCTCTTGACTGCTGAATTATCTCTCCAGCCCCAGGATTACCTTGTACTTTATAAGATGAATGATTGAATCCAGATACTTTGCTGATATTATCATTAATATTAATTACTCGTGTATAAAAGTGCAGTGCAAATTAGTTGAGGTATGTGGTGGGTCATGGATCGTGATACGCTCACACTGTGGAACACATAGCTATTAATGTTAGACTTAGGTTTATTGACTTGGAACATATGATATGGTATTTAGAGGAAACTGTGTGTGTGTGTGTTGTATGTACAGACATAATGATTATACTATGATATGATACTTAAGTTTGAAAGGAAGAAAGGGGGGACCTCAAACTTCTATGAATGTACTTGTGTATGAATAGATGTATAAGTAAAACTAAGCTAAGACAGGATATACACTGAGCAATATTAGGACTTTTCATGGAGAGATTTGGAGGTTTGGAGGAGACACTTTAAAATTGTTAGGGGAAAAAAAGGACCCAAAGTAGAAAAACTCAGTCCAGAGCAGTTCAGTCCCCAGTAACAACAAAAAGGGAAACAGAGCCCTTTACCTGAGCAGTCATGGAGGAGGAAGGCTGATTCTTCATTTCAGGCAGTCACTGATGTCAGATCCTGAACGGATATTCAGAGTTTTCTCTAAATGGGATGTGCTTGCTTGGTAATCTGCTTAAGTACAAGATGTTACTAAATTAGTGGTAATGGTATTTCTCTTTGTTTTATAAATAAGGATTTTCCTTGTTTTAGAATTAAAATATTTCCCTCTTTAAGCCCTATTAAGTTTATTCAGGGAGAGCCTCTATGAAAAGGCCTTTCTTTGAGGTCTAGAAGTGGAAATGATTTGTTCTGAAAAGGCTTCCTTCACAGTCTACCAAAGTTGTTCCTCATCCCTGAAGGCTTGTTCTGAAGGTGGCCTCAATATTCTCTCCAGAATGCTGAGGAACAATTTAGGTAACAGTTCAGGCGCAGGGAGTGAAGATGCCTCTGCCTTTTCCAAGACTGAGCACCACATCATTGCCTTGCACTTGATCATGGCAGGTATGGGTGTTTTTGCAGGTTCATGCTTTGCAGGTGGAGGGAAGGCAGAGGCTTTCGGCACAGGTGTGTCGAGTTGGCTGACTAGTGGTAAACAAGGAGAATTGAATCCATCTCTGGGCTGCTGAGATCATAGAAGAGAGTGGAAATAAAAGGATCAATGCAAACTCTTACCACAGTGCTAGTGTCACTGGAGGTTTTGATGGTGTAAGTGCAAGGCAGGGTGAGAAAAACATAAAGTGAAGTTTTAAAATCACCATATTGTTTATTGGGCGTGTGCACCCCGGTGAGAACAGTTTTATATCATTTACTGTTCTCATACGTAACTGTCATAGTTTTCTTCTTGGTAGACTAGCTCAAGACTTAAAAGGTTTTTTGTTTTGTTTTCTCTCTTTTTGAGACAGGGTCTCCCTGTAACCCCAGCTGGCCTGGAACTCACTATGTAGACCAGGCTGGCCTTGAACTCAGCCTCCCAAGTGCTGGGATTAAAGGCGTGTGCCACCACGCTCAGCAAGACTGAAAGGTTTTGAAGGAAAAAATTTTAAAAAGAGTAGAGGATCATGTCACTGCAGATGGAGTGAGGATTCAGGTCTCCAGGGTGTGGCAGGTGACTGGAGCTATAGTGCATCTCATATTTTTGAAGGTGTTCCTTCACCTTTTATCTCTTTATATTATTTTATTTTTTGTCTTTTTGAAGCAGGGTCTCCCTGTAGCCCCAGCTATCCTGGAACTCAATATGTAGACCAGGCTGGCCTTGAACTCACAGAGATCCGCCTGCCTCTGCCTCTGAGTGCTGGGACTACAGGTGTGTGCCACCATGCCCAGCTTCTTTATTCTTATAAGTTGCCTGTCATAGTTGTGGAAAGTATATTAAATAACAGAAATGCCCCTAAAAGACACTGACAGTAAATGTCAGTCAAATATTTACCCCCAATACATGCTCTGATTGATACATAGATTAGATTAAGATAAAGGCTGTTTGCAGAAAAAGTGTTAAGGGAAATGGCAGTAGAAATTCTTTATCTTTCATGTTCTGGCTTAACTGTGGTTTCACTTTTATACTCAGCAGTCAATTGCCAGCTTTTTGGCCAATGATGAGTTTCAGAAGTAACTGTTACCTTGGATTCATTGCTTTTTGGATTGACTTATGAAAATTTTCAAACACATTTCTGCAGAGTGGCAAATGAATCGCCCTGTATCTGTTTGTGCTATAAATTGTGATTTCCTTCTAATTTTAGTCTTTTTTTTTTTGTCATTTTTTGAGACAGAGTCTCCCTGTAGTCCCAGCTGTCCTGGAACTCACTATGCAGACCAGGCTGGCCTTGAACTCAGATCCGCCTGCCTCTGCTCCCAGGTGCTGGGATTAAAGGTGTGTGCTACCACGCCCGGCTAATTTTAGTCATTTTAGTGGTATGCTAACTCATTCATTTGAATATGTCTGTATGGCAAGTGAGGCAGATTCTATTTTCTTTTTAATTAATTGTTGTAGCAAAGATAAAAAGAGACAAACTCATCAGAATTACTTGAAGTACTTTATGTACAAACTTTTGGTTCAGTTGTTTGTAGATGACCAAGGAAATATATCCAAAATTGATCTGGCACTTTGGAAGCTAAAGCAGGAAGATTTCCAAGGGTTCCAGGGTAGCCTGGGCTACATAGTGAGACCCTGCCTTAAATGCAAAATTGATCTGGGCACAAGATTAGCCCAGAAAGGAAATTCCTAGAAAAGTCTCCTGTGGCTCTCCTTTCTGCCATAGACGTATTACCGAACATTGCACCAAGCCAGTGCATGAACAGAATAGTTCATCCCCGCAATCTGACACTCAGCAAGCTGCTTTTTAGTTTTATTTCCCCAGGGTATACAGACAAAGAGCTTCTAATACTAAGTAGCTACTTGGCTCTGATCATTCCTGTGATTTTGATAGATGAAGTAAAGGAAACATTTGACCTCTGTGCTCTTTTGGTCTGTCCTTGTGTCAAATCTCTTGTTCTCCCTTTCCTTCAGAAAAAAACCACCCAACCTCCCAAGTCAAAATCAAATCTATGAGGAAAAGTGCAGCATTTGCTCTGTTTGTTACTTTTATTTGTACTTTTTATTTTAGATTTTTAAGTAATTTCCTGAGCCACGGTCTTGTATTCAGTGCTGGCCTGCACTGTCTACGAAGCCAAGGCTGGCCATGTACTCATGATCTTCCTGTCTCTCCTTTCTGAGCATTGGGTTACAGGTGGACTGCTACCAGAAGAGGGTGTCAGAGTCCCTGGAGCTGCTATTCCAGGCAGTTGTGAGCTGGGTGCTGGAAACCCAAACGCAGGTCCTCCAGAAGAGCATCAAGCACTCTCAACAGCTGAGCCATCTCTCCAGCTTCCTAGATTAAATTTTTTTTTAATAGAAGGAAGAGTTTATTTAGCTTATGATTCCAGAGGGATGAGTCCATAATGGCAGGGGAGGCATGGCGACAGGTGGCCAGAGCAGAAAGATGAGCGACCACATCTTCAAGCAGGCACAGGAAGCAGAGTGTATCAGAAAATCTGGCAAGGCTTAAGTGCTCCTAAAGCCCACTCCCAGTGATACACTTCTTCCAGCAAGGCCACATCCCCTAAAACCTCCCAAAACAGCATCAATAACTGGGGGCAAAATGTCCCAATTACTTGGAGTCTATGGGGAACATTCTCATTCAAACCACCCCACCTTTGAAAATCTCTAACCACTGATTTTGTGTTCTTTATATTACAAAACCCCAATGATTACTTACTACAATGATTATTCCGGTAATTATCTTTTAATATTTTTATTTTTATGTGCATGAGTGTTTTGCCTGCATGTATGTAAGTACACCCATATTGTGCAATGTCTGCAGAGGTCAGAAGAAGGTATAGGATTCCCTGGAACTAAAGTTACAGACAGTTATTAGCTGCCATAGGGGGCCTGGGAACTGAACTCCAGTCCATATAAAAGGGACTTAACCACTGGTTCATCTCTCTCCAGCCCCCTATTCCAGTAATTATTTGTTAAAAAATTATTTTTTTACTTTAAAAACCTTTATTGAGAATTTCATACATGCATATAAGGTGTTTTGATCAAATCCACGCCCACTCCCTCCCCTCCAACTCCTCCCATACCTCCCCATCACTTTTTTCTGACAACTTCATCTACTCTTTTTTTTTTTTCTTTTTTTTTAACGGGCTTTTTGCTACTCTAACATTCCCCATCTGAAGAGGTAACTAAAATCTTTTAGAGATTAGATAAAAGCTCCCAAATACTTTTGACATTTTTAGCCTTTGGAACAGTATGTTGCTAAGAGGCCCAAAGACATTTTGACTTAGCCAAAAAACTGGCTATATTTCTTTGGGGTCTTTTTACCCTAACTGCCTAGCAAATTCCTACCTCCTATTCTTACCACCATCCTCTGAAGGGGTTACCCAAATTTCTGATAGGGAATTGGGACACAGACCACTCTGGCTTCTTCCATGTTGAACAGGGACGCAGGGTGAGGCAATTGGAGTACCCCTTCAGTGGGCCTAGTTAAAAGACTCCCAAATTGTTTAACTGTTTCCCGTAGGG
>NW_008330297.1:354977-464028 GCF_000622305.1 Nannospalax galili | reverse complement strand
GGTTGTCTCCCTTAGCTACAGGTGGGCACTACAGTATTGCAGACCAAGATTTGAAGTCTTACATCTGAGCAGCACTTTATGATTAGGAACAAAATCATCAGTGAGAAATAATTGTCTAAATAACATTTTATATGGACTTAAGGCTAATGTCTGGGAAGTATAATCCCTTGAAGTTTTGAAGACATATACTGATTACTTTAATCTTTGGTTATCCTTTCCTTTTGGGTGTTTAAGACCATACAGTTGGCTCAAATAAATTTAGTTTTACACTTAAGGGCATATGAGGATCTGTTCCTCAGGGGTCACATGGGCTTGGGAGGAGACCCTGGCTCCTTTTACCAGTTCCATCTATGTGAAGATCAGTCAAAGGTCCTGTTTGACCATGTCTGGTACGGAAGAAATATTTCCTCTGAGTTGACCCTCCTCTTTGTAGACTGGACACTGGTTCAAGTCCATCTGGTGGGGTCTCCATGGCCTCCCAAACAAGAGGACAGGTGACTCACCACAGTACAGGACATTTAGAAAGATGTTCCATAATCCCCTGGAACTTAGTCCTTGTTGGAGGGCAAGGAGCAAAAAACTGTCCTTTAAGTCCCTCTGACTAGATTAGTGTAGCCTCAAAGTATGGCTGTTAAATATCCAAGAAGGTTAGTTCCACCAGTCTGGTACTTTTAATTACCATGTGCTATGTAGATAAAGCTTGGGCAAAAACCAAACATTCTCAGATAAACCTTGATTAGACATATATTTTGTTCCTTAACTAGTTGACAAAACTATGACCTTAGAAATTTTAAGATTATGTGTGTATTATTTTTGTCTCATCCTTTATATCCTAGATTAAATTTTTAATTAAATCTTTCATTTAGACTTTAGCTCCTATATACTTTTACCAACATCCATTGCTAAAGACATTTTGTTAATTTAGTATGCTTAAGTAATGTCTTTTGCCACTTAAAGCTGAGAAATAAGAGGGTGCTAGATTTCAGGATCTGAAGTAATTCATCATGGGTGCACTGTAAGAGGAAAGTGAGGCTGAAGAAGATGGCCAAGAACCCTATAAGCTGTAAGGCTGTGGGGAGCCACTGAAGGGCTGATACACTCATTTGCATTTCAGAAGTGTGTTGTGACAGCTAAGAGACTGTGTTGGAGGCCATTGCAGTGATCCTGGGGGCGGAACAATGGGGATGCATTGGGGACAGAAGGAAGTGGAGTCATTCAAGAGCTAGAAGGCAGAATTGATGGTTAGATATGGGATTAGGAAAAGGAGAAGGGGCGTCAAATATTAGTTGGGAGAGAGGCTGGGGGTGCAGAGTGGTACTGAGTAGATGGTGCTGTTCACTGGGAATGGAACACATTTGGAGAAAGGTCTGGGTAGTAGGTGATGTCTCTGTGTGTGCACACATGGGCTTGAGTTTTATGAGACAAATCTCAAATATAATGAGAGCAATCATTGTGTTGAGTATGTTGAATCAGGAGAGAAAGGGGTCTAGGACAGAAAGTTGGAAAATACACATTTCATCAGGTGAAAGGTCCGGAAGCAGATGAAGAAGGCGGAAGTTGTGGAGGGAAGCTGTAGAAACTAGGAAAGCGTGTTCAAAGCGGTTGATGGGTTGTGCTGCCTGGAGTTCACACTGACAGATCTGTTGTCTACCCATTGGAAAGCACTACAGCCAATGAAATAATGCACAGTGCTTAAGACAGAGAGAACAGAGAAAGGGGAGAAGCTGGCATGCAGCGCACACATCATATTGAAGGCTTACCAGAATTTACTTTCTTCATTCTGGCTCTGCACAGGCAAGGCAGCAACTTACTCTGCTGTATTTTAACCTTTTGAATCCTCAGATTGTGCAGTTGCCCCTACCCCAGTATTTCTTTCTTTCCCTCTTTCTTTTCTTCTCTTTAAAAAAACAACAACACAGGGTCTCACTTTGCAGCCCTGGCTGTCCTGAAACTTGCTATGTAGATCAGGCTGGCCTGGAACTCACAGAGACCCGCCTGCCTCTGCCTCCTGACTGCTGGGATTAAAGGCGTGCTCCCAGCATTTCTTCCTTGTATGCTACCAACCTGCTATCACCATCCATGCTTGAAGGAGTAATAGAAGTTGAACTAAACCATGTATTTAATTAATTATTAACTAATTTATTTATTGAGACAAATTTCCCCTGTAACCCTAGCTGGCCTGAATCTTGCTATGTAGATCAGGCTGACTTAAATCTCACAGACACCCTCCTGCCTCTGCCTCCTGAGAGGTGAGTTTCAAGGTGTGCATCACCACGCCCAGCTGGATGAGTTCTAGTGGTAGTCCATTTATTTGAAAAAGTTGGTATATGTCATATACTCAAGATAGGGTTAATTATTAGGAGCCTGAACTATACTTAAGACTGAA
This sequence comes from Nannospalax galili, assembly GCF_000622305.1. Lineage (NCBI taxonomy): Eukaryota > Metazoa > Chordata > Mammalia > Rodentia > Spalacidae > Nannospalax > Nannospalax galili. Next base: position 461,642 of record NW_008330297.1, on the reverse strand, counting down.
GTTACATAAGAATTAAATAGTACAGCATTACTCAAGAATAAGAACAATATAAGCAAGTGCTTCGGGAATTTAGGGAGAGGAGTATATAACGTGGAGGAGAAAGCAGCTTGGGGGCTAAATTGGGCTGGGACTGAAGGCTGAAGGATGCCTAGTGTTTAAATACATAGAGAAGAGGAACGGGGTGCTGTAAGTGGGAAAAACATGAGTCAGGATTTGCATCTTGGTGTATTTGAGAAACTACCAGAATGCTGAACTTATTTCACAAGTGTAGAACTTAGCATCACAGCATACTAACAACGAACCTAGACCATCAGGCTGGGACATTTGGCTTTTCATCCTTCAAGCCTGATGAGTATGGGAAGTGGAGCTGTTGTTAATGCTATGTTGTAGCGCACTTACTCTACCAGCTGTGTGGAGGGAAGAGAATAGGTATCTGGAAGATCAATGTAAAAGGATACTCGAGAATTTTGACGAAAGTACTGTCATAATAGGAGTTCTTCACTGATGCCTTTTTGTATTGGTGTTTGGAATTATTCCTACTCCCTTGGACAATAGCTAGGGATTGTTCATCAAGTAGTTCTGTTCATGAGAAACACAATTCTCTTTCTGTCTGTTGTATAACCCTCTTTCTAGAGAAAAGCCCAGTAATGGTTCTGACTTCTCCATTGAAATCTATTTTCACTGCCCCTCCACTGCTGGGACTTAAGGACAGCCCATATCTAGGTTTTGAAGAGTTTATGTGTCTTTTCATCGTATAGGGAATGGTTTAATACACATGTCCAGTGCATGCAATAATATTTATTGTAAATTGTCACAATAGCATGTGATAAACAACCTTAGACCTAGGTGTATTTGACCCTGGCAAACTGTAGGATACTGAAAACATGGCATTCCCAATTCCAAGTCTGTGATATCCCCTGATTATGGTGATATCCCAGTGAACCAGAAAGCTGGCTTGACCTGCTGTCAGGGTAGTCAAATATTGCAGTGTGCATTCTTCTATAGGAGAGAGAGAGAGAGAAAGAGAGAGAGAGAGAGAGAGAGAGAGAGAGAGAGAGAATGATGAATGAAGAATTTCATTTTTGGCAGGTTGAGTTTCAAGAAGTATTGGAATAGTCAGTCACACGATTTCAATGGTTTATGTGCTTAACATGTTTAATGATAATGAGTTGAATAAAAATGTGAAGTTGGAGCATTGTTGGGCTGAAAATGGTGACAAAAAAAATGTAGTTAGGATAGAATGACAGTTGAAGCCAGAGAAAAGAAACTTTAGAGAAAGAAGCAGGCAGGCTTCAAAAAAGAAGAGGAGGAACTCAGGCTGCCCCTGGAAGGGGCGTGGCTGGCCAGACATGGGTCCTACAAACCAAGACTGGAGTCAGGAAAGCTACACGGGGATGGACAGAATGGTCAGTAGTGATGACGTTTAAACCAGTTGGCACTGTTGGCATCTGCAAACAGGAGATTCCTTGTGTTTTAACTTTCTTTCTATTTTACAGAAGAGCCGTGAAGATAGTGCAGGTTTAAGAAGAGTAGGAACTCTTTAAACAAATAAGCTAAAATGGATTTACTATCTTTTTTGAAGTTACTTAAATGTTAAATTTTGATTTTACTCTAAGTGTTCAAATTAGACACAATATATGATCCTTTCATGTATGTCCTTAGGTGTAATAAGTATTCTCAGCAATATAATAGTTTTGGGCATCTTCATTAAGAACAAGGAACTTCAGACACCCATGAATACAGTGATCGTTAACCTGACCCTGACTGATATAGGGGTCAGTAGCATTGGTTATCCCATGTCTGCTACCTCAGACCTGCATGGAAGTTGGGAATTTGGATGTGCAGGCTGCCAGGTATGGGGATGGGGGTGTCTTTGGAATAAAAACAAAATGTAGCAGATCAGACAGATACAAATTTAAGTATCTGGGGCTGGGTAGGTGGGCCAGTGAGTAAAGTGCTAGTCATGTAGGCATGACAACCTGAGTTGGGATCCCCATGTGAAAGCTGACTGTGGCTGCACACACCTACACACCAGCTCTGGGGAGGCAGAGAAAGGCCAATCACTATGGATCCCATGGGCTTGCAGGAAACAGTGAGCTCCAGGGTCACTGAGACCTTATCTCAAAAATAAAGGAGAGGGCAATGGAGGAAGACACCCATGTCAAACCCTGTCACATAGAAGCCACATGCAACTGCACACATGTGCATGCACATACAACACACACAGATCATACACCCCCTCACATACACAAACACAGAAATTAAATACTCCCGGAACTTAAAACAAGATATTGTAGGGTAATAGATACATTGCTTTAATGGGAAGAGGTTAAGCAATGACTAAGCATACTTTCTTAAGAAGACATGTAAGATCACTACTCACCATTATATTTTTAATTCCCCCAACTCAAAGGAAAAAAGATTCGAACAACTGGCATTTAACTACACAAAAGTAATTGGTATATTCAAATAAAAAAATTCATTTTGGAAAAATTTGAATTAATGCCATCCTTAATTTTAAAAAAAGTGGGAATCATAATCCCTAAGGAATGTAATTATACTCTCACATTGGGTGTTTTGATATAGAAGTCCTTCATGGGGGCTGGAAAGATGGCTCAGCAGTTAAGAGCACTGGCTGCCCTTGCAGAGGATCCAGGTTTGGTTCCTAGGCTAACAACTAGCTGTAAGTCCAGTTTCAGGGGATCCGATGCCCTCTTCTGGCCTCTGTAGGCATTGCATGACATAGGTGCACTTACATGGAGGAAAAACACTCACACATAAAATAAAAAGTAAATAAAATATTTAAAAAGAAGGTCCTTCATGACTGTCGTTAATAACTATGCTTACTGTGTTTTTGTTGTTTTCTTACTGTTATTTCTACTGACCAGGAAATGGATTGGTATAACTTTGCTTTGGGGTAGTAGGCAAATACATCTTTGGCCATATTTTAGTGATCTATTATTATAAGCTGTAAAATAATAGAGAATGAAATGAGAGTAGTGGAGAATGCTAGATGCCCTTGCACACGCTGATCAGTTTTGTCAGATCTTACTGCTTTTAACTCTAGTCCTCTGGCTGCTTTTTTTCTTAAAGATATAAAACTTCAGAGATAACGTTGAAAGTCATTGTATGCCACACCTGGTTTTATTCTTTTCCCGCCTGTGAGTGCTTTTCTTATTACATATTTTTGTGAACACGAACCAGATATGATCAAACACTTTAAAATTCTGTGTACATGACATCATTTGGCCAGTTATGAATCTCTGCTGACCACTGCGGAGAGAAGCTTCTCTGGTTAAGGCTGAGGGCAGTGCTAATCTATGGGTATATGCATAAATATTTAGAAGGCAGTTTGGCAACATGTCCATTTAGCAAGAGAGCAGCAGTAGGTTCCTCCCTAGGGCCTATGACCCACTGAGCCATGGGATTTGAGCAGGTCTACAGTACCAGGCATGAATTCCCTCCTGTGGAGCAGACCTCAAATCCAATCAGAAAGTGATTGATTTACCCTCACAGCCTTCATGCCTCTGTTGCACTATAAAAAGCATTTAATGAATTTGAAAACTATTTTAGCAATGTGGCAAAAATTTAAATGATTTGGGCTGGCAAGATGGCTCAACGAGTAAAAATGTTTGCTGTGTAAGCTTGACAACCAGAGTTTGATCCCCAGAACCCACAGTGTTAGGAAAGAATTGACTCCCAGAAGTTGTCCTCTGACCTCCACATGTGTGCCATAGCATGCAGATACACACACATACACACACACACACACACACACACACACACACAAACACATACACTCACATCATACACACACAATAAAACAGTTAAATGTGTCTTGGGAGGTGTTTGGACTCGTAGCCTATTTCCAACCTTGATTTTCAGATTTATGCTGGATTGAACATCTTTTTTGGAATGGTGAGCACTGGCTTACTCACAGTTGTGGCTATGGACCAATACTTGACCATCTGCTGTCCTGATGTAGGTAATGGCAAGTTTCTCACCTTTTTCAGTGAAACTATTTATTACCTGCTAGGGGTTCACTTTAAGATACAAACATAATGGTTTGTGACTCAGGCTTAGTCTTACCTGTCTGGACATCCTTGTTCAAATGGCTTCTTACTGTACTTGGACTACAGTCCAGATGTCAGAAGGCAGCCTCTGAGGCCCTGCAGGACTGGCCGTTCCAGCTTGGTCCAGGGTCATGCTCACATTCAGGTCCTGGCCAGGCCCTTTGCCTCTGGGAACTTTGTATGTGCTGTCTTCCTTGGCTTGCAAAGCTTTTCTCCCTGCGTATACTCAGCCTATTCCTTTTATCATTTTACGGCACTTTAGATCGTCATTTCTGTCGAATGGTGAAACCACATAGATAGGCTTAGTGGGAACTGATGTCCTCTGTAAAGAATGCATTTGATAATTCTTGAATCATTGATGGAAACAAAGTGAGTCCTAGCATTGTGAGTGGTACTAATACTTCATGTGCTTGATAACAGGAAGAAGAATGACCACCAGCACTTACATTGGCATGATCCTAGGGGCCTGGATCAATGGCCTGCTTTGGGCTTTGATGCCCATCATAGGGTGGGCCGGCTATGCCCCAGATCCCACTGGGGCTACCTGTACAATAAACTGGAGGAAAAACGACACGTAAGAGATGTGCTTACACTTTATTATCAAAAGCTCCTCACCCTTCAGCTGAATCACATTCCTTGAACAGAGTGTGGCTCGTGGTAGCTATGTGCTGCACAAACAGGAGACAAAGAAGACTGAACTGTGCTTGCTTGAAAGTCAAGGTCATCTGTGTCCCTTCTGCCTTCCTCTGCCTCTGCGAGGCAGCAATGGGGGTGCTCTTCCACTGTGCACATTTCAGAGTTCGGATCATAAGTAGAAAGAGGGTTAGTGAAGCTAGAGAGCAGGGAGTTTTAATCCAGTCCTAGGCTACCTCCGTACTATCTTTTCCAGATGGTCTAGCTCAAGCCTCTTCCGAGAGTGACTGCAAGGATTTGTCCTGCATTGGTGAGGCTCCTCTAGGTTTTCCAAGGAAATGAGGTAATTAAGTTCACTAGAGGATCAGAGGTGACTCTAAAACAAACAAAAGAATTTCCAAATCAAAAAGTAAATAATAGACCTGATGTCTCTATTGCAATTGTTCAGCTCTGCCATCATACTGCTAAAACAGTCACCAACAGTACTTAAGTGAATATATATGGCTGTGTGCCAATAAAACTTTATTTGCAAAGGTAGCTGGCTGGCAGGAACTAGCCCACAAGCCAGTTTACTGGCCTAAGTGAACTCTGAAGCATAAGTCAAATATACTTAAACTTTTTAACAATAAAATGACTGTCAGTACTATTTCTAACAATTATTTTCTCGTTCCTTTCCCCCATTTAGTATATTAGATAAGTCGTCATGGCTGTCATTGTTTTTTCCAGACCTTTTGTGTCTTACACCATGGCAGTTATTGTGATGAATTTTGTTGTGCCCTTGACAGTGATATCTTACTGTTATTTCCATGTCATGCGATCCATGTGACTTTGTGCTAGTACTGACCGCACTGCATATCTCAACAGACTGGGTGGAACGGGTCAATATAACCAAGGTAAGAAGTCAAAATCCTCAAAGAGCTCTTGCTAATCAAGCTTTTGTGTTTACGCAGCTGAAAGAACCCCACGGCCTGCCCTGGTCTCCATCCACCAAACCAGTCCTAGTTTCCACTCTGCCTTTTCTGCTGGGGCTCATTTCCATCCTTCCAAATGACATGCTTTTTCCATGGATATTTTTGTGTGTTACCACCAGGCTTCCTACAGACGATGAGGATTTCTCTCAAGCCACCCACCTGCCCTTCCCCTCCTCTCCTCCACCTTCTCCTCTTCCCATCCTGCCGTACAGTGACCATCTTTGGTTAGATTTAAGGCTTCCGTCTCTCCTTTCGGTAGGTTCAGACACCGCAGACACAGGCTCAGGCTGTCCTCTCCTTGGAGCTAATCCTCCCTGTCCCCTTCAGTGTCTTGATCTCCCGTGGGTTCTCTAAGCAGCAGCTCTCCCTTCATCACCTGTCTTCAAGGTTACATGCCCTGTTTTCTGAATTCTTTTTCTTCTTGAGTCTGATTTGGTGGAACATGCTCTCCAACTGATTCCTGATGTTGGAGGAGATGTTAAAATTTGAAGAATTTGCATAGCTAAAAACATGTTAATTCTGCTGCTATTACGGAGTTCGGGACCACCAGGAAAGACTCAAAAAGTTCCAAATCAGCTGAATTAAGTGTTTAGCGTTTTATTAGAATTTTAAAGAAAAAGAAATCCTCAGGGCAGGCAAGCTGGTCATCTTGGCAGCTGCTTTGAGGAGGTGAATGGTGGGAAGAAGGAAAGAAAGCCATGAAGCCATGCAGGGTTTGAGCCTGCATGGAGGTCAGACACGTGGCCGCCTAGCAGCCACATGGCTGGGAGGAGGAAGCTTTAGAGAAGGAAAGAAAGACAAGATGCTAGGGCAGCCGTTCAGAAAGCATGTGTAGTAAGAAAGGCATGAAGAAGAAAAGGAGAAACTACGCCTTTCAGAAAGGCGGACAGACGTACAGAGACCCACATGACAGTGGTTCCTCCGAAGTTCTGTGCTAGCAGGCAGGATTCCAGGCAGGAAAAGCTCCCTATCTCATTAACGCACAAGGTATTCTGTCCATCTGTTTAGCATGAGCCACTTTCCTAGGGTGGTCCTATGACCAGATGGTTGACCAGTTAAACTTACACAAAATGGAGGTGCTCGGGCTATTACACTGCTATATTTGAGTGATTGCCTAGTTCAGAATTCTAGGTACAGACAATACTCATGTAAGAAATTCTTTTGAAAAATTTAAAAATAAACACATGAAAGTAAAATAAAAGAGTTCTATCTGAAAAATAACTAAGAACTTGGAAGGTGTTCCTCTACAGCCTCCTGGCTACCAGCTTGCTATGCAAAGGTGCCTGGTGTGCTGGTGGCTGGGTCTCTCTCGTGAGCTGTGGAGTTATCTCTGGAAGTTTAGGATTTTCTCCACATTTCAAGTTTCTAATTCCACACTGACATGTCGTGGTGTGGCTGTTTATTCTTCAGTGCTGAGTGTCTCCTGTAAGTCTTGTATTCTTTCTCTAGTGATTTCTTCTTCCTCTGTTTTCTTCTCTGGAATTTCTGCATTTTATTTTCTGAAACAATAGTTACCATAAAAGTACTTAGGTCTAAGTTGAGGGTAGGAATAATGAAGCCCAAATCTTGAGTACTTAATTTAAATAAGCAAAGCAAAGCAAAACCACCCACATATTCCTCAGGATATACATACACAAAAAAGCAACTCAGATACAGTAATTTACAAGTCAAAATTAGTGTAAAGAACTATGTTGAGCAAAGTTTCAAAAGTCTTAAGACAGCTGGCCTGGTGGTGCTTGCCTTTAATCCCAGCACTTGGAGGCAGAGGCAGGTGGATCTCTGTGAGTTTGAGGCCAGCCTGGTCTACAAAGTGAGTTCCAGGACAGCTGGGGCTACAGGGAGACCCTGTCTCAAAAAAACCAAAAAAAAAAAAAAGACAAGATCTGACCCTTTACTTACAGAACTCACTTCCCTGACCTTCCCTAACCCCAGCCTAATAATAGCATTCAACTTTTCTTGTGCATTTCAAACATTTATTTATCTTTAATAGATGGGTTAAAACCAGTTTGAACAGATAAGAAAAGTTAATTTATACACTATCCTCCTGTGTGTGCTCGTGCATATGTGTGGGTATATGCATGCATGCGTGTGTGTGTGTGTGTGAGAGAGAGAGTATGCGTGTGCATGCCCCTGCATACATACACACTCAAGCGGAGGCCAGAATCTGCCTCAGGTGTTGTCTGTACTATAGATCTCCACCTCAGGTTTTGAGACCCGGTCTCTCACTTGGAGCTTGCTCTTTTGTTAGACTGACTAGCCAGCAAGGCCTGAGTCCACCTGTTTCCACCCCTCAGCTCCCTTCCCCTCAACATATCTAACCAACTTTTGGGTACAGGCATTCCTTGCCACACCCAGCTTTATGTAGGTGCTGGGGATCCGAACTCAGGTCCTCATTTCCACAGCAGCTCTTGCCTACTGCCCCAGCTTAGTCTCTTTGTTTTATGGATGTAGATCCGGTCTTACTTCTGTGATGATATGAATATATTTACATTTGCTTTCCGCGCACTACGTATTTTTGTGGTGTACAAGTCCCTTCACTATTTCTTGCTGTCTGTCACTGTGAGGGTTTCCTCACTACCTTGTAGTCAATAGAGCCCCTTTATATTTAAGAGTGATCCTCTAAAAAAGAAACTAATTGTAATCTTGCAGATGCGCAACAGCTGGGTCGTGTCTTTAGAGGATTCCTGACTATCTTTAAGGTGTTTTGTTCTGGGAAGGTCCGTTTCCAGGGAGATGGTTCTTTTCAGGCTCCAGGGCTTCAGTCTGTATCGTTAAGTTCAGTGCTGAGAGGGACCGATTGCCCTCTTCAGCATAGTAGGGCAGCACTCAGCATGAGCCTGAGTGTCCTGAATCTGCCTCAGTTTTTTTCATAAAGGACTCTGGGATTCTCAGGAAGGGAAAGGCAGTAACTGAGTGAACTTGAGGGATTCAAAAGCATAATTGTTTTCTTTCTTTTCTTTTTTTCAAATTTTAACCAGTTCTCCTGTTTGGGGTCCCATGTTCCCCTGTATTCAGAACTGTCTGGTAACTTCAGTTCCTGGACTTTGGTAGTTCTGTAGAATGGATTAGTCTTTGTCTGGTTTTCCCTTACTGATGGCTCTTTCACAACATGTTTATTTTTTTGAAATCATTCACATGTCTGATAAGCATTTTGATACTTGTCCAATTGGTTATTGTTTCCACTTACATGACACTATTACTGTCTAATCTTGGATTCTGTCTTCATGAGGTGTTGTCTTTTTAATCTCTTTCTGTTATTGTGGTGGGCAGTGAAGAAGGAATGATGGGCAAGTGAGATTGCTTAGTGAGTATAGGCACTCCCTGATGACCTGAGTCCAATCCCTGGAATTCACATGGTGGAAGGAGAGAGCCAGCTCCTGCAAGTTGTCCTCTGACCTCCACACACATGCCCCACCTCTGAAGTTAGAATTCAGGATGAGAAGCAGACGTGAGAATAAAAAAGTAGGAATCCAATCCGACCTCAGCAGATGCAGATAGTTTTATTAGCTATGAAGGGCAAGTAACCTTCTCTTGGGAATGCAGGCTGTGCATGGGGGTTGTGAGAAGCCTGTAATTCATAGGTGGGCTCAGAAAATCCCAGAAAGCAGGTCATGTCTTCTTGGCGGTTTCATGCTCTTTCCTGGGATCTGGGAAGGAGAGATGAGGAGTTCTGACAGGGGAACCAGGTATCTTCCGCAAGGAGGTTGTAGGTAAGGAACCAGCTGTCTTCTGCTGGGTGTTGGTAAGGAACCAGATGTCTAGGCTAGAGGCTGTGTTCTGAGGTAGATGTATCTCCCTCCTGGAGTGGAGAGGCAGGGTGGGTGGATGGTCAGTTCGTTCAGGCATTTGTCAGGTTAATTTTCCTTCCCCCAGTAATAAATAAAAATTTTTTTAATGTAATTAAGAAGGAACGTGTAAAAACTGTATTGCTCCCACTTAAACAAGATCCAAAAGGGGCTCCTTTACACATGAACTGTACTGTATAGAAAATATATTCAGCTAAATAATTTTAGAATTCACTGAGTTTAAGATAGACAGATAGATGGACAGAGAGAAGGAATTCATCACATATACCTAGAAGTGGGTTGGAGAACGTTTTCATCCAGAAGAAAGGGCAGTCGTAACACATGTGTAACATTCTTAAAAGCAATGCCATGCATTGTTCAACATACCATGTGCCAGGCTCTTGTTATCATAGGCGGCTTCAGGTATAGACAAAGAGAAGTGAGGGCAGAACCCTGGCTACTTCTTTTACATCAGCAACAACATAAACTTCAAATTCTAACCTAGCTATATTCTCATACTATTTTGGATACATTAAACTTGGCAATGACTTCTTTTGCAGATGTCTGTGATAATGATACCGATGTTTCTGCTGGCATGGTCCCCTTATTCCATTGTGTGCTTATGGGCTTGTTTTGGAGACCCCCAAAAGATTCCTCTCTCAGTGGCTATTATAGGTCCACTCTTTGCAAAATCCTCTACATTCTACAACCCCTATATTTATGTGGTTGCTAATAAAAAGTAAGTAATACTTAGCATGCTTCTGAATAAAATGAAGAGATAGAAAAAAAGTTAAGGGCAGTGAATCGTGTTCTAAGACCTTTCTGAAGGTGACAGAAACCTATCACAACCTAGCACAAGGCTCAGGCATCTAGAGCAACCAGGACTTATATGATGACTACATGGCAGAAAAGTTTTCTGGTTGGTCATTGAATAAGTTGGTTCAAGGGTTTCCCCACACTGAGTACATGCTTTCCAAAGAGCAGAGTAGACAAGGCAACAACGAGTTCCCTTACTTGGCAGTACAGTGGCATACTTACCAGCCAAGTTTATAACATTTAAATTCAAAAGAAAAAAAAAAACCCATTGCTAACATAATGAACTTTAGGAGTATGCAGTCAGTCAGAATAACGGAGATGCTTCCCTCCCTTTGTGGGACTCCTAGATGAATTTCAGATTATTTCATTACTCTTGGAAGATGAACCAATTGGTTTTGCTACATCTTGGCAAAGGTCAGGTGATTTGATCTTGGAATATCACTGCTGCTTCTACTAAACGTGTACATTTACATTTATGCACATGTTTGGGAGGGAAGCTTTAGCTGCATGTAGGAACACAAAAACTTCAAGACCAAGAGTCCAACACAAGTGAAAAATACATTGTGAGGTGAGAATCTGTGGGAAGTTCTTTTGGAAAGGTCAGTCATTCTCCATCCCCCTCAGATCCAACTGGCCTTTGCTCAGAAGATCAGATGAGAAGATCAGAACTCCAGATGTCTAGGCTGCATTCTGAGTTCAAAGAAATAACAGCACACATGGCAGTTCAAGTGTCACTTTAAACATGCATAACTGTTGATTTTATTAAATGTCCTCAGCATTTGTAATCAGCAGTGCAAACTGGTCACTAACTACCATTTATCTCACGTACTTAGTAGGAGATGCTAAAGTTGGGGGCAGAAATCTACTCAGAGGTGTCTTTTGACAGTAGTGGCTCCTTAAACATAGTTGAAAATGCCTTGAGTGTCATACTGTTACAAAGTAATAATGGTATATTTTCTCTTTGTAATTGTCGGTTTTGGAAGGCGATGTTCGCCATGTTTAAATGTCAGACTCACCAAGAGATCTCCGTGGCAGGCGCTCTACCAGTGGATATGCCTCAAAGCCTATTGACTTGTGGATGAATATGAAAATAGAGAAAAGATTATACCATCAAAACATTTGAGTTCTGTTTTTTTGCAATAATTTAATTCTACTCTAAATATGAGTCATTTAGATGAAATGCAGACATAGATTGCTGGCTGTTGACTGTGGGTTCCTGGAGCACAGCTTGTCTGGCAGCTACTGCTGTGCTCATGTCTTCATGGGTAACGTTGCTTATCTCCTTTGATGAATTCAAGCATATGGAATTAAGGTTCCTCTTCCTTCTCCTTAGGAGGCATGCATGACTCTGTGTTGATGACCTGTAACTTTCCTGAATCTTCCATCAGACAAGAAACAGTCACTAGAATATTAGAATATTTTAATAAATTATGATAAAAATTAATAAAAATTTATAATACTCAATAATTAAGTGCTGAACTGAATTGTTGGATGCTCCCAGCTAAGAAAAGAAAATCTATTCATGTTTCAAAAAGGTTAAATTTAGAATCAATTGTGTGGTGACTATTAAACACAATATATAATTATTTAAATAGTAGACAACTACATTGTTTCAAATCTTACTTTTTTCCTGGGGTAAGAGTTTACTGTGTAGCCCAGGTTAGACTTAAAATCACCATATAGACCAGGTTGGCCTCAAACTTGCAATGGTCAACCTTCTAAGTGCTGGGATTACAAATGCCTGGCTCAGGTTTTTACTTTCATGGATGCACAGTTGGGAACACTTTCGCACAAACATCCTTTTTGGATAGGTATCAGCTTATTCTATTTGAACCTTTCTCAAGGCCAAGATTATTAGATATAAATGTGAAATAGTATTATCGTAGCTAGCTTTCTCCCTGGGATGAATTTGTGCTACGTTGGCAGTATATAAATATACTTTTCACTTTTGAAAACTACTGCAACAATTAATTTTATTTCACATCTCTTATTTATTATTTTTTATGTGTATGAGTGTATGGCCTGCATGTGTGTTAGTGTACCTGTATCATGCAATGCCTATGGAGGACAAAAGAGGGCGTCAGATTCCCCGGAACTGGAGTTATGGATGGTTGTTAGCCGCCATGTGGGTGCTGGGATTTGAACCCAGGTTCTCTGCAAGAGCAGCCAGTATTCTTAACTGCTGAGCCATCTCTCTAGCCCCTAATTTACATCCCTTTAAGAGCTAGTAAGGCTGTGTGTCTTTAGTTCCTTGTCTCTATCCTTTTGTGGGGAAGTGTCCTTTTAGGCCTTTGTCACATGTTAAAATTTGGCTGTTAGTTTTATTCAGACAATTCTCCATGTGTATAGAATGGAAGTTGTTACAGCAGCCTCTTACCTTAGCTTCATACCCTCTGTCTTTTTTCACTGCAGTCAACACATTAGCTTTATAATCAATTACTTTATTTTTTTAATTTCTTTTATTTTTGAGTCAGGGTCTCCCTGTAGCCCCAGCTGGCCTGGAACTTGCTATGTAGACCAGGCTGGCCTCCATCTCACAAAAATCCTCCTGCCTCTGCTTCCTAAGCACTGAGATTAAAGGTGTGAGCCACCATGCCCGGATATAACCAATCTTTTTTCTCCAGTGGCCAAAACGCATACCAACTGTTCTGGGGAGCTATGAACGCTGTGCTCCACTAGCTTGGGGCTCATTCTGTCCCTGTAGCTAAGCTGCTTTTAGAGACTACACGGTGAGGCTCTGTGCGTACAGTCAGAAGATTCTCCCGCCTGTGTTTACTGAAACTGTATTATTCACATCCTTGCCAGCCCAGCTCGGGTGCAGCTCACTAGAACTCCGACCACTGATACCCACCCGAAGCCTCCACCTGGCCCTTTTCCTCCACACAGCTGCCAGAAAATCCTGTGTAATATATTGATCTGACGAGCTCCTCACAGCCTAACCTTTATGCTTTCACGCCTGGAGGCCGAGCTCTTTAATAGGGCATCTAAGGCTGTCCTTTGAAACCCACCCTTGCTTTTCCAGCGCCATCTTTGCTTTTCGGCCTCAGAATCTTTGTGAGTGTTTGTACTTCTCCGTGGTTCTGGGCCCTGTGCTCACAGCCGTACAGTTTCCTGCTCCTCTCCCTGTGCTTACTCAGCGGCTCAGGTACCGCCCAGAGGAAGAGGAAGCTTTCCCTTAGGCCGAACAAGATGTTCTCTGGTGCTTCCTCGCTGTGCGTGTCTCTTTATCCTGCGGGTTCCTGTGTAGTGACCAAGGATGACTCATCCTAGTCACCGATTGGCAAGTACTCAGTAAATATTTGGTAACGAATGGCGTAGTAGACTCTTGAAAGGCTACAGTACATCTTTTTTCTTTTAATTGAGCAAAGTTTTTCAGATTGTGTTGTTTACATATGAAGTCCATTAGTTTATGATGACATTTCCTGTAATATTCTTTTTTTTTGGTCTTTTTGAGACAGGGTCTCCCTGTAGCCCCAGCTGTCCTGGAACTATGTAGACCAGGCTGGCCTTGAACTCACAGAGATCCGCCTGCCTCTGCCTCCCAAGTGCTGGGATTAATGGTGCCACCATGCCCAGCATGTTCTTATTTTTTAAGAATTAATTTTCTTCTTCCAAGATTTTGGTTTAAAGTTGATGGATAGAATCTCATAATATGAAGAGCCAATCTTTTACAATTTTATTTTTTGCTAAGCATTAGTATAAATCAGTTGTTCTTTTATGATTCTTTTTTTAGACAGTGTCTCATGTATCTTAGACTAGGGTCCAACCTGCTGTGTTCAGTGGATGATTCTGAATTTGTGATCGTCCTGCCTTCACCTCTCAGATTCCAAGATCATAGGCATGCACCACCATGTGGTGCTAGAGATGGAACCCAGGGTTTTATGCATACTAGGCAATCACGCTTCCAACTGAGCTGCAACCCTGGTCCTCAACTCATCTTTAAAAATGATTTTGATACCCCAAACTTGGGATAGTAGTTTCAAACAAAATATAGTTTTAAGTAGAGATAAATGTCTTCATTAGATCTAGAAGAAACTCAGGCACACTCTAACTAGATGTGTGGTTCTGATGCACCTGTGACGTGGACCTACCTTCTTGCTTTGCTTTGGAAGATGAGCAGTATGTGGCAACATTGGTAATTCTATCTGAAGTAATTTTTTTTTTTTTTTGGTGTTTTTGAGACAAGGTCTCACTGTAGCCCCAGCTGGCCTGGAACTCCCTATGTAGATGAACTCATAGAGATCCACCAGCCTTTGCCTCCAGAGTGCTGGGATTAAAGGCGAGCACCACCACGCCCGGCACCTGAAGTAAATTTTGCCATGTGCTTCTATCTTTAAAATTAAATTTTGCAAAACTCAATGTCATATATTCTGATAAAGCCACAAAAAACCCAAACGAATAATGCACATATAAATAAGGTACAGAAGTTTTTAATTTTTACCAAGACACTGAATTTTAACATTAATTTTTTATATTCTATATTTATTTAATTTTTATTTTATGTGTATGAGTATATTGCCTACATGTGTGTAAGTACACCTGTGTCATGCAAATACCAGAGGAGGTCAGAAGAAGGTGTTGGATTCCCCTGGAACTGGACTTATGAATGAATGTTAGCCCCTGTGTGGGTGCTGGTAATCAAACCCAGGTCCCCTGCAAGAGCAGCCAGTGCTCTTAACCACTGGGCCATCTCTCCAGCCCCAATATTAAATATATTTTTAATGTATAGTGACAATTATATCCATAGGAAAAGTCCCTAATAGGGGTTTGCTTGAAAATCTAGATATGGGCACCTGTAAAATTGCCCTGATGGGTTTGATTTTCACTTTCTTTAGGAAGTGTGTTACTAGGCTGAACCCATACAAAGGCTGGGTGGACTGATCCCCTGCAAGACACATTTGAAGGTTAAGTAACTAGAGTCTCGGCTAATCCCGTGTAAGCTGCTGTCGCTACTTGGCAGCTTACATTTCTGACACACCAGTTTCTACAAGCTTAGATTTGTTCTTCACCTTCTGTTCAAATAACCTCCGAGAGGAGCCATGCGGCTCTTGGCATGCGTGTGCCTTGTGCTTAGCTTTCTGGAAGAAGTGAGCTGCACCTGTCCCTCTCAGTGCACCTGTGGTTATCACGGCAGAAATGACGTCTCAGGATCGAGGTACGCGTCCCTTCCTGCTGCTTAGTGTTCTCAGTGTCCCACTCTGAAGGACCTAAACAAATGAGCCTCATTTTGAAAGCAAATTGTTTGATTATCAGAACTCAGAGAAGGGTTAAATTGCATAAGACTTAGTTTAGTTTTATGAACTGATTGCCCTCTGCCTTATTTTTATTTTGAACAATTTAACTCCTAGAAGCTTTATATAGTTATTTAAAAATCCAAAACCACTTTATTACAAAATAGTCATTACACTCATACTCACCAAATGTCTCTCTAGAGGTCAAATCACGCCCAGTATTTGTGCGCAGTGCCAGCTTTCTGCAAAGCACAAGATCGCGAGGCTAAAGGGGGCTGCTGGCTTTTCCATGCTGTTTGCTAGCAGTTTCCCATTTCATCTGAGGATTATTCATGCCAGCCACTGCATCGTAGGAGGGAGAAGAGTGACGTTTGAGAGGTTAATAGATTTTGTTTTCATTTTATATAAGACTTCACAGAAGTTATGTAATCTCTTCATTGCTTTTAATCTGAGTAGTAAGATTAAGAATTCATTTATAATGGGTATGTCTCCTTTTACAGGCAGGTAAATGCAAAAAAGAGCTCTCATTCACCAAACATGGTGGGCCCAGAATGTTTTTAGAGTACTTAAAAAATTTTGTGGTTTTTGTTAGTTGACAACCTGTGAGTTTCTTCAACAGAGCTTAGCAAAAACATAGCACAACTTTAATCAACTAGTAATTAGGGCTGGGCTGTAGCTCAATGATACAGCATTTGCCTGGCATGTCTAAGGACCTGAGTTTGATCTCCAGCATAGCATTAATAATAGTAATAATAGTAAACATTAATAATAAACATTAAAAATAATAATGTAGTTAAAATTTATTTGTGAATAGTTTTATTTAAATAGTTCTTGGTACCTCTGAGATATTCCATGAGAGGATGAATACAATGAAAAGAACACAAGTTAGTGCCCTAGCTTCTCAAAGAAGTGCAGCAGTTAGTGAGACCAGGATGCTTTTGAGAAAACTGTCAGAAACATTTCCTTCTCCATGGTGGCTCCATTCTGATGGATTTTACAAACTCATGGAATATTATGCCTGATAGGAACTCTGCAACTATTTTAGTTCAACTTCTGCCTTGTTGTGAGGAAATAAAATTGTGCAGAGACAAATGGCTTGTCCTAGGTCTCAGAGCTGAGCGATGCAGCTGATCTGATCATGCGTTAGGTCTTCAGCTCGCCACCTGGGCTCCTTCTGTGCCAGCACATTCAATTGCACAGGGAAACTGCTGTCTCTCTGGTGAAGCGATGCTGAGGTGTGTGATACAGAGGTGAGGGCTAAGGATATCCCCTGAGTCCTTCACTGTTTCCCTGGTATCTCCTAAATTCTCTGTTCACATCATGGGCTAGCTTTTCAAATTCCCTGACTTACTGTTACGGGTTGAAATTGCTATGCATCCTAATTTGAATGACATTTTTTTTTTTCAAAACCACGTACTCACTTTCAGCAATTCAGATGTGCATGAAGGAAAAAATAGGCTGTTTTCCAGATTGAAACAAATCTAAGCTTTGAGATTTAAACTTACATTTAAACGCATGTTTGGCCAGGCTACCCTATTTTACCTATGCCAACAAACAAGTTCACAATGTGACTCGCTCAAGGGCACTTCAGTGACTGCCAGAAGGAATAAATTTGGTTTCTGGTCTATTCTTTAGGTAGCAAGCAATGCAGTTTGTTAAAGTGATGTCCAACCTTACACATCTGCTATAAACATTTGCTCTTTTTGTTTCTTCAATAAAATGGTCCTCTGGGAAGAAAAAACATCCACTTATGATTTATCTTTTTTTTTTTTTTGAGACACGGTCTTATGAGCCCAGGCTGGCCTGAGATTCTCTTGTGTCTGACCTTGAATGCCTGATCCTCCTGCCCTTTTCCTCTGAATGTTGGAATTACAGGTGGCACCACACTCAGTCTGTGCTGTGTTGGGGAGCTTACCCAGGGCTGTGTGCACACTAGGCAAACACTACCAACCAAGCTACATCCCAAGTCCCAATTTATGATTTTCATGGGATTCTTTAACACAGATCATTTCCTAAAGAGATTCATTTGGAGTTGGGCAGAAACCAGATGACCTTGAAAAGTCAAAACTGAAAAGTTAAAATTGGCATGCCCAAACTATTTTAGATGTTAAACAGGTTATTAGTAATAGCAGCAAACATGACCGAGAACACATTATGTGCCACGAAGGTGTAGAATTTATATCTGTTCAAGTTATTCATCATAATAATGCCATGTGGGACATTGTGACTGTGAGTTTTGTGAATCATCTTTCCCTGGCCACAGAGGAGGCGCAGAGCTTAGCTCTGAGCAAGGTCTAGAGCTGGTGTTCTAACTGTTATCCGGTATCTATCTCCTAGGGCAGCTGTGATGATAATAAAGAAATAGATGTGACCTGTGTTGCATAGGCTTAGAATGAAAATACCCCCATTGATATCAGTTGAACAACATGAAGTTGCTATTTGATCAATTTTTACTATGAAAATAGCCACTTGGCATGGTTTAGTATAATAATTGCTAAGTTATGATAATGGTGAAGGAGATGATGATGAATTATTAGTAAACAGGTTAGTCAGCCTGAAGAAATGTTTTGTGAAAACCAGTAGGGATTGAAAAATTGATACATACTTCAAATAAAACTTTGTTTTTAAATGGTCTTGGGAAGTGGATCTTGCATTCCTCTTGTGACATTAGGTCGGTGCTGTGTAATGACCTGGACATGAACGAGGTCCCTGTGAACTTCCCCGTGGACACCACAAGGCTTTCCATAGAGAAGACTGTCATCCGCAGGATCCCGCCTGAGGCCTTCTACTACCTGGTGGAGCTGCAGTACCTCTGGCTGACTTACAACTCTGTGGCCAGCATAGACCTCAGCAGCTTTTATAACCTGAGGCTGCTACACGAGCTGCGCTTGGATGGGAATTCTCTGACCATCTTCCCTTGGGTGTCCCTGCTGGATATGCCACGTCTGAGGACCCTGGATTTGCACAATAACCGAATAGCCAGTGTGCCAAATGAGGCTGTCAGATATCTGAAGAACCTCACCTACTTGGATTTATCAAGTAATAGACTAGTCACACTGCCGTCAGATTTCCTGGACAGCTGGTCCCACTTAGCTATGACACCTTTTAAAAGCTCGGACCTTTCACCAAGAAGAATCATTCTTGGTAAGCTCACAAGCTTCTGGGCTTCTCGTGTATAGCATGTTGAGCACACCTTTAGTTGTGTGTGTATGTGACACCGGCAATCAAACCAAGGACTGTGCGTGTGCTTAAGCATATGCTATGTGTGCACCACTGATCTACATCTCTCAGCCTGAGCCTTTACTAGAATAGTGCCTTGTCATTTAATCTGCATCTACTTCCCTGTTTTTCTTGCTGTGTGTATGACTGAGTATGTGTGTGTGTGTGTGTGTGTGTGTGTGTGTGTGCCTGTGAGCAGGTGGAGGGGTGGGGAGAACACGTCTCACAGCTAGTGCCATTGCTGTCAAGAATCTAGCACCTTCCCCGCTCTGTGAGCTAGCCGGTCTCCACACTGCTGCTCTCGGCCCATTCCGTCCCTTTCCACCCTTTCAGCAGGTTCTCAGGGTGACTCTGGTGTCTCCGAGATGGCTGTGCTTTCATTAGTGAGGAAGACTAGCTTCCATATTTTTGGGGGACTTATCAAGGTATTAATATTTTCTAAAACATGAATTTTTGATTTTCATAGTTCTCTGTTGTATATCTGCTTTTTAGTTATTTAAAAATATTTTTATTGATTTGTTGAGAATTTCCTATAGTGTATGTTGATGATCTTCAGATCCCCTTCCCCATCTCTACCTCTATCCTAATTTCCCTCTCCCTTTTGACTTCACATCTTTTATTATTAATTTTCTTTTTTAAAGGCCTACAGAATCTAATTTGTGTTCCCCACATGCTCTTGGATGAGAGTCCATCCCTTGGAGTCTGGCTAACCTGCTCTTAAAGGATGCTGATTCTCCTTCTCCCAGGAGCTATCAGTTGTCAATAGATCTTCAGCTAGGCTTGGGCCTCTTGCCCACCTCCCCCATCCATGCTGTGTTTTTGTCAGGCTTGGGCTTGCACAGGTCTTGTGCATGCTGTCACATGTGCTATGGGTTCATATGTGCAACTTCTCTGTGGTGTCCAGACAACATGGTTTCCTTGTAGCACAGTGACCAGTCGTGGGTCTTTGAGTTTATCTCTATCTGCTGCAAAAGAAGCTTCTCTGGTGAGAGTTGAAAGGTGCACTAATCTGTGGGTGTAACAATAAGTCATTAAGAGTCAGTTTAGTACTATGTATTAAGCAGAATAATAGTAGTAGGTTCTGTTTTCCCCTATGGCCTGTGACCTGTCTAGCTACAGGTTCTTGGCCCTGTTAACAGTGCTGGGAACAGGATCCATCTAGTGAAGTGGGTGTCAAATCCAGTCAGAAGGTAGTTGGATTAACTATTCATGCCATTATTGTACTGGTGGGCAGATCTTGCCGGCCAGTGATTATTGTGGCTCACAGGGTTCACAGCTGGGTAAAGCTGGTGATGACTCTTCTCTTCTGGTAGCATGCACAGCACCTTCTGGCACTGTGAACGCTAGCCAGTAGAGATGAGGCTTCAAGGTCAGCACCAGCCTGATTTCTCCTGTTTGTTCTACTCACGCACGTAGCTTCTTCGACATTTCCTTAATCAAAAAAAGCAATGATGGAGGAACCAGTTTCTTTTCTGGGATGGTGATGCCTGTTTGAGGGCCTGAGTCAGGCCCTTCTTGGCATATCTGTGAGCAGGGTGTCTTTCATAGTTTATAGGAGACAGACCAAAGATTCGATAAATCAGTTTGACTAGATCAATGCTGTTATACTTTTCACTTATGAATTCCTGGATTGTCAGTTCCAAATTTACATTCTTCTGGCTGTTGAAGTCAGTTTTTTTTTCCTCAGAAAATTGAAAAGAACATCTGTGTTTGGCCAGTGAAACATACCAGTTTCCAGGATGAAGAGGCAGTGTAGATGCTAAATTTGGGGCACGCACCATTGTTATTTTGACAGTGTCATGTCTCAACTATTTGCTGAACAAATTAAATGTCAATTAAAGTGAGTAAGTGTGGTGGCACACACCTTTAATCCCAGCACTTGGGAGGTAAAGGCAGGCCTCTCTGTGAGATCAAGGCCAGCCTGTGCTACATAGTGAGTTGCAGGCCACCTGTGGCTATAGGAAGACCCTGTCTCAAAAAAACAACAAAACCCCCACAAAATACAGGCAAAAACCAACAAAAAACCCTCAAGAGTTATGGGGCTGGGGAGTTGACTCAGCAGTTAAGAGTACTGGCTGCTCTTGCAGAGGACCTGGGTTTGAGTCCCAGCACCCACATGGCAGCTAACAACCATCCATAACTCCAGTTCTAGGGCATCCAATGCCTTCTTTGGGCCTCTGTGAGCTTTGCCTGACATTGAGGCACTTACAAAACAAGCAAAACACTTGCAAAAAAAATTTTTTTTGAGACAGGGTCTTACTGTGTATCACCTGGAACTCATTATGTAGACCAGACTGGCTCCAATATTTTTTGATTGGAGAATAGATGTATTATTGGATGGGTTAGAGAAATAAACCTTAGTTAAGGTTAGTAGATAATCTGTAGAGTCCCTATTACATACATGGATAGACACCACATGAGCCTGTGTTGTAGTATTTCTGGACTTTAGCCACAATTTGATTCTTATGAGAGAGGTTAATTGCTACAAATTGTCTTAAAGATGAAATTTTATTTCACTACTTTTCTAAAGTTTCTTTGAAAGCAATTTTTGATTCTAATAGAATTATCTAATATGTTATGTAGTAGAATGTAAAATTCAGTTTCTTTTGGGAGGGGTGAGTAAAGGGTTTATTCAGCTTACAACTCCCAGGTCAGAATCGGTCACTGAAGGAAGTCAGGGCAGGAACTCAGAGCAGGAACCTGGAAGCAGGAGCTGCAGCAGAGACCTTGGAGGAGCTGCTTACTGGCTTGCTCCAAAATTCACTTTCTAAATTGCTATTAGTAGTCTCTGAGGATTAGTTACTAATATAACTATGAAGAAGCAATGAATGCTAATACTTTTGACTTCAGTAGTAAATCTGGGTAAGGACTCAGGAATCAAGCAGGAATGGTTTTGAAATGTCAGTGTGTGTGGTGCTTAATCTTCATTTTTAACTTGATTTTGAATCACTATGGAAACAAGACTCTTTGAGTGTGTCTCTGAGGGTGTTTCCAAAAAAGTTTACCTGAGGAGGAGAGACCCGCCCTGAATGTGAGTTGGCACTGTTGTGTGGGCTGGATCCCAGGCTGGATGACAATGAGAAAGCTGGACCCCAGCATTGCACACAGTCATCTCCCTCTGCTTCCTGACTGTGGATGCAATGTGATCAGCTGCCCTGTACTTCTTCTGCCATGATTTCCTCCCCATGATAACTCTACCTTCAACTGAGAGGCAAGATAGACCTTTCCTTCTTTAAGTTGCTTTGCTCAAGTGTTTTGCTATAGCAATGAAAAAAGTAGCTAATATGGAAAATTGACACTGAATTGGCATTGTTGCTATAATAAACTTGATCATGTGTTTCATAGGCCTTAAGAACTGGTTTGCATGGCTGTCCAAGGCTGTTGGAGCACAGAGTCCTAACCCTGGATCCTGGAGCTGTGGCACACACACATTCCTACCCACCCTCAAAATAAATAAAATGCTTACAAATCAATCAACCAACCAACCAATCAGTCAGTCAGTCAGTCAGTCAGTCAGTCAGTCAGTCAGTCAATCACTCAATCATCATAGCATTTCACTCCTGACCCTTTAACATTTATTTTCATCTTAGAATGTAAAAATGCATTTAGTTCATCTATAAAAGTACCTATAGTCTTTAACTGTTTCAACACTGTTTAAAAGACTTGACACAAGGCAATTTCTTAAATGTATGACTCTATTTTGAAAATAAAATAAAAAGCAAGCTATATATTTCTAATATCTACTGGTGTAGGATAAACAAATTTATCGCAATGGAGGGATGAAGGCACAGCAAAGATCAGGTCAAAGGAAGACCAAAACCGAACAGGACAGACACGGAAGTGTAACTGTGGAGTGTAACTCCACCTCCAGCATCCCTGTCTGTGTTTGTTGTTGTTGCAATTGGAAGTTCAAATATGTAAATTCTTCTGGTCTTGTGTAAAGCTGGTGGTAAGGGTTACTTTACATTACATTGTAGGTGAAGACATGAGGCACAGTTAAGCCACTTGTCAAATTCACTCACCACACTGTGGGGAGTTGGCGAGGAGTACAGCTCCTGTGGGTCCAGGACTCAAGCCTTTCCATGTTCCTTTGTGATACAAGGTATAGGATAATATCTATACCTATACATCCATCACTGACTAACCACCTTAAAGTATATCTCTAATTAAAAGAAAAAAAACTCAGGGATACATTTTTCAATTGATCTTTCTCATCTGTGTGAGTTAAACTATCAACCTAGAAATATTTAATGTACCCATAAACTAGAGTCATGAACATTTAAACAAACATTTACATTAACCATGAAACTCCAGTTTTGAATTGTTATACAGGTAAATTTCCATGATCTTGTTTTCAAAAAGCAAATATTTGTACAGACGTATCTGTCAGGACAGCCACTGTTTATCTTAGATGAAAAAATCCTGTAGTCAGAGGGAGAGTAAAATGCTTTATTGGGTATGTTTTTCTTTGGAACCCAAATCTGCCCACTTGTAAACATGGGCTCTTTTATTTGTAATGTAATTTACCTGAAGGGAAGTCACCGCTTGAGTGTTCCCACAGAATTCCAAAGAAAACAAACATTCGTTCCACAAAACACTTACCAATATCTGGGCTTATACACTGCCTTCTTCCTAGAAGCTCAAGAAACAAATCCACACAGCTAAGACTTGCACCTTTCTACATGCTCTCCTGAGGAGCACAGAGGTACACACACACAGACACACACACACACACACTTAATCCTCACAACAGCCTCAGGAGGTAGGTCTGTAACTATCATCATCCGCTTTGTACTGCTGGTAAGGAGGCAGAATCAAATTTCAAATTCATAGTTCTTCTCAAGAGACATCACTATTTTTTAAAGCTTTTCTTTCCTTTCAATTGAGGGACTGAGCTAAACTTTATATATTGTGAAATGCAAGATACGAAGTATATACAATTTGATAAATTTTGCCTAATATAAACCATACTCCCACCAGGGTGCATAATATCCCATCACCTAATATGGCCATTATTTTGGTCTCCCATGCTCCTTCCCAGTGGCTCTCTCACACTGCACAACTGTTATTTTGATTTTCACCATCATGTAGGTGAGTTTCACCTGCTGCAGAATGCCGTGGAATCCTGCACCGTGTACGCTGTGGAGGCTTCTTCCACTCAGCAGCGTGTTGTGAGGTTGACCCATCAGCAGTTCCTTACTGCAGAATTTCATTGTATGAAAGAGATGGCTGTCCACCATTCTCTTGTTGGACACAGTTGTTTCCTTTTGGGGCCACCCTATGTGGGTGCTGGGAAGCAAACCTGGGCCCTCTGCAAGAGGAAGCATTCTCAACCACTGAGCCATCTCTGCAGCCATAGTCATTTCATTATTGGACTTTTAGATTGTTTTCTAAGACCTGGAGAGATGGCTCAGTAGTTAGCACTGGCTGCTTTTGTAGAGGGCCTGGGTTCGAGTCCCAGCACCCACATGGTGGCTAATATCCGTCCATAACTCCATTTCCAAGGGATTTGATGCTCTCTTCTGACCTCCTCAGACATTGGACAACACAGATGCACTTACATTCATTCAGGCAATACACTCATACATGTAAAATTAAAAAAAGATTGTTTTCTGATTTGCCCAACAGATCAAATTTATCATTTCCTACAATAATTAATGTATGAAGAATACTTTTACCTTCAGAATTCCTTGAGTGATTATTCCAGAATTTTCCTTCACACTTTCCCACACGACAGAAACTGCACTTGTCAAGCACTGTAAAGAGTGGAGGCTTTTCCCTGCCGTAGGATGAACAGCCATCCTTGTTTGCCTGGGACAGTGCTGAGTTTAGCTTTGAGAAAACCACATCCTGAGACACCTCTCTGTCCTGCACAAACCTGCTTGTCACAGTTTTATGACTGTTCATTGAAGACACCAGACTTGGTCAGAATTAAAGGACACCACTGGATTTGTCCTACTGGTAGCTCTAAAGGGAGACATATCTCTATATTTCAAAGATTTTCCTTCAACAAAAAATCTTTACAACGATAGTTTAGTGAAGACCTAAAGGAAGTTCTCACCTGTGCTCACAGATGGCAGAATGAGAGACCATAGAAAACTGTCTCACAACAGCACTAAGCAGCCAAGCAATCATCCACATCAATTCTCACAGCAGCTGAAGTAAGGAATATCATCATTATTATCCTCATTTTTAAAGAACCGAAAACCAGGGTTCAGGATGCATAAGGAATCAGTCTAAGGCTACACAGCTGGGCAGGCAGGATTTGAGTTTAAGTGTCATGATCTTAAAGCATGTGCTGTGCTACTTTACTATGCCTTATGTGACCATGCCAAGTTCTTTCTATACCACGTTGGGAAGATGATGTTATTTTCCTGATTTCATACCAGGAGAGACTAAAGTACAAAGAGATTATTACCTTGACTTGGTAAGTTCCTTAGAGACTTGATTAACCCCAGATTTCTTTAGGCTCCTAATCTAATAAGCCTTCTACCATAATTTGTCTCTGTCACCTAAAAATACTTAGTGGCTACAAATTTTATTATCTACAAGTAAAAAGGTGAAAGTAGCAACATCTGGGATCCAAGAATTATAGCATTATAAGTTTAATTCATACTTTAAAACTATCAATGCATCTCAACTCTCACCAGCGAAGTTTTCTCGTGCAACAGATGGTGATTAACCCAGAAAGCCACAAGTGGCCAAAGTGCAGAGAATAAGAGATGGCAGAGTGCTTGTCTGTAGACAGGACACCTATGTCAAATCTCTGCCATCCAGGGCTCAGGGACCATTGCAGAAGATGAGCTGGAAAGAGCTGATGGTGGTGGATGATCAGCAGAGTGTTTCAGAGAGCTGAGAAATTACTCATATGAACTTATGGCAATGGTAACAACACGCATGAGACCCATGCAGGCTCAAAGCAGACAAAAACCAGCAGAGAAGTGGGGACATGGGTAAGAAACCCCAGCCTTAGCTGAGGAACTATTGGCAACAGATGACTGCTAGGAGAGAGAGAATTGGTTTTCTTCAAGGGAGTGGTGCTTAGATAAGTTGACTAGACTCCAGTGGATGAATGCATACCAAGGGACATTTGGGAACAAAAACTTGGCCCCATAGGCCTTAACATACATGACAGAATGCATGAAATTTTGTGGGGGTGCAGATAGAGATAGAGATACGTCTCCCTTTAGAGCTACCAGTAGGACAAATCCAGTGGTGTCCTTTAATTCTGACCAAGTCTGGTGTCTTCAATGAACAGTCATAAAACTGTGGCAAGCAGGTTTGTACAGGACAGAGAGGTTTCTCAGGATGCGGTTTTCTCAAAGCTAAACTCAGCACTGTCCCAGGCAAACAAGGATGGCTGTTCATCCTACGGCAGGGAAAAGCCTCCACTCTTTACAGTGCTTGACAAGTGCAGTTTCTGTCGTGTGGGAAAGTGTGAAGAAAAATTCTGGAATAACTGCTCAAGGAATTCTGAAGGTAAAAGCATTCTGCATACATTAATTATTGTAGGAAATGATAAATTTGATCTGTTGGGCAAATCAGAAAACAATCTTTTTTTAAAAAAATCTTATTTTTATTTTACATGTATGAGTGTATTGCCTGCATATGTATGTAAGTGCATTCATGTCGTGCACTGTCTGAGGAGGTGGGAAGAGGGCATCAAATACCCTGGAACTGGAGTTACGGACCATTGTTAGCTGCTATGTGGGTGCTGAGGCTCAAACCCAAGCCCTCTGCA
The DNA here is from genome assembly GCF_000622305.1 of Nannospalax galili. Lineage (NCBI taxonomy): Eukaryota > Metazoa > Chordata > Mammalia > Rodentia > Spalacidae > Nannospalax > Nannospalax galili. Next base: position 435,173 of record NW_008330297.1, on the reverse strand, counting down.
AGAGCAGCCAGTGCTCTTAACTACTGAGCCATCTCTCCAGCCCCTAGAAAAAAATCTTAAAGTCCAATAATGAAATGACCATGGCTGGAGAGATGGCTCAGTGGTTAAGAATGCTTCTTTTCTTGCAGAGGGCCCAGGTTTGCTTCTCAGCACCCGCATAGGGTGGCTCACAACTACCTGTAACTCCAGCTACAGGGGATCCTGGTGGTCCCTGTCCTCGGCAAGCACATGCATGAACATGATGCCCACAAAATCATGCAGGCAGGCACACACACATACAGATGAATATAAAAAAATGAAATAGCTATGGTGATCATAAAATTTTACACATAGGAGGTTGATTAAAGTGGATAGATATAAATTATAAAGGTATTAATCTTTTATTTTGGTATGAATATTGTACTGTTATATCTTTGAATTTTTACTACACGAAGGCGGGTTTATCCATGCATTGTTCCGCATCCTGTGGGTTCATCTGTTCCTTCTCACACTCTTTGCCATGGTGACAACACATCAGTCCTGGCGGGTCTTTCATGTTACATCCCATGTTCTTCTTGGTCTTCATGTCACTAGCGTTCTCTCTTTTAAATTAATGAGCAGGTGCATGATGGAATCTTCACTTTGAGAACTGATCTCTGATCAGTTGAGTTGGAGAAGCCACATATTAATTTCATTGTTTTTTTTAACTTTTTTATTTTTTACTAAGTACAGCCCAGTCTAAGATTCTGGCAATGCCAATCGATTTCAACCTTTTGTAAAATTTTCAAGTTTCTTGCACTTTATCTCAATGAATTTGTACAACTGTGAACAGATCGGATTGAAGCAGAACAGATCATATTGAAAAAGACTCTAATTTTTAAAATCTAATTTAAAAGAATTGGGAGTAGGGGCAGCTCTGGGGCTTACACTCAGGGCCTTGTACATGCTAGGCAAAAGGTCCAGCAGTGGCCACACCTCCAGTTCTTTCTTCAGTTATCATATATTAATTGTACAAAGGAATGGGTTCAGTGTGACATTTTCATAATATATGTAAAGTATTCTGATCATATTCATCCCTCAATTACCATCTTGAATGCTCCTCCCACCACTCCCATGTAGCCCCTTCCATACATATATATATATATATGGACTATATGTACATATGGAATATATATATATATATAGTTGTTGTTGTTTGTTTGTTTGAGACAGGGTCTCCCTGCTGCCCTAATTAGTCTGGAGCTTGCTATATAGACCAAACTGGCCTCGATCTCACAGAAGTCCCCCTGCCTCTGCCTCCTGAGTGCTGGGATTAAAGGTGTGTGCCACTGTGCTGTCTCTCCTTCCATATTTCTAATTGCCCTTTTACTTTCATGTCTTTTTTTTCCCTCCAAGAGAAAACATGTATTTGTATTTCTGAGTCTGGCTTATTTGGCTTAATATGATAATTTCCAGTTCCATCCATTTTCCTACAAATAACGTAATTTCATTCTTCTTTTGCTGAATAAAACTCCATTGTGTATGTATACCACATTTTCTTTATGCAGTCATCTCTTGATCACCTAGACTGATTTTGTAGCCACTCTGTGTGAATGGTGGCACAATAAACATGGGTATGCAGATACTCTACAGTAAGCTGATTTTGCTTCTTTTGGGTATATCTACTCAGACATGTTATAATTGGATCATATGGTAGTTCTATTTTTAGTTTTTTTAGGAGACAGGGTCTCTCTATGTGACCCTAGCTGGCCTGGAACTTAGGATCCTTCTGTCTTGACCTTCCAAGTACTGGGGCTATAGACATGCACAACACACAGTTTTTCTTTTCTTAATTTTCTCAGGGGCCTCCATACTGATTTCCTTAGTACCTAGGTTAATTTATACTCCCACCACGCATATAAGGGCCCCTCCCGCATTCTCCCAGAATTCCCTCCCCTCCTCTCCCTTCCTACCTTGTTCCTTACATTGAACCTAAGGCAGCAAGCAAGGCAAGCTAGGCAAGCCCTCTATCACTGGGTTACATTCAGTCCTTTATTTTCTTGATGACGGTCAGTCTGACTAAAGTGAGATGGACTCTCAATGTAGTTCTGATTTGCATTTCCATGATGGCTAAATATATTAGAATATTTGCTGCTTAATTTTTTTCAGTTCTTCACAAATTATGAATATTAATGTCCTGTTAGGTGGACATCTGGTTAGGATTTTCTCTTAAGTTAGGTCATCTCCTCACTGCTAATTCCTTTCTTCATCAGACAAAGCTTTTTAATTTGATGAAATCCCATTTGTCAGTTCTTGCCATTGTTTTTTGAGCTATTGAAGTCTGACTTAGAAAACCATTACTTATGCCTATATCTTGATGTGTTCCCTCTAGTAGTTTCATATTTTCAGGTCTTATGTTATGATCTTTGATCCATTTTGAAATGATTTTTGTGTGGAATAAGGCAGAAGAATCATTTCAGAGGTTTTTTTGGTTTACCAAATCATAATTTTAAAATTTTTTCTTAACTCTTGTTTTTCATAGGTTCATCTAGTGAGATGTATTCTTTTCTGAGCTCTCATGAGTGTGATTTTTTTTTCCTCTATGAGGGTAGATTCTTCTCATTATCGTCTGCAATGTTAGCTTAGTGGTCATGAATTGCTTACCTTGTGTTTTTCTTGGAAGGTCTATTTACCCAATTGCAAGGGACAACTTTGCTGGATGTATAGAAGACTGTCTAGAAGACTAAGTTGGCAGTTATTTACTTTTAGGACTTGGAATATATTATTCCACATCCTGTTAAGATAGTTCCTCACCATGCCACCGGTGAGCAAGCCAGGGAGTGCAGGGCAGCCCCTTTCAGCATGCTTGCTGCATGGATGGCGGGGTGGAGGGGTGTCTCCCATTGTAAACTATTTTTGCAAGTGCCAGATTCCATGACAGTGGTTCTCTGAAGGCTTCCTTTTCTCTTTTGCTTAAGCCTCCATCAAGGGAGATTCTCTTCATTTCCTGTAGTGTTGCTTAGCAGCAGATAATTGGGTTCTCTGTCTTACAAACCTGAAGTTCAGTGTTCTGGATTCTGCTATTGACTGAAGTATCCTCATGCCTTTCTATGTCACAAACTTCTCTCTGTAGCCACACACCTGTTGTTTCGATCCTTATGGTCATTCAGGGATGTGCTTGGTGTCTCTAATCTGTCATCTTCTCTCTAAATATATAATTCTTCATCATGTTTAAGTGTATGTAAGGTAAAATAATAAATGGTTTGAAAATCATTAATGCGAAAGTATGTGTAAGAGATAAAGAAAACTACTAAAATGAACTGAGCTGTTAAGAGATTAAAACCAGGGGCTGGAGAGATGGCTCAGCAGTTAAGAGCACTGGCTGCTCTTGCAGAGGACCTGGGTTTGATTCCCAGTACGCACATGGAAGCTAACAACTGTCTGTAACTCCAGTTCCAGGGGATCCAATACCCTCTTCTGACCTCCACAGGCATTGCATGACCCAGGTGCACTTACATTCATGCAGGCAATACACTCATACATAAAAATAAAAATAATAGCCGGGTGTGGTGGTGCACGCCTTTAATCCCAGCACTCGGGAGGCAGAGGCAGGCAGATCTCTGTGAGTTCAAGGCCAGCCTGGTCTACATAGTGAGTTCCAGGACAGCTGGGGCTACAGAGAGACCCTGTCTCATAAAAGACAAAAAAAAAAAAGAAAAAGAAAAAAAAAGAAAGAAAATAATAAATATAAAATTTTTAAAAAGAGATAAAACCATACTAATTCTCTCCTACATCCATTTAAATGACTGAAATCAGCTCTATTTCTTTATAAAATGCTAATTTGGTACTTTAGCTTGGATTTCAGTCAAAGTTAATAAACTAGTTTCATGTCACATAAAATTCACATTTTAAATATGCTACATCATGTAAGATAGATCTAGAAAACTCTAAAATTTGTTGGCTTTTTCTATTTGTCTTTTTTGAGACAGGGTCTCCTTGTAGCCCCAGCTGTCCCGGAACTCACTATGTAGACCAGGCTAGCCTTGAACTCACAGAGCTCTGCCTGCCTCTGCCTCCCAAGTGCTGGGTTAGCATTAAATGTCAAATTGATGGGGACTGGAGAGATAGTGGCTAAGAGCACAGGTTGCTCTTGCAGAGGACCCACGTTCAATTCCCAGCACCCACATGGTGGCTAACAACTGTAACTCCAGTTCCACGGGATCCAACACCGTCTTCTGACCTCCACAGGCATTGCATGACATGGGTGCACTGACATACATGCAGGCAATATACTCACACAAAATAAAAATAATAAAATATTTTTAAAAATGTCAACTTGCTACAACCTAAAACCACCTGGGAGGAGACTCCCAATGAGGGAGCAGCTAGACCATGTAGGCCTTCCGGGCATGTCTGGGGATTGCCTTGACTGCTGCTCACTGAGGTGAGAGGACCCGCCCTGAATGTGGGTAGTACCATTCTCTAAGAGTAGAGAAAATGGGAGGGAGGTAGACATGATCGTAGTTCATCTTATAGATGTCTGAAATTATCAAGACTAAGGAAAAATCATAATAAGAAACAATAGTGACAGGATCCATTGTATTTATTCTCTTTGTTCTTGATTGTGGATATGGTTTTAAGATTCCATCTTGCAATAATGGGCGGTAACCTGAATTATTTTAAAAAATGTTTTATGAATCATTTTTATTTTGTGTATGAGTGTACTGCCTGTATGTATGTAGGTGTACCTGTGTCATGCAATTCCTATGGCAGTCAGAAGAGGGCATTGGATCTCCTGGCCCTGGAGTTACAGATTATCTTTAGCAGACATGCGGGATGTGGGCATAGAACCTGGGTCCTCCGCAAGAGCAGCCAGTGCTCTTAACCCTGAGCCATCTCTCCAGCCCTGTAACCTGGACTTCTAATCCAAATGAACCCTTCCTCCCTCAGGCAATTTTGGTCAGGGTGATTTATCACAGCAATGGAAATGAGACTAGAACTACTTGCTTTTTAAATGCGAACCTCTCATACCTCAATCAGTAGGTGAAAAATGTTCCATATTAGGCATTCTACTATATTTTTCTGCTTTCTACTTACTGATAATGGATTTCAATGTCAGTTTGCTGATCCACTTTAAATTTATTCTAATTTATGGTAACTTTTTTTTTATAGTCCGATAAAACATTGCTGGAGAAAGTTCTAGAATTACTCAGCTCTCTCATTTTACAGATGAGAAAACTGAGGCTCAGCAAGGCAGCAAGATCAGGCCTCACTGCCTCATTCAGAACCTGGGCACAGCAGAGCTGGTGAAGATGTCATTTCCTACCAGTTTCCACCCTTCCTCCCCACTACATTTAAATCGGCCTTAGTATTGCTATGTCCAATAATGAACAAATATCGAACGTGGCACCTGGAGGTGAAATGAGTTGAATGCCTGCTGACGTACTTCATTGTTTTAGGCATTTCACTATTTTATCACTTTGTTTTTCAGCTGAGGTTCTGATTATGTAAGTTTGATTTCTATCAACAATAATTAAATCAGATTAGAGAAGAGAGAATCTGTATTTATCAACAATCTTTTTAATTTGTTGTTTATTCATAATTTGAATAATTGTTACATTAATAATAGGTTTAAAGCATTATGTTTAGCAAGACTTGTTAAAGTTTACAGAATTTTAATCATTAATCATCCATTGTCAGGTAGTTTGTATGGTTATTAAATTAAATTTCCATATAAATCTGTGAAGGAATCACTGCCATTCTTCAGAGGAGCCTGAGAGAGCTCGTTTCACACTATCTAATATGGAGCTTTCCAGAATTGGGATTTCAGCCCAGATTTTATGTTTCAGAGTTATATTCAGATATTCTATATGAGAGTAAACTAGAAAGCCGACTTATGGCAAGAAACTGGGTGAAGGGCCAATATTTAAGTTAACAGAGTTCAAATGAACATTAATTAGAGAACTAGTCACAAGATTTAATATAAGAGGGAAAAGTTCAAGGTTATTCCCCCATGGGAGAAAAAACAAACTTCTCACATAAGAGATTAAAAAGTAACCAATCCTGGCAGAAAAATGAGTCCTCATGACCAGCTGTTAGAATACTGGTAAGCGTAAGCACACACCTACAAATGAGCAGTTATATGTGTACAATGGGTAGAATTTTATCTTTTAACATTTTATTATTTTTATTTCTTCTGTATGTGTGTATTGCCTTCATGTAGGTAAGTGCACCTGTGACACGCAATGCCCACAGAGGACAGAGAGGCTGTTGGATCCCCTGGAACTGGAGTTACAGACAGTTGTTAGCTGCCATGTGGGTGCTGGGATTCGAACCCAGGTCTTTTGCAGGAACAACCAGTGTTCTTAACTGCTGAGCCCTCTCTCCAGCCCCAGGTAGAATTTTTAAATTGCAGTCCTATGCTTTCTTCGCAGTGTATATCCCATGCCATCAGGAAAAGCCATAAAAACCAGTCTCTACCTCAGAAAGCCTCTACCTCTCTGCGAGGCTGTTTCAGGCATCATCTTTAAGATCCACGGAGAGACACTTTCCCAACCACACGATCTGAAGATGCTTCTGAGACTTTCATGGTCTCACTGTGGATTTGGTTTTTGCTCTGCATGCCTTTCTTAATTTAATAATTTTGCAGAGGCTGGGAATGAGCCCAAGAATTTTGATGCCTTTATACATAATGATTGTAGCCGTGTTTCCTTTGACCAGCAAGAAGCACCCCAGCAGCCTTTTCAATGTTCCGCGTGGGCATCAGTACAGAACGCATTCTATTAAGCATGTTTTCTACTTTGCATGCTTAGCAGGGTGACAGTGTCACTAAGCTTTCTGTCACTTTTAACTCACCTTCCTTTCAGCTCTAACAGGCTTCTTAAAGTTCAAAAGAGTTCTTTCTACGCATAGTTCCCGAGGTTGAGGGAGAGCCTGAAGGTACTGGGGTTGGAAGCCTTTGGCTACTGCGCTTTCTCACGTGTTGCCTCTTGAATTGAGATTCGGGCAAAGCACCTCGGTGACCACCGCTTACGGCACTTACGCAGAGTCACTTTCTGACCTTATCTCCTGCTGATTTTATACACTAAACTTGTTTTACCTCAACATACCTTCGAGTAACAGAAACCATGACACATTCCAGGCTAAGTGAGCAGCTTTCAGCGCCCTGTGATAACCTGGGAGCACTTTCTGAGCACTCTAGGAATATCTCTATCCTTGGTCTTTTTGAGACAGGGTCTCCCTGTAGCCCCAGCTGGCCTGGAACTCACTATGTAGACCAGCCTGGCCTTGAACTCATAGAGATCTGCCTGCTTCTGCCTGGGACTAAAGGCGTGTGATACCACTCCCAGCTATAGAGTATCTCTACCCTTGTATTTATGGCATTCTGTGGTATGTGGGTTCACATCTTGGCTCTAATACTGATTATGTGGCATTGGTGAAGATTTTAGCGTCTCTGTATCTTAGCTTCCAGATCTTTAAAATGGGAATAATAACAGCAACAACAACACACTTTCTTCTTCACAAGACTGTTGGAATTAAATGAAATAATAAAGGTTAATGTTTAGAGCAGAGTTCAGAAGATACTAGCTATAATCATTAACAATTATAACGGCAGATACTTGCATTGAAGTTGCTGGATTCTACAGCAAAACCAAAATAGAGATGGGTGTGTTTTGTCCCTCACAGAACCTCATTTGTCAGGGCTACCATGTGGCAACCTTCTTTCCTGAGAAGCAATGGTGCCAACTGAATTCATCAGAATGATCTTCACTGCCCTTCTGCACTTCTCTGTTGCAGGTTTGCAGGATAACCCTTGGTTCTGCGACTGTCACATATCCAAAGTGATCAAGCTGTCGAAGGTTGCTGACCCTGTGGTGGTGCTTCTGGACCCGCTGTTGGTCTGTAGTGAACCCCAGCGCCTTGCAGGGATTTTGTTTCAGAGGGCTGTGTTGGAACGGTGTCTGAAGCCATTGGTGATGACCTCAGCTACCCAAATCACATCTGCTCTGGGCAGTAATGTCCTGCTGCGCTGTGATGCCACTGGCTACCCTACCCCACAGCTCATGTGGACCAGATCTGACAGCTCGTCAGTTAATTATACAGGTATTTTCTTCATGAAACAAGTCTACAAAACTCTGAATGTCATTTCATATTTTTGTGTAACTTTTACACAGCTGATTAATTCTAATAAAACCTACCAAGACTATTGGATGCAAGACTTAGATATAGTTCTTTTAAATTTTGTTTTTATTTTTAGTGGTGGTGATTGAAGCCATGACCTAATGCATGCTAGGCAAGTGTTCCACCGCCAAACTATATCTTCAGGCCACAAATAAAAAAAAAAGTTTTTCAGTGTTTGGGATCAAACCCAGGGCTGGGCAAGTGTTCTATCTCTGTACCATATCCCCAGTTTCCTAGACACAAGGGATTTCAAGAGTATATTTCATTGATTAATTTTTTCCTCAGCTAATTTTTTCTTAGGTAGAAATTACATGCTGCAGTAAATGAAAGATGGGGTTAGGCCTTTATCTTGCTCTGTCATCCTGTATACATTCACTTCAAAGTGCAAAACCTTGAAAGCATTTTTAAAAGACTTTGATACACTGGGCATGGCGGCGCATGCCTTTAGTCCTTTGGGAGGCAGAGGCAGGCAGATCTCTGTGAGTTTGAGGCTGGTCTGGTTTCCACAAGTGAGTTCTAGGCAGCTGGGACTACAAAGAGATCCTGTCTCAAAAAGAAAAAAAAAAGACTTTCACACAAGTTTTGAATAACTATTTAAATAATAAATTACATGGAACTCTTATTATAGGGCAAAAGTATAATTTTTAGAAATATTGACTATTTAGGCTTTTCAAGCCTATGAGAGTTAAGTTCAGGCTTTGGCCCATTTCATCAGAGACAGTCGGATAAGTAGAGGAATGTATTCTTGAAATGCTTCAAAATTAAATTATGAGGCTGAAAAAAATAAACTTGATGGACTAAAAGAAGTTAAGGCCTAATATTCTTAGAGATTGCTGGAAAGTTGCCCACAGTTTAAGCTAGTGAGTTCACTTGTGGCCTGCTGGTTTATACATTATTCTTCAGACATTTTTTTTGTCTTGATTCCAGATCAAATTTTAGTGTTTAGTAAAGAAATATTTCAGCTTTCTATTTCTATATATTACTCTGTAAACAAAACAATGTATGATTTGTTAGTTTCTCTAAGTTTAATAGGAAATGAATGATTTAGAGTGAAAGAGATTTCCCCTATGCCAGAAAATGACCTTTTTTACTTTCTAGCTATATGGATAGGTACATTTATTACAATGAAAAAAAAATCTTAGTTGAGTGTACACAGCACTTGAGAGGCAGAGGTAGGTGGATCTCTGATCTACATAGTGAATTCCAGGCTAGCTGGGCCTGCAAGGAAGACCGTCTCACAAAACAAAAACAAAAACAAAGAAAAAGAAGCAAACAAACAACAAATCTTGAAAAATAGCTGAAGTCTTATGATAAACATTTTATAGATTCGCAGTTAAAATTAGAAGGGACTGGTAAGACCATTTCGTCTTATCCTCTTACTTTATAAATGCAGAAACACAGATCTAAAACCTTCAATTAACTTGTCTACAGCTACAGACTGTTTAGGAGACAAAGGTTGACTAAGACCTGCGTCTCCTGGTTCCACCTCCACATGCCTTTAAAGCATCACTCTCCACATAGACCCTGCAGCACTCAGCAGGTCTGAGAGTACACGTGAGCAAGTTGCAGAACCATCACCAGCCAGCAAAACTTAAAAAGTGCCCCTTCCCCTGGCTTGTGTGAGGGGACACTGATAGCACAGCACAGCGGACAGTTGTCTCCTTTCCAGTTGGCATGATTGTTCCAGTATACCCTCTTTCCTCATAGAGCATACATTTTTTTCTTCTAGTGATTCAGGAGTCTCCAAGAGAAGGAGTGAGATGGTCCATCATAAGCTTGACAGGGATTTCCTACAAGGATGCTGGGGATTTCAAGTGTCAAGCCAAAAATCTGGCTGGGGTGTCAGAGGCTGTGGTAACTGTGACAGTGGCTGGTGTTGCTACAACCACTATGACATCAGATACATCAGAGAGAAGCACTGGAGAGCACCCTGAGCAGGGGCCCCACCCAGGATCTGGAAGACCCACACCTCTACTTACTTCATCGTCACCTCCCCGAGTCTCGTCCTCCTCCTCCCTTCTCGTGTCCTCTACCTCTGTTTCTGCTCCTACGTTGCCTCTGCCTTCCACCGCTTCCTTTTCTTTGTCGCCTTTCTTCTCGGTTTCATCTCCAACCTCAATTCTAAGAACTGGCACGTCAGCAAGCACCATCAGGACTAGCCACCGGTCAGTCCAGCTCCACCAAGGTGGGAAAACCAGTGCAAAGGTGGTGATGAATGGAAGTAAGTTTCCTCCAGTCAGTGCAAGTAAGAAAGAGGAGTTGGTATTGCTGGGTCAAGCAGCACCTATGAAAATGAACTTCACAACAGAAGACCTCAGAGTGGCTGGTGAAACTGAAGGGAGTGTGACTCTGACATGGAACACCATCAACGCCACTCGTGAGTCTGTGGTGACCGTGTTGTATGCCAAGTATGGTGAGGAGGACCTGCTGCTGTTGAATGTAGACTCCAGGAAGAACCAAGTAACCATAGATGGTCTGGAGACTGGCAGGCAGTATGTGGCATGTGTCTGTCCAAAAGGAATGGCTCCCCAGAAGGACCAGTGTATCACCTTTTCTACCAACAGAACAGAAGAACGCAGCTCACAGTGGTCTTTCCTTGTCGTGGTGACCAGCTCTGCCTGTGTTGTTGTCTTGCCATTAATTTGCTTTTTATTGTATAAAGTCTGCAAACTGCAATGTATGTCAGAATCATTCTGGGAAGATGATTTGGCAAAAGAGACATATATCCGATTTGAGACCCTGTCACCAAGGTCACAGAGTATAGGAGAGCTCTGGATGCGAAGGCACAATGATGACTCAGAAAAACAGCTGCTGTGTTCCCGGTCAAGTGTAGAATCTAAGATGAATTTTAAAACTGAAGGTTATAGACTGGAGTATTATTGCTGAGGTTTTATAGTTCTGGTGCATGTGAGATGCATTTTTGTCCATTAATGGGAGAATTACATGTTCTCCACAGACACAGGGATTAGAACCACTAGTAAAGTCACAAAATCACCGAAAGGCATGACTGCAGCCCCCTCTGTCCCTCTAGGTACTGCATCAGTGAGGCAGTGTGGCCCCTTAAGGGGTGTGCCAACCCCTGTGACACGTGCTGGGGATAGGTGGTAGCAGCCCATGAGCAAGATGATCAAGTCTCTGTGCCAGGCAGATTGACTGCTCTGAGTTTGCTCAGTTGCCACTGGCCAGGTCATAGGTATTGGCAGTCATCCATTGGATAAGGATACCAAGAAACCCACAGACTCTTGATCTAGGCAGCAATTCAAGCCCGTTCAAAGACCTGATGCAGAAGACTAGGAGAGAGAAGCAGCGCTTGGCTGTGCTGTGCATTCCAAATTCTAATCCATGGGTCAAAAGACAAAGCAGTTGGTAGCTATCACTGAAGAGGGCAACATGAATTCATTGCTTAAGGATGCTATGAAGCTTATCCAGGGCCCTTGGCACAGAGAGGTGCCTGTGCACTGCTACTGTGGCTGTTCTTTGCCTGATAAATAGAAACCCAGCATGAGCCTCCATAAGTCAAGGGCTGAAAGTGTCTGCAAACATCCGAGGAAGGAAGACAGCACCCGGGGCACTGGGGCAAGTGCTGTGAGTTTTCACAGCTGCCGTCCGCACAAGACAGAGCATCATGCAGAGATCCCCCAAACAAGCTAGGGCTTATATAACACTCTTCTAGCCCTGACTCTATTGCACAAAGATCTGCTTCATGCAGGAGAACTTCCATGCCTTTGCCTCACAGACACATCCCATCAGTGTGATGATGGCCCTCAACTGGTTCATGTCCTTGGAAGTTAACACTGACTTTTCCACCTACTGGAAGACATGTCCATTACTAGCATTGCTGTAATATGCTGGGGATGATTGTATAGACTACTTTACCAATCTTGACTACATCGCTACCTGGCAAACCCTTTCCTGGTGTATTTCCGGGCAAGCTTCTTAGGTCACCTCTGCCACCATTCACCATACCTTCTGGAAAGACCTAGAGCCTCCGCCGTGCTTGTCAGCCACCTAAGGTGGAAAGGATTTGAAGTTTTGTCTTGTTTGGACCACCTTTAAGATCAGGCTCCTGTGCTTATGACACCATCTCTAGTGTATGTTTGTGTCTTCACACATTTTGCCTAGCTCTGAGTCCTCCATATTGTCCTCTCGTGTTCTGGCTGACCTTTACTCTGCCACGAAGCACCTCCAAGCCTGCTTCCAAGTCCACTGAAGTCTCCTCACATCCCCACGTGAGAGCACTTTTCCAAGTGTACCCAGCGTGCCCTATGCCTTTCACTGTTCCACGTGAGCTGATGTGGTACGTCCAGTTAAGGTTGGCCAGACCCACTCACCAATTCCTCAGCACCAAGGTTACAGACAATGTCTACTACGAGGTCATTTTGACCACCCACTGAGCGGCCGACCTTCAGGTTTGCCAAGTATGCTTTCACTGACTTTTATCCATGTGCCACTGTCTACAATCAAGTCTGGCCACTCCCTGTCAACTTCTCTGCTCACATCGTTGTCCCAGATCCACATCTGGGCCCACTCTCATCGTCCCTCTTGATTGCTCTGCTGGGCACTGTTAGTCCTCCAATGCAGTTCAATTCTTGCAAGGTTTCTCCAGGAATGCCAATGATGCCTATCTTCTCATTGCTGTGTCCTACAGGGCACCTGGCCTGGATGGGGGGCCCTTCTCTCCTGAAGGCACCTGGCCTGGATGGTGGGCCCTTCTCATCTGAGGGCACCTGACCTGGATGGTGGGACCGTCTCACGTGAGGGCACCTGGCCTGGATGGGGGGCCCTTCTCACCTGAGGGCACCTGGGCTGGATGTGCCCTTCTCTCCTGACTGCTCCTGGAGAAGCATGGTGTTCTGTTCTAGTGACTCCTGTCTACAGGCTCACCCATCTTTTCTCGGGTTCCCTCAGGTGTCCCTTGGCATGGCTGGACTTCTCACCAGTGTTCTGAGCCATCTGTACACAGGGAAGAGAGCTGTGATAGTAGTCCTTATACAAATCTTCATATTCTTTTTAGAGTGGAGATTTTGAAGTATAGACTGGGTGTGTCATGAGCCCTGAAAGATTCTGAGAAGCAAGTTCTAACAAAACATATTTTGCGTAAGACACATGTTGACTTCTAATATCCTAGAAACAATATAAATAGCCAGAGGGTAAGTTATTAATCCTAAATATCCCTTAATAAAAAAGAGAAGCTAAGTTTAGTTTAGGCATCTGCACACAGAAGACTAGAGTGGATGGACAGTTTGCTCAGACTCTGAAATTCCCCCTCCTTCTGTAGTTCTCTCCTTTTCTTCCCTTCCCTTCCCCTTCTCCTCCCCTGCATGTCTTTGGTGCTTTCATCACGGAGAGCATTATTTCAGGATCTAACAGCTTAGTATTTGTTGCTAAGATTTTTTTAAAAGATTTATTTTTAATTGTGTGTGTGTATATATATGTGTGTGTGCGCACACGTGAAAACAGTGCTAGTGGAGGCCAGAGGCATGGGTCCTCTGGAGCTGGAATTACTGGCGGTTGTGAGCTCCCAGACATGAGTACTAGGAACCCAACTCAGGTCCTCTGGAAGAGCAGCAAGCATTCTTAGCTCCTGAGGCATCTCTTCAGCACCCATTCTTAGGTCTTTAAAAATTAATTTTTACAGATAATTTTGTTTAGCTTCAATTTATGTTAGATCAACTTATTTTAAATTAAAAGTCAAAATTTTCATTTCTGTACTGTGCTGTTGATATCATGCAATTTTGTTGTTACATATTTAAAAGGTTTAGATAAATATTAGCTTAAAGGTACTACTACCATAGTGGAAATTCTATAACTGTGAGAGGGTGTTACAGACTTCTGAGACAAGTGGTGAATATGGAGAGGTGCCCAAATTACACAGAGGCAATTTGTCAAGACAAGAGACCTGGACCATCAGAATAGATAATTACTGACTTCCTTTAAAAATCAAAATCAAGTCTGAACCTATTTTGACCCATGGGGAAAGGCTCTTTGGGGATTTGGAGGACAGGACCCTCAATGAAAATACCTTCGTTATTGCTTAGTGTGGGACTGGCACGCGAGGTGCGATGCTGAAAGTACTGAGTTGTGGGCTCTCTGCTTTGTGAAGACACTTCTTAAGGGGTTCCCCTGTCATCCCAGTGATGCTGCTCCCTGGTGCTTGTGAGTATGTTTCCCAAGTGGGAAAGGAAGGCTGGAATTGGAGTGCTTAGCACAGAATGCGTTGAGTAAGAGCTTGTTTATCATTGTTACTGAAAACATTGTAGAGAGAAGTCTAACTGATATATAGATGACATTTGTGGCCATTAAAAATGATTATAACGAGGGCCAGTGAGATGTCTCAGCAGGCAAAGCGTGCAAGCCGAACTTGATCCCTGTTCTCTCCTGGTGATGGAGTGTTAGTCATGATAGCCAAAGTACAGAATCAGTTTAAGTATATGCCAGTAGATGAACTGTCCTTTCTTTGTTTGATACATAATAAAATTGATTTTGCTTATAAACTCCTGACTCTTGATTTGTTGAAGTGAAAAAGGTTATACAATTAATGAATATTTTCAAGTTGTCCATTTTATGCAATTAATGTCGTAAGTGAATTGAAGTTGTACCATCTTCCCTGTCTTTGGTATAGGGTGCAGAGTTGATGACTTTATTTAGGAGATAAGAAATATTTATGAACTCTTTTAGTGCAGTTCACAGGTACAGCTAAGATCTTACAGAAAAGCGACAACTTTCATATTGTTACCATTACTGTAACATTCCACTTATTAAATGTTAGTTGTTCTGTTTTATCCAGTTCCCTGAGTTTTTAACATCATGACCCTAGTATGGAGTTAAATCCCTAGAGGAATTTTAAAGATATCTACTGGTTCTGAGTTCCTTATTATAATCTTCGTGGTCCCTCTTGGGAAGAGAAACTATCTCAAGAAGCAAGAGAGCAGGTCTATACGGTACCAGCAGGTGCTCAGTATCACAGTATCTCCATGCATCTGCCACAAACAAACAGACAAACACCTTGCCAGTCTAACCAAAATACAAATATAACCACACATGACCTACACAGATGGCTGATGGGAGGGGCGCAGACAGTCTATTTCAAGCATAGGACTCTTGGTAGGTGAATCACACACCAGTTGATGCACTCACACTGAAGGACATTTGGAGACACAATTAGACTCTGTAGGTGTTATTATATATTGAATAAAGTACATTAACTTGGGTGGGGAAGGTGCAATAAGGGAAGATGTGGGTAGGGGAGGGGAGCTAAATACCATCAAATTATATTGTCTGAAAATTGCAAAAAAAATGATTTAAGAAATTTAATGAAGCACAATTCTAGCAGACGCTAGAGCGTCTACTACAGTTACACCCTCCTGAGGAGAGAGTGGGAGAAAGAGGGCTTCGGAGTCTGCCAGACAGAAGAGAGGAGAGCAGAGAGTGAGCTCTAAGCAGATGAAACTGCCCCCAGAAGGCATACAAGCAGTCACGTAAGGGCAAGGACCTGAGACGTGGCACTTCATAGTCTGTCCTCAAGGAAGAGATGTGAGGGAGAACCTGCAAAGCTCTTCTCTGGGAGAGAAGGAGCTAGAGGAGACCGGTTGCCCTCGTGGGAGAAAGGAAGGGACCAAGCAGAGAAGTCAAGCAAAATATTGGGACGTGGACAACTCAATACATTTAGCTCTAGGTCCAGACTAAAAGCACAACATATAAATATTATATTCAACAGTGTGGGAGGACGACAACTAAGTATGGAGGTAAAGGAAAGCAGAAAGGTAATGACCTGCTATGTAAGGAATTCCGTGAGAACCAGAGGACATTATGTACAAATTATAGACCAGATAATAAAACGAAAAACTGAAAAAAATTAAGACACTTTGAAACAAAAAGAACAAAGCAACTACCTTCCTAAAACTGAAATGGACAAAAATCAAAATTAAAAAGCAAACAAGATGGAACAGAAAGATTAAAACTACTAGTCTTTAGAGACAAAATATTCGCAGGGCCTCCAGGCAAAAAGATTAATTAATAATAAGGCTAAATAAATCAGGTTGCCATCAGCATTCTTCAAAACAGCAGTGAAAACAAGGTACTAAAAATCAAGTACAGAAATGCAAACTCAGATTTTCTTTTTAAAAATTAACAAACATTAATGAGTCTCACTGTGATTTTTTTATACGTGCGTAGGATTTAATCGAGATGAAAATTTTCTGTATGGTTAAGTTGTCCTTTATATAGGGAGAACAGTGATTTCCCTCTTTTAAAACAATTTTCTTAAGAGTATTTTGTGTTGCTGGGCATGGTGGCATGCACCTTTAATCCCAGAACTCAGGAGGCAGAGGCAGGTGGATCTCTGTGAGTTCAAGGCCAGCCTGGTCTACATAGTGAGTTCCAGGTCAGCTGGGGCTACAGGGAGACCCTGTCTCAGAAAGAAAATAAAGAAAAATATTTTGTGTCATTGTTTTGGTTTGGTGTGTGTGCGTGTGTGTACATGTGAGTCTGTGACAGTGTCTTCCTATAGCCACAGCTGGCCTGGAACTCATTATGTAGACCAGGCTGCCTTCAGTCTCATAGAGATTTGTCTGCCTCTGCCTCCTGAGTGGTGGTATTAAAGGTTTGCTCCATCATGCCAGGTTATTTTTTAATACTTTCATACAAGAGTACTGTAAGTTGTTTATTTCGATCCACGTGGCATCATCAGGGATGGCTGGGGCAGGAACGCACTTTGAGGTTGATCTGTCCACTCATAATCTGGTGTCCTTGTAGGCATAGAGAGAGGCTAGGCACCCTTCTCTGTACAGTTGTAAGGCCTCATTGGTTCAGGGACCAATGAGATAAGTAGAAAGTGACAGGCTTCTTAAAAGGTAGGCACAGAGCAATCTATTCTGTAGCGCTAAGAAGCTACAAGCCAGGTCAGAGTCAGGGGGAAGGTAAGTAGACCCTATCTCTCAATAGAAGTGTAGAGGATATATAGCCATTTTCAGTCCAATAAAGTAGAATGACTCACTTGGGAATTTTAAAAACCCTTCCATTATACAATATTAAGACAAAGTTCAGGGCTGGAGAGATGGCTCAGCGGTTAAGAACACTGGTTGTTTTTGCAGAAGACCCGGGTTCAAATCCCAGCACCCACATGGCAGCTAACAACTGTCCGTAACTCCAGTTCCAGGGCATCCAACAGCCTCTCTGTCTTCCATGGGCATTGCACGACACAGGTGCACTTACCTACATGCAGGCAATACATGCAAACACGTAAAAATAATAAAATATTTTTAAAAAAGATAAAGTTCAGAATATAAATAGAAATTTCAGTTTCCCTAAAAATTAATGATGATGAAAAATTATATATATATATAATTAGTAGCATCATTTTAAAGTTGTGATTAGTAACAAATTCAGAGTAGCAAATGTACATGCCAATAAAAAGAGAACAGTAAAAATAAATAAACTAAACTTCCAATTGAAAACAAGTAAACAAACAAGATTGAAAACAAGAGAGGAAACAAAAAGAAACCCAATGAAGTAAATAACAAGCGTAGAAACAGATCCCGAGCAGGCTCTAAGGTAGTGAACAGAATACACAAGTTAGTAAATCAAAATCTTATGTTCTTTAAATGATTATTTTTCTTCATTCTTGAGAATTTCATACAATGCCAGAAGAGGGTGTAGGCATCCCTGGAACTGGAGTTACAGATGGTTGTCAGCTGCCATGTGGGTACTGGAAACCGAACCTGGGTTCTCTTCAAGAGCAGTCAGTGCTCTTAACCACTGAGCCACTGTTCCAGTCCCCGTATTTGTTTTTCTTGTTTTGGCAGCCCACTAAATTCAATTAATGTTGCTCACATGGGCAGGGGTGAGGGACTACCCACTGGAACATGGGAAACCGTCCTCTGGGAACACGCTCACAAAGGAATACTCTTCCTCCAGCCGTCAAGCACCAACAGTTCCTCTTACAGGGTGGTGGGACCTGGAGAGCACCTTCCCCTTCTATGCTGGAATTTTAGTTGGTGTGACCTTATGCAGGCAACCACAGCTGCTGTTTGGTAAACAATCAGTTACTAGGATGGCTTGGGTGGAGGACACACTTTGACCGTGACCTCTCCACTCACGTGGCTGGTGCCCTGGTGAAGGCAAATCACTAATTTTTAAAAAAAAAATATTTTTATTATTCTAAAGAAAGGCAATTTTTAACACATTTTTTCCAGAAATAACTTGAAGCAGGTTCCATTTAAAAAAAAAATATATATATATATATACTATTAAGTTTATGGGTGGAAAAGGAGGGATAAGAAATCAAAGACTAAAGCTGGGCATGGTGACACACATCCTCAATCCCAGCACTTGGGAGGCAGAGCCTGGCAGATCTCTGTGAGTTCGAGGCCAGCTCTGTCCACCCAGCAAGCTCCAGGCCCACTGGGGTCACAGGGAGACCCTGTCCCAAAAAGACCAAAAAAAAAAAAAATTCAAAAACCAAAGGATTTACCAACATGGGGGTCAACTTTGGTGGAATAATGTTTTTCATTAGCTCTGTTCTTTTTTTCTTTTTCTTTTTCTTTTTAAGCCTAACTAGTTTATTGGGCTTGCTAACAGAGCATAGGGTGGGGGTTTATTTACAGAAGAGGTGGCGTCCCCCCATTTACAGCTGCACTGGAAAGTTTACACCCAAATATAAATCCTTGACTTCCTGACAGCCGCACAAAATGGCAAACCACTAATTTTATTTTTTAAATTTAAATTATTAATTTAATTTAATTTATTTTATGTGTATGAGTGAATAGCTTACATGTAGGTAGGTATACCTGTGTTGTGCAATGCCTGAGGAAGTCAGCAGAGGGCATTGGATCCCCTGGAACTGGACTTACTGATGGTTGTTAGCTACCATGTGGGTGCTGGGAATTGAACCTGGGTCCTCTGCAAGAGCAGCCAATGCTTTTAATCCCTGAGCCATCTCTCCAGCCCCCAAATCACTAATTTTAAAAA
Source organism: Nannospalax galili (assembly GCF_000622305.1). Taxonomy (NCBI): domain Eukaryota; kingdom Metazoa; phylum Chordata; class Mammalia; order Rodentia; family Spalacidae; genus Nannospalax; species Nannospalax galili. The sequence goes on along the minus strand of NW_008330297.1, from coordinate 416,066 downwards.
AGAAGAAAGCATAAGACACTGCTAAGACATAACTTCACTTTGTTATCAATCTAATATTATCTAAAAAAATTGTCAATAAAACAAAAAGCTAGATACGTTGCTTCTAAGGTTCATAAGGAAAAGAATAGGAAACACTGGAAAGCAAGCAAAGAGATTATCTCTACCAGTTATTAAAACCTGGCTCTATGTTGAAAGATTTTATTTTGGGCACATAAATATAAAAATAAACAAGAAAGAGACAGGCTCAAGACGTGGCGCTCAAACATCTGAAACCATTAGTGTTGGACAATGACCAGTTTTAATGGTGGTGGAGCCAACATTTATCAGTTGTTTGGGAAAGATAACATTAGACCAATTCCTCACTCCACATGCAAGAATGAACTAAATGTATGTCAGTGTCCTAGTTTGTCCTCTGACAAAACACACTGACCACTACCAACTTGAGGAGGAAAGCGTTTGTTTGGCTTACATCTCCCGGATCACAGTTCATCAGGGAGCCCAAGGGTGGGAACCTGGAGGCAGGAGCTGAAGCACAGGCCATGGAGGAACGCTGCTTACTGGCTTGCTCCCCTGGCCCATGCTTAACTTGCTTTCTTATATAACACAGGCTCAACTGCCCAGGGATGGCACCACCCACAGTGGGCTGGGCCCTCCACATCACTCATCAATCAAGAAAATTCCCCCACAGACATGGCTACAGGCCAGTCCAATGGAGGAAATTCCTCAGTTGAGGCTCCCTCAACCCAGGTGTGTCAAGTTGGCACTAAAGTTATCCAGCACAGTCAGCGACCTAACTGTAAAAATGAAACTGCACATAGTAGAAAAAGAAGACAAGGGAATTTCTCTATAACTTGGCTTAGAGTAACACGTTCTGAATATGATTCAAGTTTTAAATTCAACAAAAATACTCATTTATTTTTATACAAAAGTGAAATAAACTTTGCATGACAGAAATGCAGATAAAGGGCTGGAGCGATGGCTCAGCAGTTAAGAGCACTGGCTGCTCTTGCAGAGGACCCGGGTTTGGTTCCCAGCACTGACATGAGGGCTAACAACTGTCTATAACTCCAGTTCCAGGGGACCCAACACCCACTTCTGACCTCTGTGGGCATTGCATGACAGGAGTGTACTTACATGCATGCAAGCAATATACTTGCATACATAAAATAAAAATAACAAAAATAAAAATATAGAGAGAAATAAAAAGAAAAATAATGAATTAGAAGAAAATATTTCAAAAACTCCACAAAATGCAAATACCCCTAAGGTGTAGATAGATAGATAGATAGATGATAGATAGATAGATAGAGTGAGCATATATCTATATCTATATATCTTTTTTCTTCCTTTTTTTTTGGAGACAGGGTCCCTCTGTAACCCCAGCTGGCTTGGGACTCACTATGTAGACCAGGCTGGCCTTCATCCACCAGCCTCTGTCTCCCTAGTGCTGGGATTAAAGGTGCATAAAACCATAACAACACAATGACACTCTCTGTTACTCTAGAAACGAAGGAAGATGTTCCATAAACTTATATGGAGTGACTTTTCAGAATGCATTATTGAATGAAAAAAATCTGATAGAAAAAATTTCAATCTCTGACCAACTTACTGGAGAGAGTACATCTTCTGCTTAGAAAGAGACTGAAATAGAGTGAGGGGAAAATAAAACATAGACACGCATATCTATTTGCATTTGTAAAAGGAACCACAGTAAAGCAGAAAGCAAAGAAACAGGTTCCTGACCAGGGTGTGTGTGTGTGTGTGTGTGTGTGTGTGTGTGTGTGTGTGTGTGTGTGTGTGTGTGTGTGTGTGTCTAGCGATGGGAGTGCGCTGGGTGGAATGCAGCTGTTTCTTTGAGTGTGTTTCAAGGTATCATTTTTCTTCTTTGGAAGCATACTAATGTTATACATATTCAAAAACGAAAATTTAGTCCTCAAGTAGTGGGAAACAAAAACTAAACAGAAACAAACAGCCATCTTTATTTTCAACTCATAACTCTTGAAAGGGAGGAAGGAAAAAATAATACAGGTAAATTTTGATGTTTGGGTTTTGGTTTTAGTGTTTCGAAACAGGGTCTTACTATGCAGTCTAGACTAGCCTGGAACGCAGGAGCCTCCTGTCCTGACTTTCTTAGTCCTGTTACAGGAGTTTTGTTTGTTTTTTTTTTATGTAAGTGTGTGTGGTGTGTGTGCATGTTTGTGTGTGGAGTGGAGATTGACAATAGGTGTCTTCCTTGACAGCTTTCTACTTTATTTACTGAGGCTCAATCCAGAGGTTGCCAATTCTGCTAGTGTGATACCTTGCTTGCCCCAGGGGAACCTAGTCTCCTCCTGAATGCTGAAATCACAGACGGGCAGCCTTTTACATCCTTCTTGCTGACCCATCCCCCCAGCTCCTGCTTTTGTGTTTTTTGATGATAACTTTTGAGATCCTTGAGATTTCACAAGTGGTCACAGCTGGTGAGGGCTGGGGCAGAGGCGAAAATCTTGGGCTCCTGCTTGGCTTTTGCAGGCCTGGGGTCCAGTGGAGCCCCATTTGTTTCTGTGGTATCTGGCTGAGGTAGAGTAGTTATTGACCTAATGCTTTCTGCCACGCTTGGATGGGCTCTTTGGTTAGAGTGCAGGATGCTCTAGTCATTGTTGTCGGCCATGTTGGCATTTCTGAATTGGCTGATTCAGCAAAATAATAACATCCAACCAGGGAATGGGAATTCTGGATTGTACTGTTCTGAACTTGGTGTCACCCCAGATGCTCTGCCTGCTCCTCATCTTTCTGTCTCTTGTGTTTCTTTGATATTTGAACTTCATGGGATTTTAGTCAAGTGTGAGGAATAAGGACTATCTATATCCATTCTGTCTCACTGGAAGCTTCCTCAACCTTTGATTATAAGTATATATAATATAATGTGATATAATATATAATTATATATACATATTTAACAATTCCCTCAGTTTAAGGGAACAAAAAGAAACACAAACATATCTTGAATATCTTCTGTAGATTTGGGTTTTGAGCAGTACAGGTGCCGTAATCGTGAAACCATTTCCTGTGCAGTTTAAGATGAAGCAAATTAGCAAATGTGTCGGTGCCCTTGGAACGAAGATTCCCTGGGGAAGAAGGATTTGCAAATGTGAGACAAAGAAAGGCCTGTGAAATTGGATTAGTTTTTGGAATCTATTTAACATCTATGTATCAACTGCATATTAGCTATCATCTATCTATCATCTACCTATCAATCTATCTATGTTCATCATCATCATCTATATCATCTATCTTTCTCTTCTTAGCTCCACTTTTAAAAGTAGTAGACACAAGGGAGTGGAGCGATGGCTCAGTGGTTTAGAGCCCTGGCTGCTCTTGCAGAGGACCCAGGTTTGATTTCCAGCACCCATATGGCAGCTAACAGCCCTTTGTAACTCCAGTTCTAGGGGATCCAACACTCACTTCTGACCTCCGTGGGCATTTCATGACATGGCTGCACTTAAACACAGGCAGGCAATACACTCATGCACATAAAATAATAAATAAAATATTTTTTGAAAAAGGTAATAGACACAATTCCAGTCCAATAGTAGTAATTACATCAAACATCTGAACTTCCTTTCTAAATATCACTCTTCCACTGCAATGAACAGGATTTCTTGGAGAAGTAGCTGACCAGTATAGAATATAGTAAAAGACTGAAACAATCTGTATAAGAACACATTCAATAAAGTGATGAGACAACATCAAAAGTCTTCTTAAAACCAGCTTGCAGGGATTTCCTCTGACCAAGTCTGGGATGATTTAAGCATAAGGATTAGGAAGGATAATAATGGAATGAAAGTGAATAAAACGGAAGCTGTGGGTCATTATAGATAATAGGTCACAGGTAGGTGACGAGGTAGGTGGATGAGGAGAAAGATGATAGAGCCGGGCCTAGGGAGGTGGTTCAGTGGTTTAAGTACTGGCTCAAGCATGAGAATCTGAGTTTAGACCCCTAGCATCCACATAACAACCAAGCAGGCTTTGGGGCCCTGCCTGTAACCCCACAGTGCTCAGAGGTGGAGACAGGGATCCCTGGGACAAGCTGAATAGTTAGACTAGATGAATTACTGAGCTCTGGGTACAAGTGAGAGACCCTGCCGGTGTATAGTGACCAAAGGAAAACATCAATGTTAATCTCTGATGGTCATGTGCACACATATCTGCACACACACACATGTGCCTACACAGGCACACACTCATTCACACACACACCACATTCACATACACACCACACCTTTATATGCACAAAGAAAAAATAAATGATTGACCAATCAGATTAAAATTTGTTTTAGCCAGGAATGGTGGCACATGCCTTTAACCCTGGTACATGGGAGGCAGAGGCGGGCGGATCTCTGTGAGTTCAAGGCCAACCTGGTCTACATAGTGAATTCCAGGCCAGCTGGGGCTATAAGGAGCCCTGTCTCAAAAAGACCCAAAAATTTGTTTTAAGTTCTTTTTAAAATTTTATTTATTATTATTTTTTTTAATGTGTATGAGTGTATTTCCTGTATGGGTGTTAAGTGCACCCATATTATGTAATGCCTGCGGAGATTAGAAGAGGGTGTTGGATCCCCCGGAACTGGAGTTATAGATGATTGTTACTCATCCATGTGAGTACTGGGAATCAAACCCAGATCTCTTGCAAGAGCAGCCAGTGCTCTTAATTACTGAGCCATCTCTCCAGTCCCTTGCTTTAAATTCTTACTATTGTGTGTATGTGTGTGTGGTGTGTGATGTATCCTCTGAAAGTTAATTCTGCACTGATATCTATCACAGCATCACTTTTATGATATTCTTCCAGGAAACTGTATTTAATAATAGACTGAATTTAATTGTGAGGAAATAGCAAAAAAACAAAGATGAAGAATGTCTTGTATTTTTTAATTAAATTAATTAAGTTTTGGTTTTTTGAGCAGTAGCTCAGGCTGTCAAATCTGCCATGTAGCTGAGGATCCTCCTGGTCCTCTCTTGTGCTGGGATTGCAGGTGCTCTGCTATGCCCATCTGATAGTTCAAATTTTTTAAAGTTCTTGTGTTATTAAAGGTTAAGGCTGAGGAATTATTTCTGATTAAAGGAGACTTAAGACTAGTGAGTGCATTGTAACAAGTTATCTTGGACTGGAGTGAAAACCTGTACATGATACTACTGAAATACTTGAAAGCTCTGGGAAAAGGATGGCTGATTGATTAAAAGCATCCCACCATGCTCAGTTTCTTAAAGTTAATTTCTGCACTGATATCTATAAAAGCATCAAGTCAGTACTGGTGTCTCTAGATGTGTACATAATATTGAGACAAACAGCCGTGGTGTGGGCTCCTCCACTCACCGAACATAACAAAGACTAATAAAACAAACGCAGCAACATTGTAACAGCTGGTGAGTCTGTTGAGAAAGGATATTTTGGAGATCATTTGCAACTTTTTTTGTTTGAAATATATATTTTCAATATTTTTATTTATTGTTTTTATTTTATGTGTATGAGTGTATTGCCTGCATGTATGTAAATGCACTAGTGTCTCGAAATGCCTGTGGAGGTCAGAAGTGGCATCAGATTCCCCTGGAACTGGAGTTATGGATGATTGTTAGCCTCCATGTGGGTGCTGGAATTTGAACACGGGTTCTCTGCAAGAGCAGCCAGTGTTCTTAATCAATGAGCTATTTCTCTAGCCCCTTTTTTGAAATATTTTGAAGTATAGAAAGTAAAAGGATGTAAACATGCATATCAAAGACTAAAATGAGGACAGGAAATAAAAACATGGCTAAAGATCTCAGAATTATAGACAGAAATCCATTATGAGGAGCCAGCGAGATGGCTCAGTGGGTAGAGGCACCTACCATGCCTGCCTGGTTACTGCCTGAGTTCAATCTCCAGAATCCATTAAAAGTAGAAAGACAGAACTGACACCACAAAGTTGTCCTCTGACCACCACAGGTGCCCCTTCCAATAACAATAATGTTTATAAAAGGAAATTGATTATGAAACTATTTATGCTCATATTGCCAGAGTTTATGATTGCAATCTTCTTAAAATATGCCCAAGACTCTCCATTAACACAATTATCATCTTCAGCAGCTTGTTGAAGACTAACATTGAAGCAGTCGTGGAAATTGAAAAGTTGACTTGATATTAATGCAATTCAAGTGTGTCTTTAGGTAGGACGCAGTGCTGCAGATGTGCCATTAGAATGTGACCATTTAGGGCAGGCATTTCTGGTATATGTTTAAACATGACGTATGCCACTTAATAGTCAATATTCAAACACAGCAGCTGTTGCTCTTTCATCTGACTGGTGGTATAGCTTCCTTAGCTCTGGGAAATAGGAACTGAATTCAGTAGATTCTCTTCCCTTAGCACTCTCTTCCACCTGCTTGCCTTACAGCCCTTCCAATCCCAACCTTCCAATCCTTTTGCTCTCAGAAGAGTCTTATTTCTGCCCTAGCAGAATGCACACTTGCAGAATTGGATAACCAGGATTTTTGTTTCAAAGACCTTCTTCAAGGGTGTCCCAGCTTCTTGACTTCTTTAACTAGGCAAGTATGCATTCCAGTGTCCATGGGGTCGTCTACTCCTTGACAGACCAGCCCTCCAGCCTGCTTTTGAGGGTCAACTAGCCTTCTTGACCTATGGCTATGTGTAGCCATGTGTTAGAAGCCATACTTGTAGAGGACTGACCATGTCTGTCAGTTTGCCAAAACAAGATATGACTGTTTAGGATGTATTATCATGGTGGCCACAGAAACTCCTTTGGAGAAAATAGGTTTATGTTAACTAATATGTTTAATTGATTTAAGCCAATTGTTATCCTTTAACACAATTGCTGGAAAAATCTTTACCCAGGACAGTATTTACTACTTTTCTGTTTCTATGATAAAACACCATGACCAAGACAACTTATAGAAGGAAAAGTTTATTTTGGCTTATAGTTCCAGAATAAGAGTCCCTCATGGCAGGGAGGTATGGCGTCAGGAGGCAAAAGTTGAACCCTCACATGTTGAGCTGGAAACACCAAGGAGAGCAAACCAGAAGTGGGGCAAGGCTAAGAACGCTAAGCCACCTCCAGTGACGTGCTTCCTCCAGTGAGGCCACACCCCTATGACCTCCCCAAGATAGCACCACCCACTGGGAAGCACGTGTCCAGATGTTTGAGCCAATGAGGGATAGTTCTTAGTCAAACCACCACAGATAATAAAGATGAGAATGAATCAGCTATTTTCCCACCAAAAGAGTCTGGCCTGATTATAGACTAGAGTGTATTCCTAGTTTCTTAGCTGTCTATCCATCCACTTACTCACTGGGATGACACTTCATGTACTTATGACTACTGTGGGCCAATAAAAAATAGCATTGGGCTCCTTTAAAGTCAACCTTGTGTACCACTTTGGCTTTGTGATGGAAATCTTGATAATATGTATGTTTTATAGGTGATTCACAGTTGGACACACAGAGTGTGCACAGAGAAGGAACTCCAGAGATTTGTTCAACTTAATTCCATAAAGTTTGTTAGTCTTTGTCAGTCATTGAATGTGAGGGCTGCCTGGGAAAGCTTGTGGCAATGTTGGCCACCTTTTGCAGGCCCAGTGTCCTTGGCAGTTTTTAGAATAGCTCCGTAGACTAGAGCAGCACAGAAGGGAAGGGTTTTATTTCTCTAAATGATAATAGCTTTATTGTGTTTGAATATTATAAAAGTAATTGTATATTTTTTCCAAGCAATTTAGAAATGTATATGTTACAGCAAAAAATCGAAGGTCTTACGTGTTTGTTCTGCCCTCAAAGATAAAAACTGTTAAGGGTCTGTACATAGGCTGGGTGTGGTGATGCACGTCTGCAGTCAAGCACTTGGGAGGCAGTAGGATTGTGACTTCGAGACCATCCTCAACTATACAGTAAGTTCAAGGTTCCATAGGGAGACCCTATCTCAAAATTTTGTATAGCATATATAGTTTTCCAGGTTTTTAAATTAAATCTAAACTTTTTATATTAAATAAGAAGAAATTACATACATTTTTCTGAAAATAGTCTTTATGCTACCATAATTTTTTTTTGAGACAGGGTCTCCCTGTAGCTGGCCTGGAATTCACTATGTAGACCAGGCTGGCCTGGAACTCACAGAGATCCGCCTGCCTCTGCCTCCTGAGTGCTGGGATCAAAGGCGTGCACCACCACACCCAGTGATGCTATCATATTAAAGTTTATTTTATTGTTAGTTTTTGTTTACTTGTGTTTTGAGACATAGTCTTCCTGTAGTCCTAGCTGGCCTGAAGCTAGCTATGTAGAAGGCTGGCCTCCATTTTACAATTGAACTCTAATGATGCAGCAATCCCACCACTTGGGTTACCTCTAAAGAAAATAAAACCCATGAAACAGGCTGGCCTCCATTTCAGAGATCCACCTGCTTCTGCCTCCCGAATGCTGTGGTTAATGGTGCATAAAGGTATGCACCATTATGCCCAGCACTTAACATTTATTTATAGGTGGTACATAAGAAACATAAATTGTATACATTAATAAGGTACCATGTAATGCTTCTAAACGTGAATAAATTGAAAATGTTTAAGTTGAGTTAATCATCTCCTCAAACATTTATTCCATTATGGTGAAAACTTTCAAATATTAGCTTTTTGAACTGTAAAGTACAGTACTGTTATAGTCTCCTACTGTGCAATGGTACAGCAGACCTTCCCACAGGAACACAGTGCACACTGTCTACTCTCAGCTTCACTGAGACTATACTTGGATTCCACGCAGGAGTGAGAGCATGTGATGTTTCTCTTTTTGTGCCTGTTCCTTCCATCTGATACGACAACCTCCAGGCCCATTTGTGTTGTTGCAAATGTCAGGGTTTCATTTTCTTCAATGGCCAAGTAGTGCTCTTTTGTGCAGATACCACCTGTTTCTTTTTTATCTGTTCGTGAGCTGGTGGGTTGTTCCTGCTTCCTGGTCATTATGAACGGTGCTCCTGTAACAGATGTGAGAATGCAGGTACATCTTCAAAACATAGATTTTATTTTCTTTAGAGGAATCCCGAGTAGTGGGATTGCTGCATCATAGAGTTCAGTTATTAAAGTTTTCCAGGAACTTCCATACTGCTTTCCATAGTGGCCACACTAATGCATATTTATTTCTGTATTTCTTTTCTCCACACCCTCACCACCCTAGTCTTTCTGATAACAACCATCCTTTCTATTATGAGGGGATACTGTATTGTGGTTTGGACTTTCATTTTCCTGGTGATTAGCAATGCTGAACATTTCTCATATATCTATTGGTCATGTATATGTCTTTTTCTTTTTTTTTTTTTTTTTTGGACAGGGTCTCCCTAACCCCAGCCCACCTGGAACTCACTATGTAGACCAGACTGGCCTTGATCTCACAGAGATCTGCCTGCCTCTGCCTCCCGATTACTGGGATTAAAGGCATGTGCCACCATGCCTGGCGATATGTCTTCTGAGAGGTGCCATTTATCTCTATTGTCCATTTTCAAAGTTTTTTTTTAAAAAAACTAGAGTTCTTTTTGTATCAACCCCTTGGATGTCAACCCATTGTCAGGTGTACATTTTGCAAATACATCTCCCTCCCTGTAGCTTTCTCTTTACTGCTGTCGCTTTGTGTTGTACAGGCCAGTCTTGATGTGTATGCCATTTGTCTATATTTGCTTTTCTTTTCAATACTTTTGTGGTCTTAATTTTTTTTTTTGCCTAGTCCAGTGTTCTGAAGAACATTAGTCTAACGAGCTGATTTTTGGAATTGGTACAAGATAAGGGTCTAGTTTTGTTATTCTGCGTGTAGATATCCAATTTTCCTGCACCACCTATTGAAAAGACAGATGCATTAAGGGTCCAATAATGACATATTTGTAAAAGAATCATGAGGCTATAGGTGTACTGTAGGGTTACGTCTAGGCTCTGTCTATGCTTAGACGTTTGCTCCATCAGTCTATATGTGTCTGTCCTACACTAACACCATCCTGGATGTTTTTCATGAAGACATTTTCATTCAACTATTCAATGTACTTGCCTGTATAGGCCCCTTATTCCAGCCTCTCTTTTGCCTCCCTTCCTGCTGATCTTCTTCCTTTTCTCAGATAATCTCAATTCTGCTTTCATGTACATGCATGTGGTGTGTAGGTATAGATATGGATGTAGATGACACAGATGTCATCTAGGATCCTCATATGTGAGCAAACATGATGATTGTCTTTTTGAGTCTTGCTCACTTCATTTAATATGACGAGCTTCAGCACTATTCTCCTTAAAATGACAGAATTTTATTCTTAGTTACAGATGACTGTAAAACTCAGTTGTGAACACATACATTTTCATATCCTCTCATGGGCTGATAGACACTGATCCATAATCTAGCTATTGTGAAAAATGTTGTAATAATCAGAGATCTACAGTGATCTCTGTAGTACGAAGACTTAAATTCCTTTAGGTATATTCCCAGGAGCGATAACTTTGGATCATATAGTAGTTTTATTTTTGGTATTTTGAGAAATTTCCGTACTGATTTTCATAGTGGCTCAGAGTACCGAGCATGAGCCCACACAGCACTCTGAGGAAAGAATCCTGGCTGAAGAAGTGATCACAATGGACGGATCAGATTGCTCTGAAAACACAGTGCAGCCAGCAAACAGCAACCGCCCAGCTCTCATGAGGGGAATAAGGGGCAAGGAGACTAGGGCACACACCAAAACACTAAGTCGGAACGTAGGAATGGCAGGAAAGAAGCACAGCAAAAGCAGCCGAGGAAAGCTGAAGTGGGAAGATGAATGGAGACGGGAACGGGGGGGTGGGGGGAGTTGAGGCATCTGTAGCAAAAGCTAGAGTGAGAAGAGAAAGGAAAAGAATTTAACCAACCCCAGCCCCGGTGAAGCTGAGGCAGGGAACCTCCCAGCCCCAGGCCAACCGATGTCCTATGGGAGGGCCTGTCTCAAAGACAGATAAAAGGAGAGAACAGGGTTGGTCCACAAAATTAGACACCAAATAAGAGAGGTGTGACTGTGAAGGAGCGACAGCAGGCAAGACAAAGATACAAACCTCGATCTCAGAGCTGCAAGGACCTGCACCATTGCAGCATGCGCTGAGACCCATGCCACAGTTGGCTGCTCTGCAGGTCAAAATAGGAACACGCCCCTGGGCATGTGCCACCACGCTGTGCTAGTTCTGTCCTTTTAAAATTCAACTTGAATTTGTGTTTTCCTTGCTGAAACTGAACATCTGTTCATGTAGTTTGGTAGTTTCTTTTGTCAATACCTTGTTTTTGAACTCTACACATTTTTCAGTTGCATTGGTGATCTTTCCTTTGTAATTTGTAAGAATATGTAACTATTAAGGATATCAATTCCTCATTACATATACATATACATGTGTGTATATATAATATATATATATGACACGTGTTCTTGGCTCCTTTTATCTTATAGAGTTATTTCTAGTGTTTAGACTCATTGTGCCATTGAATTGGGCCACACTTGTTCTTACACTTTTCGTGTTTCCTGAGTTTGACATGGTCTCCTCACTCTAAAGTATGTACATTCTCTGAAGAGCTGTGCTTTTCATAGCTGTATTTTACTTCGAAATTTTAAATCTATTTACAGTTCTCATTTATGTATGATGTGTATTAGAGGTCAGATACAATGCTGAATTTGAGTAAAATTAACATCAACTCAGTTTTTTAAATTAAAAACTGTTTCTTGTAACTATACAATGAATCAGGCTATTCATGTTAAAATGTCATATACTTACAATAAAAATAAGGGCAAGAACAATGAGGAAATACACCTCTTTAGGTATCCCAGCTATCTCCATGGTTGAACCGCTGACTAGAGTTACCGTGAGTTGATGAAACCACAGAAGAGGGTACCGGGCAATCTGTGTTGTGGGAGTGGCATCTGTGTGAGACATTCTACACATGTCAAGGATTATTGAATGCTGAAGAAGAAAGCTTCCCTCAGAGGAGGGTTTTCAACCCACTCTGCTCCATTGAATCATTTTAAAAATGCCAGTGCCCATCTCCCGAGCTATCATCAGACATGAATGAGCTGGTGGGATAGGGGTTGTAGAAGCTCCCGGTAATTCTACAGAAGCACATGGCCAGCGCTCACAGTCACTGCTTTAAGTGTCTGTGCTTCCTAGTAAAGCCTGTGTGTGCTATTTGCTAACACTTAATGGTAATTACAGTAATATTTCTTTAAATTCTTATTCACAGGACCACTGATTTTTCTATGGAAACCACTAGGCACGTGGGACTGGACTGATAAATATGCTCAGCTGTCTGGGAGTGTTTGAATCTATACAATTAATTTAAGAAAACTGAAACTCTAGTTTAACTCTAGAACTAACCCTTTAAACTATGATTTCTTTGCGGATTCAAAATGGAGAACTGTGGTGAGGGTTTATAAAACCAAATTTTGGCACAAATGCGGTCATTTAAAAACTTTTCTTTTTTCTGAGGCAGCACAGTAATATACCAGTTGTGGATCACAGCCTCTGTTGTCACACAGGCTTACCAGTTCACATGTAGGTGAATTATTTGAAGCCGAGGTAAATCAGGACAGCAGATTTGCTTAGGAGTTGTAGGCCTAAACATGCTGTAGAATTTTCCCGAGCTTAATGAGCATAAAATAAATGCATGCGACCCAAATGGATCTCAGGTGAGACACATTCCCTTGAGCATCACCTGGACATTCTTGGCACCAGATAGCAAATGTGACTGGGAAAATAGCTTCGAGTACCATTTTTTTTCTGTTCCCAGAAAAGTTGCCCCTTTTTAGGAATGCAATTAAGTAGATGTTCAGGAATATTAAGAAACATTAGAAATAGACTGCCATGTGCTACAAAATGCCGTTTTTGCATTTCAGAAAACATAGCTGTTTACAGCTCAGTGAGGAAAAGGCTCATTACTGGGCTTTGGTGAGCTTGGTCAATATTTCCAGGGGAATGTTGACGCAGGGTCAGTAAGTGTGAACTGCTGCAAGCTGTGCTCTGGCATGTAGGCAAAACAGGAAAGGAGCCACCTAGTGAGGGCTGCGTTAAAATGGATTAATTCTCACAAAGTTCCAATTTGTTCAGCTAGTGAGTCCAGTTGCCAGATTCTCTCCCATGACCTTAGCTCAGTTGGCCTTCTTCTTGTCCTCCCCATCCAAGAACAGCATGGACAGCTGTGGTTAAAAAACAGGGTGTGTCTCTGGCTGAGGGTGCAGATGCCACTCTCCAGAAGCTTTCTCTCATCGTGGCATTTGGGACTGAGATCCACGCACTGGCTTTGCTCCCAGGGCAGCTGAGAGGTTGTGTAGGGTCACCGAGCTTCTCACTTCCCCTCCCAAGTGGCCTTATTTCCTTCTACGGTAGAAAAGGCACATTCTCCTGGGGATTCTGCAGACAGCCCAAAGATCAGAGGGGGCTTATCGTGGATTGGTGCTGTATTTTGGGGGTGGCTTCCACAAGGGGAGGCACTTTATATAACCATCAACTCCATGGAAGAATTTCTATTATTGAATTTGGGAAAAGCATTTGCTGCTGGGTTTGTCTTTTGAGAATCTTTGTATTTATATATGTATAACACACACTGAAAATTTTTTTTCTGAGTTATTTATTTATTTAACCTGATAGCCATTCACTTAGTCACTTGAAAAAGATATACTGGGGGCCTGCTCTGTTCCAAACACAGTCTGTGTGGACAAGATGCATAGTTGTTCATGTGACTTTTCAACCTGGTAGGAATACTTTGGAAGAACTTCCTTTGAGATAATTGACTTTAAATAAAAACAGGTTACCTATCAGGCAGTAATGTATTTTAGGGACTCAGGAAAGGAATAGAGAACGTTTATAATCTCCAGAGTCTAATAATTCCAGCATAAGATTGTTTGGTTACATGATCATGAGTCAATGAAGGTAAATGATATTTCTTTAGAGTAAAGGAATTCTCTAGCTCAGGAATTAGAATCTGATTCTTACAGTCGGAAAACAACAGCTCAAACTATACCGAATCTGCCAGGTAGAAATCAAGGCTGTTTTAAATGTTTTTTCCAGTACACATGATTCTATAACTACCAAATGTGAATTATCAACAATAAAATGAAGAATCTAATTTCCAATTCAATTTTATGCTTTTGACAATCCTCTAAGAAAATGTAGGAAATTAAAAATGTTTTATTCCTATATGTATAATGAAATACTATTCAGCTACAAAGATGAACAAAGAGATTCAGCAACGCTGCCTTGTTTTAGCCATTGTGTTCAGTTAGCATTTCTTTTACTTAATAAATATCTAACAGTCACATGGACGCTTCGTATTTCTTTTCCTATGCTGGAAGGATGCATCGTGTTGTATAAAAATTCATTTGCTGACAGTTTACTGGGTAAAGGTGCTTGCCTACTGTGCAAACCTGGCCCTCGAGAAGCAACTCCACAAAGTTGTCCTCTGACCTCCACATCTGCACTGTGGCACACTCCCACCTTATCACATACACAGTCACAGTCATAATTAAGAAAAATTAAAAAATAAATTTGCCAACAATGAGGAAAAACACACATTTGACATTTTAAATGCTGCAGTTTTCAGAAAATAATTTTGTCTTAATGTTGAAATTTTTATAAACTATTTTACTTATAATTTTTAGGTGTATTGAGTGTATTGCCTGCATATATATAAGTACACTCATGTCATGCAATGCCCATGGAGGTTAGAAGAGGGCATTGTATGCTCTGGAACTGGAGTTCTGGATGGTTGTTAGCTGCCATGTGGGTGCTGGGAATTGAACCTGGGTCCTCTGCAAGAGCAGCTAGTGCTCTTAACTGCTGAGCCATTTTTCCAGCCCCTAATGATGCCAAAGCATTTTTTTGGTCTTTTTGAGACAGGGTCTCCCTGTAGCCCCAGCTAACCTGGAACTCACTACTTAGCCCAGGCTGCCCTCGAACTCACAGAGATCCTCCTCCTGCCTCTGCCTCCCAGCTGCTGGGATTAAAGGCATGTGCCACCACCCCTGGTAATGTTGCAATTTTTTAAAAAGCATATATTTTAACTTGTCAGTTCTTGATGTGAGCTCTGGGGACTGGGTTATAGAATCCTTACTGTATTACTTACTTGTCATTGTGACGAATATCTGATACAAACAACTTAAGGTGATAAGGATTTTTTTCTGGTGCATGGTCTCTCAGGCCTCTGTCCATGGTGGGCAAGCATGGTGTTGCGTGACAGAGGCTGTTTTTCCGGTCTGGGTGTACAGCAAACAGTGCTTATAGGAAGCAGCTAGGCCAAGAGGAGTCCCCACTGACCTATGTCCTGCAGTGAGGGCCCACCTCCTTCTCTTTACTTCTCAGTGAAGTCCTCACATCACAAGTCCATCAAGCATTGAGCACTCAGGATACAATTCCTTCCCCAAAGTTCCTGAGTTCCAGCCCAGTCACCAACCTAGGAAGCTATGGGGAGCAGTTCATATTCAAATCCTAAGTCTTCACTCCAAATGGAATTTGAATTTGAGAGGACCTGCTGAAAGAAGGAAAAACATTCTTCTTTTGAAAAAAATCTACTCTCTGCCATAATTTGATCACCAAGATATTTAAAGAGAAATGATCAGAGCTGGAGCTTGAACAAACAAAGTTCTATTAATCTGGGCCCCAGTACTTAAAAATCCTAAAATTCTTTAGTCGGAATGGATCTGCTGTTATATTGTTTGTAAAGAAAACTTTTGCTAAGCAAATTATAATCAACTTTTTTCTCTTTGACATGGGGGTGTCTACAATTCTATACTTCTAGGTGTTACTAATTATGAATGTGCTTTACTTTTTTCTTCTGTAGAACTATAAAAATACATTTTAATTATGAGTCTCATCTCACTGTGTTACAGAATTGAATGTGTACTTCCCCATTCCCCCCCACCATGAGGCTCTACTGAACACAGTCACATCTAGATACTTATTGGATGAGTAATTCACTAGCAATAAATATTCGTTGAGTACATTCAGTATATATTTTTGAGTGAATAAAGAATAAAATGATGAATATCCCCATCTTAAGAACATCAATGTGTTTAAAAAGAATGCAGCAGAGGGTCCCAGGGTGATAATGTCATTGCTAAGGGAGGAATCAGCAGTTTGGGAGCGAAGAAAATGAGAATGAACTTGACTTTTCAAAACGTTAACATTGGGTTAGTGCTTCCAGCTCCCCGGATCTTAGACACTTTGGGGTTCTCTTCAGTGCTCAAAATGACCGGGGAGTATCTGGCTGACTGCTGTGGTTTGAGTATCTCTCTCCACATTTTATGTGGCAGAAACTTAATTCCTAAATCCACATGTTACTAGTACATGGAGATGAGGCCTTTGGGTGATAATCAGGATTAGATGAGGTCTTGTGTGTGGGATCCCCATGATGACATTTGTACCTTTGCAAGGAGAAGGAACAAGTCTTGAGCTAGCATGCTGGTGCTCCTGGACTTTCCAGCCCTCAAACCATAAGAAATAAATTTCTTTCCTTTATAAATTACCTGGTCTGTGGCATCCAGTTGTAATAACAGACAACGGTTAAGACACTGCCCTTATTATGAGGGGCACAGGGCTGCTAAATGCACTAGCATATTAGAAGTCCTGTAACCATAAACTGCTCCAGCTCTCAAACCCCCACTGGTGTTCTGCTGGACAGTGAAGCCTATGAAATGCTTACTTTGTAGGTATCTGTTCTATACTAGTTTTCCTCAAACTTCATGTACTACAGATGATTCCAACTCAGTAGCTCTTGAATAGGGCCCGAGAGTCTATATTTCTTTCTTTTTGGCGTTTTGAGACAGGGTCTCCCTGAAGCTCTTGGCTGGCCTGGAACTCACTGTCACTGTGTAAACAGGTTGGCCTCAATCTCAAGAGATCCACCTGCCTCTGCCTTTCAATTGCTGGGATCAAAGGCATGTGCCACCACTCCCAGCATATTTCTAACAAGATCCCAGTGATGCAAAGACTAAGGTGCCCCAGCTCTAATCTGGAGCCTGGGATTTCACTGACCAGAGTAAAGCAGGGCATCTGGGCTTTAACAGCTCCCCCAGGTGGTCTGAATGTGCAGTTCCAGATGACCATGGTAGCCTAGAGGTTAACTGTTCACAGGTAAATACAAACTTTTTCCCATAGTGTTGTGTACAGTCTTTTAAGAAGCAGATATCATGTGAACTGAAGAGCCTGCTAGATTGTTTAGAACTGTTCCAAGAGGTTATTCACTACTTTGGAAAATCTAGTTGCTGATGATAATACCAGTCAAAGGAATCTGGGATATGAATTCATCTTATCAGTATTTAGTATTCAAAAGTCAATTAAGATGAATCACAAAGCCAAACATGAGCACAAACATTAATACCCCAACAGTGTCTAGGAGAAAAGAACATCTTTGAAATTTTAGAACACAGTTCCTGTCCTTTAAGTGGGGAAAAGACACCGATTTACAGTCTTACCAACGTAAGGCTAGTGAAGAGCTACAAGCGCAAGCTCACATCCCATTGGCTCCCACAGCGCCTGCAGTTCCGAGCATCTTCACTGCTCCTGTCAGGACCTTAAGGACATTTTTGGAGTTGAGATACCTGGGAGAATGAAAGAAGAGACAACTGAAGCAGTGTTAACAATGCAATTTAAAAAGAGTGGCACGGGGGTGGAGAGATGGCTCAGCGGTTAGGAACACTGGTTGTTCTTGCAGAAGACCTGGGTTTGAATCCCAGCACCCACATGGCAGCTAACAACTGTCTGAAACTCCAGATCCAGAGGATCCGACGGCCTCTTCTGTCCTCTGTGGGCATTGCATGACGCTGGTGCACTTGCCTACACGTAGGCAATACACGCATACACATTAAAAAAAAAGTGGCTTAACTTTTTACTTTAAAATTTTTTTGCTCCTTCACAGAATTGCAAATTATATATTATGGGGTAAATCATATATATGATGGAGTGGAGTTAGCATATACAATAGAACAGGACAGGATTCCTCTTGTGCACCAGCAGGATTGAAAACTCTCATTCATCTGATAGGAACATGACACTTAAAAATACTATGTTTATGAAATTTTTGAGAATTTTGTCCAGTGTATTTTGATCCTATTAACCCATCTCCTCTCCCCTTACTTCATGTCCATTTTTTAAAGCTCACAAAGTCCAATTTGTATTCCCCCAATACTCTCAGGTATGGGTCCATGACCTTGAGCATGCTCGACTTACTAGGGGTCACACCCTTAAAGAAAACCAATTCTCCCTCTCCTAGAAGCTATCAATTGCCAGTAGCCTCTCAGCTGGTCGAGGGGTTTTGTGCCCATCTCCTTTCTTCATGCTGGGGTTTGGTCTGGCTTAAGTTGCACAGATCTCGTGCATGCCTTCACAATTGCTATGAGTTCGTATATTCACCTGCCCTGTTGTGGAATTTTTAATCCATACGACAGTAACTGGATAGTCACTTGGTGCTGTGGTTTGAATGAGAAGAGTCCCCCAAAGGCTTAAGTATGTGAACCCATGGACTGTAGGTGGCCTTGTTTTGGGAGGTCATGGAATCTTTAGGGGGTGTGGCCTAGCTGGAGGAAGCACGTTCCTGGGGGTGGGCTTTGAGGGTTCACAGCCTTGCCCACTTCTAGTTTTACTCCCTCTGCTTCCTGTGCTTAAAGATGCTCAGCTTTCTGCTCTAGCTGCCTCTTGCCATGCTCCCCTCCCCAGTGATGGATTCTTATCTTCCTGGAACCATAAACCACAGCAAAGTCTTCCTTCTATAAGTTGTCTTGGTCATGATGCTTTATCACAGCAATGGAAAAGTAGAGCTGGTACAACTGGGAAATGCCCAGAAGTATTGCCCTTCTTTCCAATAAGACTTTGACACCTGGCCTCACTAGAGTTCATCACCCTATCTCAATAAACTGTGATTTGCTCCGCATGGCTAACTCTTGTGCTGATGCTGCTCACGGTTTCTCCACTTCCTCACTATTTCAGTGTCTTCCACAAGTGAGTCACAAAGAATGCCAGGTACATGTCAGCCACATTCGAAAAATAAGAAAATGTTTCGAGTCTTCCTGAACCAGCTTCCTGGCACAGGGACACTCTCAGACAAGGGTGATCCGTGAGCTAGCCTGTGTGCTATTTCTCTTTTCAAAACATTTTATCTATTGTTTTTATTTTATGTCTATTTCCTGCATGTAGGCAAGTGTGCCCATGTGGTGCAGTACCTGAGGAGGTCAGAGAGGGCGTTGGATCTCCTAGAACTGGAGTTATGGACGGTTGTTAACCATCATGTGGGTGTTGGGAATTGAACCTGGGTCCACTGCAAGAGCAGCCAGTGCTCTTAACCACTGAACCAGTCCCTCGTGTGCTATTTCTTCAGGGGTATATTAAGTGCTAATAGTTATTTTGCTAAAACAGATGGCCTGTCACTTTTGGTTCCTGCAGTCATAACCTGTTTGTGTGCCAGTCCTTCCTTTTGGTGATCTTTGCCTGTTATGAAAGTCAGTGACATTATAAAAGAAGAGACTAACACTTCAGAGTTCCTACCCTTCATACTTATCCATGCATAGTCTTGCGGAACCTAGATACATGATGCTGATGTTGATGATTAGAAGTGACATGGATCAAACATGGATCAAACATGCTCCCTCTATGCCTGGCTCAGATGAACTAATCAGTTGATGGTGTAGTGGTGGTGATGATTCATCAGGAAGTTAGAATAATGACCAGCACACACATAGACATTACCCCCCAGTGCACACATAGATATGATCTCTCAGTGCATACATGGATATGACCCATCAGTGCACACATAGACATGATCCCCCAGTGTATACATGGACATGATCCATCAGTGCACACATAGACATGATCCCCCAGTGTATACATGGACATGATCCATCAGTGCACATGTAGACATGATCCCCCAGTGCACACATAGATATGATCCCCCAGTGTACACATGGACATGATCCATCAGCGCACACATAGACATGATCCCCCAGTGTATACATGGACATGATTCATAAGTGCACACATAGACATGATCTCCCAGTGTATACATGGACATGATCCATCAGTGCACATGTAGACATGATCCCCCAGTGCACACATAGATATGATCCCCCAGTGTATACATGGACATGATCCCCCAGTGCATATATGGACATGATCCATCAGTGCACATGTAGACATGATCCCCCAGTGCATACATGGACACTCTCCCCAGTGCACACATGGACACGATCCCCCTGTGCACATGTAGACACGATCCCCCAGGTTACTAACCTCCCTTCTCCTAGCTGACTATTCACATTGCTCTTCGCCCGGATCTGTGCCCTTGCCGTTGAGGTCTAATTCCCTTACTGACCTGCCTGTAGGGTTCCCTCCAACCAACCGTGGACCTGGCATGTAAGAACCTAGGAAATAAGCACCTTATTCCCCATTCTTACTCCTCACCCCTTTGTCACCGTGCCCATCCCAGGCACCCAGCCACTGTACAAAGCTCACCTTTCTGCTCATCGTCTTACTGCTTCCTGTCCCTTCCCCCAGAGTGTTTGGTGACAGTCCCTTGTTCATACTTCTCGTCTCTTTATTGTTATTGACAGTGAAATTCTGCAAGCTTTTAAAGTGAAGGACCAGGACTCTGTTCTTTGTGTTAGCACAGTCTTACAGAGCTGCTTGGGTGATGGTTCAGTTAATGTTGCTTCAGTTCCAGAACTACAATGTAGTTGGTGCTCTAAACCCATACAGTTACAATTCATGTCTGTTCAGCTTTAACATAAGGAGAATGTTTGTCTGTTCAGGAAAGGCCCAATTTTATGTGGGGGTCAGGACTTGGACTTTCTACGTAGCTTTGCAAGTCCTTTCTAGTTGAGGGGCTCAGCTCACGACTTCGTAGTTTAGCCAGTTGCAGGTGATCTGGGAATTTGCTGGACTGATTTTTACCATTGATCACAGGTTGAAGTATCTACTCTGAGCTGTCATTATGTTTAGCATGAACAACAACATTAGCCCAGGTGACGTATGAGGAAAATAAATGTTCAAAATATTTAAATGATGCTAATTAAGCATGTTTGTGCATGTGCATATATGTGTGTGGAGATCAGGGAACAACCTGCAGGAGTTGGTTCTCTCCGTCCATTGTGGGGGTCCCAGGAATCAAATCTCAGGTCATCAGTCTTGGCAGCAATAACCTTTACCCACTGAGCTATCTCACAACCCCCAAATAAAACATTTTATAAGGAAAAATGGTATGACCGTTTCCAAATCCAGACGGAATGTAGCTGTGGGTTATCTCCTGTTTCTAACAACTCCAGTCATACAGGTTCAAGGTGGACTGTGTTCAAAAGCCCTCTGGATCATCATTAGCATTAGCATTAGCAGATGTGCTTTACTGAAGGGAAAGCTTATTAACAAGGTTAGAATGTTAATATCCAGTGCAGGTTATTTGTAGGACATTCATTCTTAGTCCTGAGTCCGAGTTGAGTACAGAAAGCAACGAGGTACCCCGTACACCCATCCACATGACTTCTGTTGCCCCTTCAGGGTCTGTCTCTCCTTGTACAAGGTCAGAGCTGCTTGGCAAGAGGTGGCTGGAATTGGAAAAAATCGTGATTTAACCTTTTGCCTTTGAGAAATAGTTGGGATGCAGTTAAACATGGGCAAAGGACTTAGAGTTGTTCTCTTCTCTGAGATGGACGTACACTCATGTGGCAGTTGTTTTCGTGGTGATTGCCTTATCTACATTTTGACCAGGTTTTGGAATGTAACCTCAGGCAACTTAAAGGAAAGTCTATTCTAGGATCCGGGAAACTGGCAAATTTTTCACTGTTCATCAAATCTGATGTAAAATGTTTGCTGGAGCTGGGTGATTCTGGATACTGAATACCTTCCTGAAGGAACAATGGGTTGCTCTAAGTACAGCACGATTGAGGAGACAGACTATTATTTTCTATCACTGAGATGTGGAAAGATGGCCCATGTTTTCTAAGAAAGGATTGCATCGAGCTGTGCTGGGTTTTCAGCGTTTTGCAGCTGTTCTAGATTGTTTTTCCATTGCCCTGACAAAATACTCTGACCAGTACCAACTTGAGGAGAAAAGGGTTTATTTGGCTTACATCTGGTCACATTTCATCAGGGAGCCTGAGGTAAGAACTCAGGGCAGGACCTGGAGGCTGGAGCTGGAGCATAGGCCATGGAGGAACGCTGCTTACTGGCTTGCTCCCCAGCCCATGCGCACCCAAGTCATAATTCATCACTGAGGAAGTCCATGGTAAGAACTCAGGGCAGGAACCTGAAGACAGAAGCTGAAGCACAGGCCACGGAGAACGCTGCTTACTGGCTTGCTTTCCTGGCCTATGCTCAGCCTGCTTTCTTATACAATACAGAACAATCTGCCCAGGGGTGGCACTGCCCACAGTCGGCTGGGCCCTCTCACATCACCCAAAAATCAAAAAGATACCCCACAGACATGGTCACAGGCCAGTCCAATGGAGGCAGTTCCCCAACTGAGGCTCCCTCTACCCAGGTGTGTCAAGTTGACAACTAAAGCTGTCCAGCACACCAGCGTTTACACTATTAGCTTTTGCCTCTGTAATAACAGTCCACTCCTTTCCCTGTGCACCTGCCTCTGGTGATATTTTAGGGTGCCATTGCTGAAAGACAATGTATCTGTGCATAGTGTGTCTCTTCCTTTGGCTTCAGGGAATCTCCCTTTGATTTGGAAAGAATGATCTTTCAAATTCTGCTATAAAATATACTCAAAGGAGAAAATAGCTCTAGGATTGTCTGCTGGTGTCGACATTTCTTTCAGATAACGAGCTGAAGGTGAACTGTCTTTGGTGTTGTTCATGTGAACGATCAGTTATAAATCTGAATTGTCAGTGGTGCTGTTTACCATTGATTTAAGCTGGGTGGCTTAATTGTGTCCTTCAAGATACTCAGACATGGCCTGTGCTCACTCAGCAGATACCACCAGGACAGCATTGGCTGCTCCTCAGCCCCTGCTTGCTCTGTCCTCTGTTCTGCCTGGAATATTTATGGTGAGCAGCAGTTATCGCCTCTCTAGAATTAGGCCCTGCCTTCCTGTCCAGTGGAAACGCTCACTTTTGCATCTGCAAATAGGCTGGCTCAAGTGTCACCAATGGAGAGGAGGTGGAGCCAGCGGAGCTTTAAAGAGGACAGGGGAGTCTCTCTGGTTTGCAGAAGGAGAAGCTGTGTTGGCAAGGAATCCTATCTATATACTTCTTTAGCTCCATCCCTCACCCTGGTTAGGATTGGAACTTTCTATCAGTTCTTTCCTTTCTCTTCTCTCTGAGTTTATGCCAGGCTGTGCCTGTTACAGCCAAGTCAGTTAGCCTGGGCCTCCAGCACTGTTAGGCTCTGTGAAATTTGTCATAAGGGTGTCAGGTATTTCTTATTGGCTTCCAAAAAAATACCTGAGATAAAGAAATTTCTCCTGGAGCTTTTCTGGCTGCACTCAGAGGCTCTGGAGAGGTGAAGGAGCTAGAAGACAGCACCAAAAGGCCAAACAAAAGATGCCCTGGGGCCAAAGGCCGACTGGAGTGGCTGCACTGGGGCTTAGACTCGCTGCCTTGGCTGTGCTCTAGTTACCCTGTGTTGGAGTTTCACCGTCAAGACCATGCCGCTCTCGCTCACTCTTTTGCTGCCAGTAGTTTTAAAGTTTAGTGTTGGCTCAGCGTGGCAGATCAGGAACTGTTCCTCAGGTCCGCCTCCCTCTCGTGCTGGTAAGTACAAGAAGCCGCTCCCTGGGGACCAGCCCCTGCACCTGCTCACGCCGCCGTGTACACCTGGGCTTTTTCTCTGGTCTGTCTTTGGGTGTGTGTATTTGCTTAATTTTTTTTTTTTTCATTCTGAAGTATGTGTGTGTCCTAAGTGGTAGGGCTTTCTGGCTGCCAACTAGACAATGTCACCATTCTCAAATGTTCTGTGCCTGAATGACTGTGTCCCATTTAAAAAACTAGCCGAATACTTCTCTTCATGCAAACTTCAGTCTTTATTCTGAGGCATAATCAGCATTTAACTGAACAGCGTTATATGAAAAATTGGGGAAACATATGGCAATGATTGATGTTGAAAAGCTGATGACGCTGTGACAGAAGTTGCCACAAACCTGTTAGAAGAAAAGAAAAAAGAAGGGGAAGGGAACTGTGAGCAAAATCATCCTTCACTTGAACAGGGTCAAGTCCAGACTCTCCCTCTCCCTGACTGAAGCCCAGGCAGCTCCAGCGTTCTTAGTAACGGGTGCATTGGGACTTTGAGAACTGCTGAGAAATGACAGGAGTAAATAAGCCCCAGCTCCTCTTTTGTGAAGGGTTTTCACCGACCACAGCAGTGCCTGGGAGGGCCTGGAAGCACTCACTCTGACAGGAAGTCCCCAACACGCTGCTCAGGCAAGGAATCTACTACTGTTGGTTCCGCAGTTCTTTCCTGTCCTCTGTCTTTTTACCTTTGTTTTTTGGAGACAGTGTGGAACTCACTAAGCCTCCCAAATGCCAGGATTACAGGTATGTGCCACCATATCAGCTCATTTATCATCCTTGTCCTTTGAGATAGTGTTTGGCTTCAGAAAGAGTACATTTAAGAAAACAGTAATATTATTTAGAAGAGAAACTTCTAGAAGACAGCAGCGAATTGTGGGAATGAAGAGAAATGAACTGAGCCAAATTGCCAGAACCTAGCTCTGTGCTGGCCTCTTTGGATCCCTTGGAGAAGAAATCAGGTGCTCTGCTCACAGATGGGCCTGCTACCAGGAAGCACTCACTGCCACAGCCGAGCAGAGCCCTGGGCTTTGGAAGGAAGGAATCATGTCTATGTTCCCAGAACTTAGAACATTTTCTGCTTTGTGTATACTCAGAAAACCGTTGCTTAATGAAAGAAGAGTCTCTCTGATCTGCTAATCACACAGTCCCAGAGAATAACATTGGAAAAGAGGCACCAAAAGACAAACCTGGCCCCAAGGACCCCTTAGCTCTTGGAAGCAGTAGTGAAAACTTTTGGTCATACGTCTCCAATGGATTAGAATGCCATGAGGGTGGAGGAAGATTCCCTCCACCACGTGCATAGGATGATGGGAGCCAGCCCTGCAGCCCGTAGATACAGAAGAGCCCAGATGCAGAGCCCGATAAAGGAGAGATCCGCAGAAGTAGGCGTCCATGAGTGACTGTGGGGTCTCAGGAACAGTGTGATTCCGAGGCCTTGCATTCCTGCCCACCCTTACTGGGCTGAGGCAGGTTACGCCAGACTGACATGAGGCTCAGGACAGGAACAATGACTTGAGACTGTCACAGAGTCAAAGAGTGAGGCTTTAGAATCAAATAAACCTCATTCCAGATTCATGTTATCCTTTAATATTGGAGCTATCCTAAACTGTCCCTGGGAAAGGACACCCATCTTTCGGGATCATTGTGGAGACTGCATGTGGTAGCAAGTGAAATTCCCCTAGGACTAAATGTCCTTTTTGGTTCCATGTCTTGACTAAATTTCTTTAAAAAAAGTAGAGTTGGGGCTGGAAAGATGGCTCAGTGGTTAAGAGCACTGGCTGCTCTTGCAGAGGACCTGGGTTTGATTCCCAGCACCCACATGGCAGCTAACAACCATCCATAACTCCAGGGGCTCCGACGCCCTCTTCTAACCTCCGAGTGCTTGGCATGGATGTTCTTACACATGCATGCGATGCACTCATACACATAAAATAAAAAATAATAAATAAAATATTTTAAAAATGGAGTTATCATGCTGAGCATGTTTTTTATTTATTTTTATTTTATATGTCTGAGTGTTTTTTCTGAATGTACATAAGTGCATCATGGTCATGTGATGCCCACAGAGGCCAGAAAAGAGTGTCAGATCCCCTGGAACTGGAGCTGCCCTGTGGGTGCTGGGAACCAAATCCAGATCCTCTTCAAGAGTAGCCAGTGCTCTTAACCACTGAGTGACTGCTCCAGTCCTGACTAAATTTCCTTAATCATTTTAATCATGTCATTCCATGAGTTGCCTTATTTTGGACACTGCAGTGGCGTGGCGCAGAACTCACAGTGTGGCACGTCTGGTGGCATTGCGTGACCCTCTTCCTCTCTCTGCTCCTTCATTGCTAGCTGGCCATTCTGTTATACCTGATGCATCACTGTCCATCTTCTGCCTAGGTCACACCCTGCTACCCTGCATTCCAGAGGGCAGCATTTCTTTCTCCTCTGTAAATAGATAATGGTGACACCATCTAGTCCCCATCCCAGCCCCCTTAAATTCTTGCTTTATTTCTTGGCCTTGGCATTGAGATGGATCACCTCTGTGGCCAGCCTGACCCAGAAAGAAGAATGCTTTCAGGTCTAATAGGATCCCGATAAACTGATTTCAGGTTGTGGTTCACGTGAATTCTAATCGCTGGAACCAAGAGATAAGACGGCTTGGTTTTCTTTCTATTTGCCAATATTTACATGGAATTTAAATTTTCTTGGCTTTTATTTAAGCTAAAGAGGACGAGGACAGCAGCAAAGAACAGTGCTAGCAAGTGGCTTCTGAACTTTCAAACCTCTTTGCCCTGGAGGACAAATGTCAGTTGAATCGGGAACAGTTCCTGTCTGGCACCTGAAGCTGTTATTTGTTCAAATGTTCTTGGTAAATGAAGGACAAGGAAGAAGCTCAGTCTCAGAGAGCGGCCTGGGGGAGGGGTCCTGGGGTGGCACCGGGTTAGCTGGCTGGGGGAGGGGTCCTGGGCTGGCACCAGGTTAGCTGGCTGGGGGAGGGGTCCTGGGGTGGCACCGGGTTAGCTGGCTGGGTAGATCACTTTTAGCAATAGTTAGTGAAGTCACCGATTTCAGCTGAAGCTTAGTCAGCCTCTCGGTCATGTGCAAAGCAGAGCGATGCCTTGATCCAAAACGTGTCTGCTTTCAGCTAGTCTTGTAAAAGTTTCTTTTAATAGCTAACTACAGAGACATTGCAGAATGATCTTTCACTATACTGTGTGGCTAAAACTATCCCCAAATACCTAGTGGTTTCTGGTTTTTGAAATAGAGTTTATTAGAAATGAGAATAAGCTTTGGAGACAGACCTGCCTGGGCTCAGATCCTAACCTTGTTGCATGTAAAAACTATGTCTCTTTTTTTCACTGTAAATAAAGCTAGTTGTGCCCTCTTCCTGCGGTTGTTGTCAGTACTGTGCTCATGTGGCTGTATTCTTTTTATTAAATATTTTATTTATTATTTTTCTTGTATCGATGTATTGCTTGCACGTGTGTTGTGCAATGCCCACAGAGGTCAGAAGAGGGTGTTGGATCCCCTGGAACTGGAGTTATGAATGGTTGCCAGCATCGCGTGGGTACTGAGAATCAAACCTAAGTCTTCTGCAAGGGCAGCCAGTGCTCTTAACCACTGAGCCGTCTCTCCAGCCCATGTGTCTCTGGTCTATGCTGGCAGACCATCAGAGCCAGTAGTTTAGTGTTTAGCTTCAGTTATTAGTACAAATTTAAGCAATCCTGAAACTAGAGAACAAAATGTTAGTTTTTTTATGCTGCAGTTTCTAATGATAAAATCAGAATGAACAGCAGTGACAGTGACCACAGAAACCTCGATTCAAGTCCTTGGAAAGCAGCTGTCCCACTGTCTGCCCACCTCCTTCCCACTGTGCTTCACAACCCTGACCCTTGCTGTGAAGGAGTGGTTGGATATTAGATGCACTAAGAATGTACATTTGCTCTGTAGATTCTTCCTGGCAGTGGGTAGCTTTTTACACCACCATTCTATTTCTATCCCAGCTGTCCCATTTGCTAGGGACTGTGGCAAAAAGATT
Organism: Nannospalax galili; assembly: GCF_000622305.1. Taxonomy (NCBI): domain Eukaryota; kingdom Metazoa; phylum Chordata; class Mammalia; order Rodentia; family Spalacidae; genus Nannospalax; species Nannospalax galili. The sequence goes on along the minus strand of NW_008330297.1, from coordinate 388,280 downwards.
ACTCAGAGTCAGTCTTATGTATATAGATAGTTGCCAAGTGTAGGAAAAGGACACTAAGAAAGGAAACTGAGGTGATCTTTCTCAGGACTGGGAGACGGCTTAGTGGTTAAGTGCTTGTTGTACAAGCACTAGGACTTGAGTTCAGATCCCTAGCATCCACATAAAAGCTGGGTGCAGTGGTGTGCTGGGTGAGGGTGGGGACAGGAAGATCTTGGGGGCTTGCTGGCCAGCCAGTTTAGCTGAAACAGAGAGCTCCAAGTTCAGTGAGAAACTCTGTCTCAAAAATCAAGATGGAGAGCAACAACAGAAGATACCAGAAGTCGACCTCTGGCCTCTGCACATGCAGCATACGTGAATGCACGTGCACACACAACATACACACGCCACACACACATCTGTATACACAAACAAAAGAAAATTTCCTTTTTTAAAATGTGTATGTATGTATGTGCATGCAATGCCTGAAGAGGCCAGAAGAGAGCATCAGAGCTCCTAGAACTGGAGTTATGGACAGTTGTAAGCCACTGTGCGGGTACTGGGAACCAAATTAGGTCCTCTGCAAGAACAGCCAGTGCTCTTAACTGCTGAGCTATGTCTCCAGCCCCTGAAAATTTTCTTAATATATCTCACTCTCCCTATTGAAAACAATTTGAAAGTAGAGCCAAGATTTGGGTAGCAGTGGTAGTGATGTTTCTGGTAGGAAGTATAAGGGACCCTTAGGGATGGTGGGCTCCACGTGCAGAGACAAGTGGGCTACAGTTGACCCATTATTATTTGTTTTTCTTAAAATTAAATCTTTCTAAATCAACATATGGCTTAAACTCTTTATTCAAATAAAGTGCAGATGGCAGACAGGGGACTACTGTTGGAAGCCGCAGAGAAACGTGAGCTCTTAGTTGGCTGCATAAAAGGGGAAAGAAATGAAAAGTTCTTTGATTTTATTAAAAACACGAGGCTCAAAGAGAAATTAGTCAGTCTGAAAAATAGACTTATACTTACTATTAATTAGTGGTGAATCTCAGAAAAGTATAAAATAAGCCTTGAAATGCTAGTCAGTCATCAGAATAAGAAAGAAACTTAGAAATAGGTGTCCAGAATTAGAAAACATTGCTTCATAATTTTTTACAGTTGTGTTCAAAGTTAAGCCATTTAAGACCGCATTTATTAAGCTTGCTGATAAGACGTCTTGACTTGAAGCACTTGTTCCTTCTGCTTCTGGCATTGGTAAAATAACACTAAAATAAAAGGCAAGGAACTATATCTCAGCACATCCAATGCACTGAAACATGAGCCACTGCCAGCAGGGACCACTGTACAGAAAGCATCACAGAAACTTGATGAAATGGATACTGAACAAACTTCACAGAGGAGTCGAAGCAAGGGTCTCTAATGTGCTTGGGCCATCAGCTCACAGTTATCATGAACACCTATGTGCCAGGCAAGATTCTAATGAATTCACTTTAGCTGAGTTAATCTATTCCTTCTATCAGTCCCATGAATTATGATCACCTCCATTTTAAATTCTGAAGATGAAGAAGCCAACAGGCAGAGAGGTGAATCCTGAGCTGAAGGTCACCTAGCCGAGACTATTGGAGCCAACAGAATCATCAGAAGCATTCTGCCTCCAGGGCCCCTGATGTCAGTCACTTTTGTATGTAGCTGTGTTTCAACAAACAGCCAATAAAGCATTTCTTGAATTAAATGTCAAAACGTACATGTCTTTTCCTCAGCCAACTGAAGGAGACGAGAAGACATTTTCTCAGTAAAAATTCTCCTAAGTCACATATCTTGTGAGAAACCGTAGTGTGAGTGTCCCAGTGGCAGCAGAGCTGTTGCATTCACAGCACCGTAGGAAAGTGATCCAGAGGTTCCACAGGGAGCATGGACAGGCTGCGGGGCAAGATGCAGAAAGTGGGAATTTGGGAAGTGCCACAGATACCGCTGATGAGGTCGCATCTGTAAACACACCTTACTAGACTCTTTTTAATCCTTTCTACTGGGTGGGGAGTGGCCATGGAAATAGTTGTTTTACTGGATTTTCACAAAGTATCTGGAGACAAAACACTTAGGAGAACAACCAAATGTTACGTATTAGTCTTTAAAAAAAAAAAAGGTATTTTCTTTTCTAAAAAATTTTTTTTTTGTGATTCCAAATGGGTGTCAGTACTACGAGACTCAAAAAGTACCTAAAATAACAAAACTATGTCTCCAAGTTGAAGGTGATATTTAATGATGAATGAAAATGTGAACGATAATTGTTAGAAAGTTGTATGTGAAGACGGTAGCTTGGAAAGACACTGAAAATGTTCATTGTCGTTTGCTGTTGTTGTTGAATCAATGCCAGAATTGTACACTTTGAACCCTCATGAACAGTTCTCAAAACTATTTGAAAAATCTTCCAGATAAAGGATAAATGTAAAAAATGAAGAATTTCCCACTCCCTTTAACCACTTGTCTGTAGGGTTTGTATTTTCAAGTTTTGCATTTTTTTTTTTACTAAAATCTGGAAAAATAGCCATTGCTAAGGTCACAACAAAATTTATAAATAAGTCAGGCATGGTGGTGCATGCTTTTAATCCCAGCACTGGAGAGGCAGAGGCAGGAGGATCTCTGTGAGTTCAAGGTCAGACTTGGTCTACATAGTGAGTTCCAGGTCAGCTGGGGCTACAGGGAGACCCTATCTCAAAAGGACAAAAAAAAAAAAAACTGTAAATGATTGACAGGTATAATTAAAAAATAAATTTTGTGGATAAGCAAATACAGCCAATAAAGCATTTCTTTAACTAAATATCAAAATGTTTTGAGCTGGGCATGGTAACCTATGCTTACAGTGCTTGAGAGGTTGATTGAAAATCTATCCTAGACATAAATTCAAGATATAAAGAAAACATCTTTGTCCTGTGGTTAAGCAAAGAGTTCTGAAAAACAATACCAAGTGAAGAATTTACGACAAGAAAATTAATAAATTATATTTCATGAAAATTTGAAAGTTGCTCTGCAGAATGTAAAAGGTGAAAAACAAGCTCATGGTGGAGGAAACATTTTCAGTTATCTGGCAAAAGATATATTATCAAAATATATTTTTTAAACTTTAAATCAACAACAAGAAAACAACTTAAATTTTTTTATATTTTATTTATTATTTTTATGTGTATGTGTGTATTGACTGCATGTAGGTAAGGGCACCCGTGTCGTGCAAAGCCCGTGGAGGTCAGAAGAGGCTGTTGGATCCCCTGGAACTGAAGTTACAGACAGTTGTTATTTGTCATGTGGGTGCTGGGATTCGAACCCGGGTCTTCTGCAAGAACAGCCAGTGTTCTTAACCGCTGAGCCATCTCTCCAGCCTGAAAACAACTTTAAAAAACAGGCAAAGGACTTAGATGTATAACAGAAAAGATACAGGGAGGTATGTAAGTCCATGAAAAGATGCTCAACTTCATGTCAAAAGAGAAAATTACGGCCTCCATCTTAGTAAAATGGACAATGGCAGGAGAACGGGGTATTTTTTGTTTGTTTTGCTTTGTTTTGTATGTTTGTTTTTGAGGCAGGATATCACTATGTAGTCCTGACAAGACTGGAACTCACTATCGTATAGACCAGACTAGTCTCAAACTCATAATCCACCTGCCTCTGCCTCCCAATTAAAGGCATGTGCCACTATACCCTACAAAAAAAAATAGATTTTTAAAAGATGGGAGTATGGAAACAGAGCAATAAACAATTGGTGACCATTGTTACATCTTTTTTAAGACACAGCAGAGAGGACTTCCTATTGTTTCAGGTAGGAAAGGCATTGCCTATTTTGAGGAAGAATGGTTGTTCTTTGGGGGGTATATAACTGTTCTTTTCAATCTTCAGTTTGGTTAGATTTGACAGGGTAGACGCCATGTTGGTCTGGTCTGTTGGGGTCTAGTGGCTCCCACTAGTGGTCATTGTTTTGATCTGCAGGAGCTCAGACCAAAACACTGGCTCCCATTTTTGTTTAGCAATCATTAACCTATTAGAAGCTGAATATGACCCCCAAATAAAGCTATGTCTTTTTTTTCCCCCAGTGTTGGGAATTGTGTATGACAAACAAGTATTCTACCACTGAGATACACTCCAAACTCACTCTATGTCTTAATTCTGGTGCCTGTGAATGTTGCAATTACATGGAAAAAGGACTCCCTCCCTTTCTCCCCTCCCTCCTTCATTCTCTCCCTTTTTCCTTCCCTTTGTTCTGCTTCTTGCTATGCAGCCTAGGCTGACCTTGAACTCTTGGCTGCCTCAGCCTCTTAAGTGCTGGGATTACAGGCATAGACTGCCACACATGGCTGTAAAGGGGACTTTGTAGATGTGATCTTGAGGTGAGAGGGTCCCAAGGATATGAAGATATGCACTGCAGCTTTCATGATGGAGCAAGGAGGCAAGGGATGCAAGAAGGTGTCCATCTGGGCTACAGTGTATTGTAGAACTTGATGGAAAGCATCCAAGTGATGGAATTAAGGACATTTACTTAGAGCATCCTCCTTTATAACATGGAGGTGGAAAATCCAGCCTTATCAGGAATATGCCTAAAACAGCTTTTCCTGGCATGTGTTCCTTGACACATCTGAACTCCAGTATGCTAAACACTCAGTTTCTGGTGTGTTTAGCTTGGGGTCAGCAGGGCAGCCTGTGTAGAAGCTAGGTTCTATAATGAGAAAGACATGGTTTCCTGTCTCACATTGACTCTACTGGCCCTGGGATCCATGGCAAGGCAGCTACCTCCAGTGTATACCATATAACAGGGTGATGGGAGTGCTTGCCTAGTGCTACCCAGTGATGGATGCACTGAATGAATTGATGCCAAGTGCTGCTCCCCAGATAACAAACAAGATGCTGCTTATTACTCACCACCCACCTTCATGGAACATTAAAATGTGTAATAGCCCATTTAAGATCAAGATGTCCTAATGAAAATAAAAAAAAGAAACGAACGTGGCAGAGGCTGCTAGGCTTCAAATACAGTCCCAAGGATTGAGAACAAGCCTAGGCAATTTGAGTGGAAGTGACTGGTGGTCGGCAGAGCTGGCTGCCGCTGGCACCGGAGGATAAACCACTCCTCCTCCCTGTTCATCTTTGTTCTACACCCTTTTCTCTATTTCTGCGTGTTAGGCCGGACACCTGTGGTGGTGAGGACAGGGGCCAGAATCCACATCTTTTCTGTTAATCTGATTTGATCAGTTAGGTGGCAACTTACTCCCTTGAGAACATTTGAGAAATTAGGTCATTGGTTTGTAGTCTTTCGTTTATGTTCCTTAGAAATGTGGTTTGGGGACTGGGGAGCTGACTTTGGTTAAAAGCACTGGCTGTTCTTGTAGCGGGCCCAAGTTTGGTTCCCAGCACCAATATGGTAACTCACAGCTGTCTGTAATTCCAGTTCTAGGAGACTCTTCTGGCTTCTGCCAGCACAAGTCACATATATGGTACATAAACATACATGCAGACAAAACACCCATATACATAAAAATAAATAAATCTTAAAAAGAAAAAAAAAAGAAACGTGTTTTAACTTTTCTATGTATGTCTGCCTTACTGTACCCCAAATAGGGCGGTAGGTTTGCTGTGGGGATGTTCTGGCTGTTTAAACATGCACACTCTGCTCATATGCAGATCCACACGTTACCACACCCTGATGTTTGCAGAGCTGTTGAGAGGTGTGAGAAACCTCAAATGACTTGGCACTTTCAGTGCTAGAACAGAATGGTGATAATTTCACCAAGCCTAATCTTCAAAAGGTTCTGTTTTATTTTAAAAAGTATTGTATTTCATGTCTACAAACACTCAGCCCTAGCCCTAAATGATGCTGATCATGAAGAAAATGAACAGTGTCTTCAAGGAAGTGGAATTTGAATTGTTAGAATTAGAACCAACTGCAGAAGTGAGGATAGTGATGTTTTGATGTGACAACTCAGAACACTGCGGAGAAGGGATGGATGGACAGAGTTCTGACTTTAATTCTGCTGTTATCTAGTAGGAATGAGTCACCTGCAGCATCTGTTCAAAAACAGATTTGCAGCACTGAGTGAATTGGAATTAGAAGAGACTGAATCTGGCAGAGGGACGGAGAGAGAGAGAGAGAGAGAGAGAGAGAGAAACAGAGAGAGAGAGAAACAGAGAGAGAGAGATGAGAGAGAAACAGAGAGAGAGAGAGGAGCTTTCGAACAATTAGGGAAAGGCTAAAATAGGCAGTATCTAGAGTCTTCTGGTTGTTGCTGTTGTTTCTCCCTAGTACTGGGGAGTGAACCTAGTGCCTTCCACATGCTAGGGGAGCACTCTACCACTGAGATACATCCTGATTCCTCTTTTCAACTTTTTATTTTAAGACAAGGCATCACTAAATTGCCTAGGTTGGCCCAGAACTTACCCTATAGCACAGACGAGGCTTAAACTTGCGATCCTCCTGACTCAGCTTCCAGAGTACCTGGGTTTACAGATTTGGACCACTGGGCCTGGCTAGTGTCTCCCGGTTCTAAAATCTTGTGATAATTCCTGGATTTTCATCCTTTGATGGGGAAAATTTGAGGATAGATATATTAATTATTCAAATTTCTGTTTAGCATTTTTCAAGTTATTCTGTATTTTGAAATATTATGTGAATTAATGATATATTTTAAGTATATACTTGTCAATTTCTCTTTTCTTTTTTATTTGCTGATTGCCTGTCTAGTTTGTGGTATTGTATGAAGATAAACAAGATCATTACCTGAAAACTTGGACTCATTGTGCTGTTAGAAAATGCCTGCTGCAGGCTAGACTCTGCTTTTATGAATTTGATAGATCTACTAGTCTCGTTGACTTTATTCCTATTGGTGAAATTTCAGGCAAATAAAAGTTATTTCTTCATTAATTAATTCAAATAGTTTTGAGTATTATGTGCAAAGGAGTGCATTACAATCTGGGGTGAGGAATAATAAATGAGTTAGAATGTCTTTCCCTTTTTAAACATAGAAATTACCCATGTAATTTATAAGTATACATTTTGTTGTTCACATAATGTATCAATGCACTAGACAATTAATTAGATGTGTTGGACATATTTGTTGTTTATAGAGAAGGCATGATATACATACCAAAGACCCTTGTCTGCAGGCCTGTATCCAGTCTGTGGTCCATCAATTAGTAGCTGTAAGCATAGGCTGCCTCTTCTCTATGGAACACATTATACCAGCATTCCAGTCCTTGGGTTCTATTTGAGACAGTGGCACAAATCTGTGTAGTAGGGGCTTGGGAAAAAATAACAGTAAATTCCTTATATGTAGTTCTCCATCATTAATGAAACATTTTTACATCTGTGACCTCATTTTCCTTCCTCTAATAATCCCATAGGTAGGAGAAACTGTGGCGTTCAGAGAGCCTTGTCAGCAAGCACTGGAAGTCAGGTGTGTCAGTCAGGCTTTTGTGTTCCTTCTTAAGAAGGAAGCATTTATTTTGGCCACAGTTTCAGTTTTCAGTCCATGGCTGCTTCCTTATGTGTTTCTGGGCCCATTGTGAGAGACCATCACGGCAGCAGGAGCTTGTGTTAGAAGCTGACAGGAAACAGAACTGGCAGAGAAGAAGAGGCCTGGGCAGGATATGCTTACTCATAGTGACCTACTCCTTCAAGTTACCCCATGCCTACTTTTCATTACCTCCTGTCAACACATTGTATTATGAATCTACCAGGGGGCTAATCTGTTGATTACATTAGCACATACACACCTCCCCCATCTTCTCTGGAAATACCCTGGCAGACTGACCCAATCAAGTTGACAATAAAGACTCTCCATTACACAAAACCTGGTTCTCTGCCAGTGGGTGCCCTCTGCTTGTCATTGAAGGTGTCTCTGCGCTTTTTCAACTTCAGTGGCAAAAGAGCATGGGCCCTTCCCCTCTGCGCAGGGGCTGGTGTTTGCACAAAGACCTTCAAAGAGGCTTTGACTCATTAGACATCTGCAGTGGCAACCTATTCAAATTATCATGGTCTGACACTTCCTCCAGTATCTGTATTTTGGTGTTTCCTCTGAAGTGGAGTTAGTGCTTTCTAGCTTTGGAACATGACCCCTGAGTAAGTGTGCTAATCCATCACGTTTAATCCTTAGAACAATAAAGCCATTTATTACTTTCCATTAAGGTATGAAGTCTTAATAGTCAAACATGATGGACTAAGGCCAACAATAAAGGTGGCAAGACTATGTTAGAATTGTCCTATGGTTCTCCTCTCACCTCAGGAGTCCCATCATTTTATAAATTCAGGGCCGACAGGAGTGTGCTCCCTTTTGGCCAGGAGAAGCTAAGGAAATCGGCCTAGCGGCAGACAGTGAACTATCCCAATTCACTGCAGAGCATAAGAGACAAATTTCTGTAGTCATCCAGCAGTTAATGCTGAAGAAGGGATTGGGTTCCCGTGCAGATACTGACAAGTGGAATCAGAGTGGGTAGGTGACCATGACCTAGGACAGGAAAGGCATGGAGTTAGGGCACAGAGTAGGGCTCTGCTGGAACCAGGCCGGTCCACCACTTAGATTTAGCAAACAAAAATTCAAGATGCCCTTGAATTAAATGAAAATTCCAGGTAGGGAATAAGTTTTTAGTGTGACTACATACAACACTAGGTTCATTATCTCTTATTCACAATGCTTGGGGGTCAGAAATGTTTAGATTTGTTTTTGGACTTTGAAATATTTACATAAATATACTGAGGTATCTTGGGAAAGGGATCCATGTTTAAAGGCAGAATTCATTTATGCTTTATTTATGCCTTATACACATAATTTGAAGATGATTTTAGTCTGTCTATGGGATCAGGTATGGTGTTTTCCACTTGTGGCTCAATGTTTGATATACTGGCGCTTTAGGGACTTCACATTTTTAGGTCAGAGAAATTTTGTCTGCATATGTAATTCAAATCAAATTAGACATCCTGTGTTTTATGTGGTAATGGAACCAGTCTCCTGACTTTTAAAAGACAGCATTGCAATTTTTGTGCTTCTGCTTGACTTCTGTCTGCTTTTTACCACATTCTGTGTGTTAGTTTGATGGCTCTAACATTAAGACAAAGCTTCTATTTCCAAAATAATAGCCATACTTGTTATGGTTTGAATTGGAAATGTTCTTCCACAGGCTCATAATTTAAAAGTTTTATCCTTAAGTTCCTGTGGTATTTTGGGAGACTGTGGAAACTTTAGAAGATGAAGCCTAGCTAGCAGAATAGGTAAGGAAGTTCTTCGAAAGACCTTCCAACCAGTCTCTTGTTCCTGTCACACTTTGCTTTCTGGTCTACTATGATGTGAACATCCTTCTCCATATAGTCCTGCTGCCACAAACTAACTGTGCTGTTATGCCCTCTGTATGCTTGGACTAGAATGCTCTGAATCTTGGGTCCAAAAGAAAAATTCTTCCCTTAAGTTCTTTCTGTAGAACATTTGAACATAGCAACACCAAGTAACTAATACAATAATTATATTTCCAGTTTATACAATAAAGTAAGCATTCACACACACTCTCTACAGTAGCACACTGGTTTCTTTTAAGACAGGCAAATAGAAGATATATTTCTCCTTAAGTAATTAATTTTTCATAATGTGGCAATGCTCATTCCTTATAATCCATTTATAAACAAAATGATTTCTAAAGATCCACAGGAACTCCTTGTTCTGTACATCACAGTTTTTATAAAAAAATACAAAACTAGGAATTTTATAATAATTCTGTGTGTGTCGGTTGTCATAGGGAAGTATTTTATTTCGGGAAGTTTTATTTAGGTCAGATTAATTATGATTGGAAATAAACAAGTTGTTTTTTTTCTTCCCACTCAGGTCCTGTACCCTTCCTAATTTTTTCCCATGGAAATAGTATCTTTAGGATTGATTCAGAAGGAACAAATCACGAGCAATTGGTGGTGGATGCTGGTATCTCTGTGATCATGGATTTTCACTATAAGGAGGAAAGACTCTATTGGGTGGATTTAGAAAGAAAACTTTTACAAAGAGTTTTTCTTAATGGGTCAAGACAAGAGGTAAAGTACCATTACCCATGGTATGTGAGGAATTTATATACAAGCTGACAAATACGACATACTGAAGTTTGAATGCATAAGCAGTACTTGGTACTTGCGTGGGAGATAAACAAAGATACTTTATGGCTCAAAGCATTATTTTCATGATGATTTTTACCCCACTGGGGACAACTGTGGGCCCTTCCAGGAGTATTTGACAGTGTCTAGAAACATTTTTGGTTGTCACAAGTGAAAGGTATCTGCTCTTGGCATCTGGTGGGCAAAGGGCAAGGCTGCTATCAGCACCATTAACGGTGTGGGACAGCCCCATGACAGAGAACTGTCCAGCTTGGAGAGTCAATAGTGCTGAGGTCTAGGAACCCTGTTTTGTCTCTATAAAATGTTTGTCATGTAGGGCAAATAATTACCTGACATTTAGGAAGAAAAAATTTTCCCTTTGTAGTCTCAAAGTATTTGTACTCTGAAATAAAAAATGAAGCCGAAGACAGATAAAAAGTGTTGTGTTTAAAGTACATACAAAAGATCCTTAATCTTTCTCTTAAACTGGCGGAACCCTTAGATGAGTCCCAAGAGGGATGTTCTCTGGATACTCTGAAGATGGAGCAAGCAGGAGATTAGTGAAACCTTCAGCATTTATTCCCAGCACAAAGTGTTCACTGTTGGTTTTTTTTTTTAAGCCAACCCTTTCTTCCAGTTATTCCTAAGAGCTTCAATTACGTGCAAATCTGTTTTATCGCATCTCTAAATGCTGGCTGACCTCCTTTAACATGTTTGACTGCTTAGCGTTCTTCAGCTTTGTGGTAGAAGAGTTTGGAAATCTTGAGTCTGAGGAGCTGGGGGCTTCCTGTTGCTGAACAAGGAAAAGCATGAGTAGTAGTGAATTTACATTGTCATTTAGGGAAAGATTGATCTGATGCCTAAAAGCCCACCATTACATCCCCTCCTTTGGGTTAAAACATTGTTTACAAGCAAGCACAACTCTTAAAATGAAAACCATTTAAATGGAAGAACTGACTTGTGACTCTATCAGCCGTTGTCAAAGGGTTTGGCTGGATTGCTTTGCTTGAAATATAGATAAGCACAGCTCTGAGACAGCCTTCTCTACCCAACTTCAAGCTTAGTGATGTCCTGCAGGGAGGTAGAACTCTGCAGTGGTGGGGCTGTTATACCACAGGACGCTGCAGTGGTGAACAATCAGGCCTTCTGTCTGCCTTACACCTTCCAGCCCCAAGAGGATCAGCTGACTCACCTTGGCTGGAATCAGCGATCCAGAGGCTTTTGTTTGGTTGTTTCTATCCAGAAGGCAGGGGACAGCCCAAGTCATACGAAAAGTCCTGCTTCTCTGACATTGAGATGATGGAAGAGTGGTGGGGACAGAAGATGGGGTGACCTAAGAAGAGATGTTTCCTGAGGCTGGGCTGTAGCTCAGGTGGTTTGTCAGCAAAGCCCTGGGTTTGATCCCCAATAGCGCATAAACCAGGTGTTGTGGTTAGGCCTGTAATCCCAGCACTCAGACAGGAGGACCCAGAGCTCAAGGTCATCCTCACAGAGAGAGAGAGTTCGAGCCTGGGTTACATGAGACCCTGTCTCCAAAAGAAAACAACAGAAATGCTTCCACTTCATGGCTCTAGCAGACCTCACTGGAATCTTGCCACAGTTTAGCAAGGCTTGGAATTGACTTCTGGTTAGGGTCTGGAAGATTCTATTAACAAATGAAATTGGATTAACTACCTTTAAGCATCAAAATCACACTGCTCCTAGAGTTGAAATTATTAATGCTTATGGTTGATCTCCTAATTTCAGTAGTGTTTATGATAATTTTCAATTCCAAAGCTATGATATAGTTTGCCTAGAGAGATATTTACAAGGCAGTGTGTTGTTGCTGCATCAAAACAGGCACTTTGGGACTATATTATCACTTAAATAATGTGGAGAATGCATCAAAACAACAAATACTAAGACTATAGACTTCAAAATATGCTATAAAGCAATTTGTTGTGAATCAGAAAGGTTAATGATTTTGAAATTTGATTTTGCAGACGGTATGCAATATAGAGAAAAATGTTTCTGGAATGGCAATAAATTGGATAAATGAAGAAATTATTTGGGCAGATCAACAGGAAGGAACCATCTTCATTACAGACATGAAAGGAAACAATTCCTACATTCTTTTAACCTCCTTAAAATATCCTGCAAATATAGCAGTGGATCCAAAAGAGAGGTAAAATTAGCTTTTCAAACACTATAACATGTTTCAAATCCCATGATGATTCCTAAATCCTATCACTTTAAAGCCAGAGGGACTTCTTTGAGACCAAAGCCTTCTTTGACAGCACACAGTTGTCATTTTCTTTTGGACAGTAGAGCTGCCTGGATCATAACTCTACAAACACTGCTAGCTACTATGATGTTTTGTCATAGAAACTTAATTCTCTTTCAAACATGAAATCACATGGCATTTCAGTAGGAAATACATATATTGAATTGAATTCTCATTCAGAATACTCAGAGATCTCTTGAATTCAGCCATGGTTCTGTATGATGTGTTCATCCATAGGTTGGTATTTTGGTCTTCAGAGGTGGCTGGCAGCCTTCACAGAGTGGATCTCGGTGGCGTGGAAGTGAAAGGTCTGCTGGCGACTCCAGGGAAGATCACAGCGTTGTCTCTGGATGTACTTGATAAACGGCTCTTTTGGGTTCCAGACAGCAGAGAAGGACTTTATTCTTACCTATGTTCCTGTGATTATGATGGCAGCTCTGTCCACCTCATCAAACATCAAACACAGTAGGTTTTGCTTGTGATAGGGCACAAAACACTTGGCATTTGAAGTTTGTGTGATAAAGTTGTTTTACTTTTGTCAACTAAAGGGTACAATAGTTTAGCACAGGAAGTCACCAATGATTGGTGAGTGACTCTGGGCTCATTTGTTAACTTTTTCTATGATTGGTTTCCATTAACACAGGCATGATTAACACAGGCATAACATTTACATGACAGTATCTGTTTTTCGTGTCATTGTGAAGATTTGTAAATGGAAAAATGGGAAAAGATGGCATGGTGTCTAGCATATAAGCTCTCACATGTTGGTCAGTTCTCCTTTTCAGAATCATTTTATAACATGTTTTGCAAAGCATCATTTTTCATTTGACTTACTGTGGAGTCAGCTTGTGAAATCAGAACGGCACTCCCGACCCGTTTCGGATTTCATCTCCATTTTCCTTGCTTGTGTGTGCCAGGAGAATGGGAAGGGAGATGGAGCTAGAAAGGCTGTACAATGATAGAAATAAAATTTTAAACTTCATATGCTCTTATAAACCAAAGAGAGAAACAGCCAAGCAAAAAGTTAGAGCAGGGGTGGGGATTCAACTTTAGTAATCCAAAGAATAGATGTCATTATTTTTTTCCTGGTTGATTTTTAGGCACAGTTTGTTTTCAATGGCCATTTTTGGTGATCGTGTCTTCTATTCAACATTGAAAAAGAAAACAGTTTGGATAGCCAACAAACACACCGGGAAGGACATGGTTAGAATGAACCTCGGTCCATCCCTTGTGCCACCTGCTGAACTTAAAGTAGTGCATCCACTCGTACAGCCCCAGGGCTCTGGTGAGTCATTTGTTCTTCAAGTAGGGCCCAGCATATAGTCACTTCCTGATTTATCTGCTCAAGCCAGACACCTTGGGATTACAGAGGAAGACAATTTTTTTATTCAATCTTCAAGATTTCTTAGTTGCAACATTTTCGGATAACAAGAGGCAGATTAACAAGAGAAACCCAAAATTTATTAGCATTCATTTTTCACACATATAAGGGAGACATCCAGGGTATGAGTGGTTGGTTCCTAAAGAAATGAACCTTGGGGCTGTGACTAGATTTAGTCAGTTATTCATTTATTTGGCTAATGTTTATTGCTTAAAATTTACTTATTATGAATAATCATTGCATGTATGGTGGTTAGAAAGAAAAACAATTAAAACAGACATGATTTGGTTTTAAGTACCTGTATGCTACATAGAAACAAGTGGGAGAGAGAGGGTCAAAAAGAAAGTTAATGTAATTACAGATTATGATGCGCTTAGTGAAGGGTGTAGTGAGAGAAAAGCGGGGGTCGAGCAGTTACTTTCATTGGCTGATAAGGAAAAGGTCTATCTGAGCACGAAGTCGAGCATCTTCAACAAAGAACAGTAAACTTCATGAGGTGATACTGCCGAAGCAGCACTTTGAGCCCCTACTAGTGGCCTTGTGGAGGAACGCAGGTAACGCCGGTTGGAGCGAGCGAGTTAATACACAGCCTTCTGGAACTGTCTCTAGGCAATGAGGGTCCAAAGCTGAGTTTAGTGGTTGACCTTTGCTCTCTCTGGTTAGGTGTGGGATGCTTTTAGTCTTTGTGAGTCTGTCTTGCTTTAGGCAAGTTAGAGGGAGGGCAGAGAACTTTCCTGGGCTTAATCGCTTTCAGCGCAACAGGCCCTCAATATTTTTGGGGGGTGAGGAACATTCTGGTCTTCTTGATTTCTCGTACCAAATTCCTTCCAATCTACTTCCCAAGTTCTTCTCAAATGTCAAATGTGCACTGTCTCCTCCCCCCCGCCCTCCCTTCAAGCAGTCAGCCTCTCCTGCCTGGACCGTTGTAATGGCCACTCAACCGATGTTTCCCGCTTCTGTCTTTAAATAACAAATCCGACACATTCATTCACGATCCTGCTTAGAATCCTTCCAAACTGTCCTTGGAATTTAGACTGAAACCATTTATCGGGCCTGGCAATATTTAACCAACAACTTGTGGTAGTGTTCTCTTCCTCCTTAGGATCTAAGGGTTTGAAAGATCAGTAAGGTCCAGGGGCCGGGGATGGGGTCCCGGAGAAAGACCTGCAGGGACCGGGAAAGACCAGTACCCCCGACTGGGGAACAAGGGGGCCAGAGAGAGAGACGGGTAGGGGGTGGTGGGGTGAGGGTGGGGGTGCCAGGCGATCCAGTGCAGTGGCCCAGCTCTCCTCCGGAGACCTCCCCGTTTCCCGCTGCGAGGAGAGGCGACCCGGGAGGAGGAGAGGGGCCCGGAGGAGGGAGAGAGGAGAGGGTACCCGGGAGGGGGAGAAGGGGCGCCCTGGGGGTGTGCGAGGGCCTGGGAACAGGGATTTGCAGAGAACAGAGGAGGGAGGGAGCTTTTAAGGTAAAAGAGCGTCCCCTTCCTAGGTCTATCTAAAAGATCCCCGCAGTGCCTAATTTTTATCTATAGGGAGAAAAGGAAGTCCTTGCCTGGTGGAGCCTGGGAGATGTGAGGGAGAAGTGAAGGCATGTCTGTGGGATGTCCACTAGCACTGCCTTCCTTTTCTAAAGATATTTCGTTTGCTGAATCTTCGTATGCAGCGTCAAAACACAGAAGCAGACCAGAGCGCAAGCGCTACTTAGTTCTGCTTATTCGCAACCTAAGCAATTGGGCAGAGAGGCTGGGCGCCGGCCGGCTGGAGTAGAGCTCGCTGAAGGGCCGCGTGGCTGGCGTTGCTAGGAGACTGCACCCCCCCCCCCCCACCAGAGGACCAAGCATCCTAGGTCAAAACCGCATGCCCACCCACTCTAAAATAAACCATCCTTTGTTTCAGGGCTGAAAGTTTGCAAACCGAGGACCAGACGCTACGGTGGGCGGCTGTGCGAGCGAGATCCCAGGTCTCATTCGTGCGCATGTGCAGAAGGCTATGTTTTAAGCCGAGACCGGAAGTACTGTGAAGGTGAAGTGTGCTTGGCTGTTCTCACTGAGGAACCCTTGTGAGCTTGTGTTCCGGGGCGGTGCAGAGCCTCCAAGCTTCTCTCTCTCTCTCTCTCTCTCTCTCTCTCTCTCTCTCTCTCAATTTCTATCATACTTTCAGATCTTTTTATCTATTGTCTTGTTAGATGAAACACTCTGAAGCTGCTCGGGCTGGTGAAAGACCAAGATTCTCCGAGGGCACCTTATGTGCTATGGATATCTTTGTTTAACTTTATACACAATATCAACAGCAATTTTTCTGTCTCTCTGTCTCTCTCTCTCTGCTACCATCAGACTCAGAGGACATCCTCACATCCCCACAAAAGATCTAGCGAGAACCCCAGGAAATTGAATCAGGCAGATTGTTTATCTGGGGTTCCTCCACTTTGGAGATACATGGTCCTACCTATTAAGCCCCAGAGAAATAACTGTCTTCTGGAAGGCACAGTGATTTAGGGATGATAAGAAGCAGTGCCTCCGGGTACACTTAGCAAATTACAATGCCAGTTATTGGACCTAATGTGAGTGTGACACCGAGGCAGAGAGCTGGGAGACTGGCACTTCACCCAATCAGAGCTTCTGGGATGTGTCACTGTCAAGGGGGTGCCTGTCAGTCTTGAGAAAGTTCAGAAACAAAAGAGAAATGTCCTAAACTGGTTATGGTCTTCAGAGCACTGCTAGGGAGGTGAAAGCAGGACAGCAAGTACAAATTCAAAGCCAGCTGTGGTGATTGAGGGAGACCCTTTCTTGATAGGTAGGAATGTTGGAGAAAGAAAGCGGCACGGATGGAGGAAGGCACCGAGGCACAGATGGAATTCTCAGCGGGATACAGATTTATTTTGCACGGGGCACCTTTCCCTCGGGGAAGGGAAAGATGTCAGGGAAGGGAAGGGAAAGATGTCAGGGAAGGGAAGGGGAAGATGTCAGGGAAGGGAAGGAAAAGATGTCAGGGAAGGGAAAGATGTCAGGGAAGGGACGGGAAGGAAAAGATGTCAGGGAAGGGAAAGATGTCAGGGAAGGGCAGGGAAGGAAAAGATGTCAGGGAAGGGAAAGATGTCAGGGAAGGGCAGGGAAGGAAAAGATGTCAGGGAAGGGAAAGATGTCAGGGAAGGGCAGGGAAGGAAAAGATGTCAGGGAAGGGAAAGATGTCAGGGAAGGGCAGGGAAGGAAAAGATGTCAGGGAAGGGAAAGATGTCAGGGAAGGGCAGGGAAGGAAAAGATGTCAGGGAAGGGAAAGACGTCATGGGAGGGAAAGATGTCAGGGAAGGGAAAGATGTCAGGGAAGGGAAAGATGTCAGCCCACGGGTTGTGAGCTTGGACTTTATATATGGGGCCTTTAGGGTGTGGAAGGGGGAAATGTTTGGGGGAGAAATCAGGGAGGAGGAAGCAGGAAAAGCAGGTAGGATTAGGGTCTGGAAGTGTTTACTTTTTCCCTCTTAAGATAAGAGAAAAACAGCTTCTAAAATCTCTGGTTATCAGGTAGAATCTGATTATCTTATCTTTGGAGATCAGAGGAAAGGCAGGCTGCCTCTCAGAAGAATCTTCTTCCCTTGACTTCAAAGGCCAAGGTGCTTATCAGCTTAGTTCCCTTTTTCAGGCCTGATTCCATGGGACCCTGTTGAGGAGGGGGGGAGGCTGCTGCTGTTTGAAACCCTAATAGTCATATCCTGTCAGACTACACCAATTCTGTGGCCTGAATTCTCTCTGGGTCTCCTGCACGATCAGACAAACCACATAATATATTTTATGTGTATTTATTAACTTACAAAGGAATCAGTACCCAGTGCCTAGTCCTGCCCCACCACCACTCAGAGCCCTCCTTATCAGACCGTGCCCCGTCCATAGTCCTGCATTCATTCATGCCTCCGGGGCCAGCGATCTTGCCCCAGGTCCACAGGGAGTCAGGTCCACAGGAAGTCAGTCCATTCTGTCTTTGAGTTGCTGCGCTGGCTGTGAGTTTCCTACGCCATCATGCTCTACCTGCGGCTCCTGGCTTCCATCCCAAGATGGCTCCCAGCTTCCCTTCCTACTTCCCGCTGGTTGCAGGCCCTGCCCAATGGAGGAACCAGCCAATCGGGAGACACCATGCTGTAGTGTCACCTGCCTTTTAGGGGCAGGCCTTGTCCCTCAGTTAACCCTTTCTAGAAATGCCCTTGTACACACACAGAGGCATGCCTCAATAGTCTCCTAGGTTATTCTAAATCCATTCAAGTTGATAATGAAAATGAACCATCACACTCATAGTACTCAGAAGTTTGGGTTGCAATTAGGTGCAAACACACTCTGGTCCAGATGCTCAGACAATGTTGTTATTTAGTGACTCCCCTCTCAGGTTTGTCTTCTTCCTGAAGGAAAGTTCAGCCTCAGACTCTCTCCTCATGATTGCAGAAACGTCTTAACTGCTCTAAGTCTGCAGCAGGAGGTACGGGGGCTTCCAGTATTCCCTAGAGAGTCATTTGGATGTGACGAGCTTGAGCTACTTGCCATTTGATCTGTAGGTAGGCAAAATGCTGCATTAATCAGCTCATCCTTTGGTGTCAGATGACCGTTTGTGCTGGACAAAGAACACTGGGATGCCTTGTGTAGGACAGCTCATGAGTTCAGAGGATTTTCTTCTATATATTGTACCCACAGTAAGTAGAAACATCATGAGTGGAAGGACATGTTAAAGGAAAGAGGCTCACTTCATGAAGGCCAGGAAGCATATATACAGAGAGTGTCTAAACAGCCCTTGTCTCCTAGTTTCTGCCACTTCCCACAAATGGCATCAAATTATGAATCCATCAATGAGTTACTCAGCCCTCATGCCCCAGGCATTTTCCACAAACCCTGTATGTGAACATTGTATTAAAGCATTCAACACATGAGTTTTCTGGGACATTTCATATTTAATCCACAACAGTTGGCCATCTACATCGTTCAAGGTCTTATTTTCTTTTAGCATTTTCTTGTGCTAGTGAAATGTTCAGTGGATAAGGGCATTTGCTGCTAAGTCTAGTGGTCTGAGTCCAATTGCCAAAACTATCATGGTGGTAGGAGAGAACTGACTCCTTCAAGTTGTCCTCCGACTTCCACACACTTGCTGTGGCATGCACTCTCCACTCACAAAAATAAAATGAATAATGGTAAAGCCAGTAGGAGCCAAAGTAGAAGGAAACAAGGTAGTGGGCCGGGAGGCCGAGATGGGCGAATGGAGAAGAATGGAGAGGCCTAGATGAAGCTCAGAGTAGCCAGTGAGTGGAGGGAGAGGAGAGAGAGAGAGGGAGGGGGAGAGAGAGAGAGAGAGAGAGAGAGAAGATGAGATGTTAGGGGAAGGGAAAAGATGGCAGGAGCAAGGAAGGGAAGGGAGCTGAGGTAGGGAAAAGGATTTGAGTGCGACGGGGAGGCAGGTCTGACTCCCAGGTGGGGGTGGACAGACACAGAAACTGTGCCGGGCAGTTCAACGGTCGCAGAAACCAGTGCTGTCCAGTGGCCTTGAGTGAGGTCTGGGAGTGACTGAATTTGATTGGAAAGGAGATGAAAAGAAAACTGGCAGAGAGTAGTGAAGGGGAAAGGGGAGAGAGAGAGAGGGAGAGAGAGCTGAAAGGAATGGGAGCGGGGAGAGAGATAGAGGTGGAAGTGTACCTTAATGCCAAATCAGTGGTGTTCGCAGCAGCCAATAACGACAAGCGAGTCCGAAAGTTTTACGTGCGAGGTCCCTTGAAGTAAGAGCCGGTTTTGGCACCATCTGATAGGTAAAAATGTTTGGAGAGAGGTGCGTAGATGGAGGATGGAGGCACTAAGGCACAGATGGAATTCTCAGTGGGATACAGATTTATTTCGCATGGGGCACCTTTCCCTCGGGGAGGGGAAAGATGACAGCCCACGGGTTGAGAGCTGGGACTTTATATATGGGGGCTTTAGGGTGTGGAATGGGGGAGTGTTTGGGGGAGAAATCAGGGAGGGGGAAGCAGGAAAAGCAGGTAGGATTAGGGTCTGGTAGTGTTTACTTTTTCCCTCTTAAGAGAAAAGCTGTTGTGATAAACAGCTTCTAAAATCTCTGGTTAACAGGTAGAATCTGCTTATCTTGTCTTTGGAGATCAGAGGAAAGGCAGGCTGCTTCTCAGCAGAGTTTGTTTCCCTTGACTTCAAAGGTCAAGGTGCTTATCAGCTAAGTTCCCTTTTTCAGGCTCCAAAGTCTGTAGGTCCCTGTTGGGGAGGCGGGGAAGCTGCTGCTGTTTGGAACCCTAACATTTCTTAAAAATGTGAAAGGTGGGTGATGGTGGAGATGTGTCTCAGTGACTGGGTGCTGACACACATCAGACCCTGTGTTCCGTCCCCAGTGTGACAAAAAGGAGTTCTTAGCTAAAATGACATTTTTGCCTAATGGTCTTTTCAAGGAATGTTGTACTGCTTTTTTGGGTAAATTTTTAATTGAATTTTTGTGTATTTCAAGCAGCACATCTTAATCATAACCCCTTCTCTGTTGGCCCCCTCCCATAGCCCCCCCACCCACTGGAATTCATACTTTCTGTCATTTGTCTTAAGGCCTATCATGTCAAGTTAGTGTCCTCAGACAGTCCTCAGTGCAAGTTCATCCAATGAGGTCTAGTCAGCCTATTTGGAGTCCCTCCTTTTAAGAAAATCAACTCTTCCTTACCCAGCAGTAATCAGCTGCCAATAATTCTTCCACTAAGATTTGGGGTTTGCTGCCCATTTCCATAATTCTGTGCTGGGTTTCTGTCTGCTTGAGTTTTCATGGGTCTTGTGCATGCTGACACCATTGTTGTACGTTCATATGAGCAAGATCCCAGGAGCTTGTAGGACTCTATTTCCATATGCATCTCTTCCCTGGCTCTTACAATATTTCTACCCCCTCTTCTGCAATGGTCCCTGATATAGGAGTTCTGTTCAAAGACCCACATTCTGCAGACTCATACTCTCACCACTTTGGCCATTTGTGACTTTTTTGAGTTTCTGGCCCTCTGTTCCATGAGGGACTTCATAGATAAGAATTGAGAGATACAGTTGTGTTCTCTTTATCCCTGTTCTATGTTCCGTGAAACTTAGATGTAGAGATTGCATTGTAGATGTGCCACTTAGGCTTGGGAAATTTGCAGAGAATCTCTGTGTATGACCAGTTGTGGAACTCTGTCATAATCTCCATCTGTTGCAAAGAAACTTCCTTGATGAGTGGTGACTGGGATACTTTTCTGTAAATATAAGGATACGTATTTTGTACATAGTAAGAAATTACTTTTGTCTAGGGATGTCACAGCCTTGGGATTTTCTCTAAGATCTATGATTTCTCCAGCCGGCTGTTTATAGTAGTACCACACATGAGTTTCCTCCCATTGAGTGGGTTTTAAGTTCAATTGGGTAACTGTTGATTACCCCCAAAATAAAAGTGCCACTACTGCACCAATGTCGTTTTCTGTGCCAGTCATTGATGTGGTTATTAGGTCTTGAAGCTGGGTTTTGACCATCGATTAATGTTCTCTCTTAGTAGCTTGCATAGTGCTCTCCAAAGCTATGAGAGCTAGCCTTCAGGGGAGGTGGCTTCCTGGTCAGTTCCAGCTCCATTGCTCCAAATCCTGTGTCTGTAATATGTCCTGTCTTCAGCAATAGGGTCTTACCTTCAGGTTCTAGGAGGCAATCAAGGGCTGTGGCAATAGCCTGTGTAATTTTGGGGACCACCCTAGTGAACAACTCAAAGGAAGCTTTCTCCTGTCTGGCACTGTTTCTTGTTATGTAGCCTTCAGCTATCCAATGGACTCACATAGAGATACTGTATGTGTATTTTGTCAGTATCTGTTTTTGGACTAATATGATTCCCTGTGTTTTTTTTACACTAGCTAGCCACTATTATCTCTTCTCTCTCTTTCCCTGTCTAACCCTCTCTCCCAGCCCTTCCCATTTGAAATATTTTTTATTAAGGAATAATTCTTCTGTGAGAAAGTGCTAAGTAACTGTGATGCAATAGAAATGGCTTTCACGGTCATTAAACTGACTTCTTTCACTCTCTCTGAGAATTAGAGAAACAGTCTTCCTGTGGCGAGTTACAGAGTATGCAAGTATGAGATGCAGCACTTTGTGCTAATTAGGACTATCACCATTTATTTTCAAGGATAGCCTTCTGATTGTGGGTTGCTGTCATTGTGCAGATGTCAACGAGTGTGCCTTTCGGGACCATGGCTGTACTCTTGGATGTGAGAACATCCCAGGCTCCTATTACTGCACGTGCCCTGCAGGATTTGTTCTGCTTCCAGATGGGAAACGCTGCCACAGTAAGCTGCAACATGGATTTATTGCATCGTTTTGCTTTATTTTCAGTGATATCCCTAAGGTTGCTGGGATCTGAGCCAGCATTCTTTAGTTAGCAGTGTGCATTAAAATTACCTTGGAGTTTTATTTTGATTTGCTCTATACAATACGGATAACTGAAGCTGGACAAGGTGACACAAATCTGTAATCCCAGTACTTTGAAGACCAAGGCGGGGGATCACAAGTTCAAGGCCAGCCTAGCATATGCAGAGTGACTTGGTCTCAAAAACCAACCCATGAACATCCACATGGGTAACTAGACCTGTATTATAGATCTATTAAATCCAGAGTAAGAGAAACAAAGCTGTATTATATATCATTTCTTCATTCATATCATATAGTGTTTCATTGTGTAGCTCTAAAAGGAAGGCATTTAATGACCAGTAGTAATGCGTTATTATAACTAAAAAAATAACTACAATCCCCTAGTATAATTTACTATCTGTCAGTTTTCAGGAACAACCACAGTACTATCATCATATTCTTAAAAATGAACAATAATTTATTCATATGAACTCACAATGGTGACAGTGTGCACAAGTCCCATGTCTCAAACCAGACAAAATCTCAGCATAGACATGGGGAAATGGGTAAGAAATGTCAACCCAACCTAAGGAACTTTTGGCAATTGATGGCTTCTGGGAGAGGGAAAGACAGAAAGACAGGGTCTTACAGGGTTGGAACTCTTGGTGGGCCCCAGTGGATGGATTCACACACCAGATATATGAGAATACTTAAATTAGGCTGGGGGCAATGGGGGGAGGTGCAGAGAGGGAGGGAATCGAAATACCATCAAACAATATTGTATTAAAATAATAAACATTCAATAAATAAATAAACAAACAAAAAACCAACCAAAAAATGAACAACTCCTAATAGCATCAGCTATCTAGTAAGTTTTAAATTTTCTCCTATTATCTTAAATTTTTTTTACAGAATTGATTTGTTTGAATATTGACTTAAGCATGCATTATCTTGATGCACCTGGTTCATAGATTCTTCCCTTTCTACCTTGTAAATATTCATTAAATTAACTATTTTTTCCTTCAGAGCTCACTTTGTGGAGTTTGCTGATCACTTTTGCAATGTCCTTTTTCCTCCTCCTCCTCCTCCTCTTCCTCTTCCTCTTCTTCTTCTTCTTCTTCTTCTTCTTCTTTTTGAAAATCTGTAATTATATCTATAGGCTTGGTCAAATCCAACATTGATATTTCTTGGCCAGAATACTTTATAAATATGTTTGTACTTTCATCAAAATATAGAGAATGCTCTGTTTTTTCTTTGTATCATGTGATTAGTCAGTGTGCTCATTTGCCTGTTATAAAGTTCTCCTGTAGCCTTTTTTTTTAAGTTTTATTTTTTTTATTTATGTGTATGCATGTATTGCCTGCATGTAGGTAAGTGCACCTGTGTTGTGCAATGCCCGTGGAGGACAGAAGAGGCTGTTGGATCCCCTGGAACTGGAGTTATGGACAGTTGTTAGCTGCCATGTGGGTACTGGGATTTGAACCCAGGTCTTCTGCAAGAACAACCAGTGTTCTTAACTGCTGAGCCATTTCTCCAGCCCAAAGTTCCCTTGTAGGGTTTTTTTTTTGGGGGGGGTCTTTTTGAGACAGGGTCTCCCTGTACCCCAGCTGTCCTGGAACTCACTATGTAGACCAGGTTGGTCTTGAACTCACAGAGATCTGCCTGCCTCTGCCTCCCAAGTGCTAGGACTACAGGCACATGCCACCATGCCAGCCCCCTGTTGTCTTTTAATAATTTTTCCTAGATCCATTATTTCATTGTGTTTCTAAAGTAGTGTTCTAGTTCTATCATTTCTTTTTAATTATTAATTAGAATTTTATAAAGAGAACTCTCTCTCCTTAACTGTTTGCTTACCTAAGATACAATTCTTACAGGCATGATAAATGTAGATCCTCCCCCCAATGTGTAGCAGTGAGTCCATTTGCCTTTTTTTATTTGACAATACGCATTTTCTTATTGACACCTAAGATTTAATTTTATTGTCAAAAGAGAATAGATTATCCAATATCACACATTAGAAGACATTTATGAAATAGACTTACATACAAATTTAAATTGTATTTTGTTTCCTTGACATCATCACAAGTGGCCACTAAGTTTTGTGTTAAATATTATTATGAATGGATGCATTTTAAGCACTGTTTGCATGTTCCAACCAATTGTGAATGTTATTTTTTCTAATGAGCTAATTGTTACCTGGAAGATTTTTTTTCAGGCTCATCATTTGTATTTTATAGTCTAGACCTGGAACTAGCAATTTCTTAAAGAAATTTTAGTGAGAAATTGTATTTAGAAAATGAACATAACTTGTTACTGAATTAGTCATTGTTTCTAGGTTTTGGGGACATCGATGTTAGATTTGTCATATTAAAGAATTGTGAATTTAGTGGTTAAAGAACACTGGCTGCTCTTGCAGAGGACCCGAATTTGGTTCCCAGCACCTAATTCGTGTCTGACAACTGTCTGTAGCTCCAGTTCAAAGAGATTTGCCTCCCTCTCCGGCTTTCATGGGCATTGCACACATGTGGTGCACTTACATACTTGCAGACAAGACTCATACACAAATTTTTTTTTTAAAAAAAAAGAAAATTGTGAGTTTACATGGATATTCCTAGTGCAAATTTAGGATTACCTATTCAGATACTATCTGGTACATTTCTTCTCGACTCCATTAGCATGACTAATATACAAATGCAGGTTTGAAATTGTTTGTTATGGAGTCCTGTTTCAAAGATGATGGAAAATATATCAGTCTGTATATGTTATCTGGGCTTATGAAGTCAAACTCATCAAAATTTGTGTATAAAAACAAATTGCTTAGAAATCAGGTATCACCTTTGTGTCTATGAAACTTTCCTCTTTCTTGTTGGCAAATATACTAAAGAGTGAGATGTCAATGTTTTGGCGTAGGGCCCATTATGTAACAACTATGACATGTAATTTCATTGAATTCTCAAAACTTCCAGAACTTTTATGATACACATTTTATGTTTGCATATTTAGTTTATTTAGAATTAATTTTGATGCAAAATATAAAGTTTATCTTTTTCTCTCAAATCACTATGTAGTTATTTTTGTACCATTATTGGTCTTTTACATGCTCATTGATTTAAACTAATACCTTATACAGCACAAACTTATGTGTTCTTGAAGGTTTTGTTTGGATAGAGTCTTATTATATAGCACAGGCTGGCCTTGATCTTGAAATCCTCCTGCCTCAGCCTCCTGAGCACTGGGACTGCAGGCAAGTGCCAACCATTCCCAATCAAGTCTCTTATAATCCGAACTTTCTATACTGTTCCAGTATTTTCTGGCTGTCCCACTTCTCACTCTTCTGTTATTTCACATTATCATACCTCTGTGATCCTTTATTGTGTTTACATTTTGATACTTGATGATGATATAGGGGAAATTATGGTCCCCTCTTGGGCTTCTCAGTCTCATCAATAAAAATTAAGAATTTAAGAATGGACTCAAAACCTGAGGACAATTAGCGTTTGAAAGAAAGAAAGAAAAAAAACAACAACAAAAAACCTAGGGCAGGCAAGCTATAAATCTCAGCAGCTGCCTGAGGAGGGAAACGGAGGAGAGAAGAAAGTCCTGCCATTTAAGTTGGCCTGGAGATCAGACACAGGGTGAGCTGACAGCCATATGAGGGTGGTGGGGAGTTTTACAGAAAGAGCAGGGAAACACAAAGTGTTGGGAAGGCATGCTTTAGAAAAGAGATGGAGGAAAAGGAGAGCTTACTTTGTTCTGAAGAGTTTAGAAAAGCAGGCAGACTCATGAAGACTATGACCTGGGAGCTCCTGTGTTGGGAGTGGGGGATTCAGGGAAGGAAAAGCGTATTTAGCATGGTGTAAGGTGAACCCGCCTTCCTAGGGGCGGTCCCTTGGCCAGGTGGTTGACCCTGCCTAACTGGAATGTTAGGTTTCCACCCAAGACAGAGATTCTGTTCTTTTGACCAGAAGACATTTTATTAATTATTATTTTCTGTGTATGGATGTATTGTCTACATGTATGTAAATATACCTGTATTATGCAATGCCCATGGAGGTCAGAAGAGGGCATTAGATTCCCTGGAACTGGAGTTATGGATGGTTGTTAGTCACCATGTGGGTGCTGGGATCTGAACCCAGGTCCTCTGGAAGAACAGTCAGCCCTCTCAACTGCTGAACCATCTCTTTGACCCCCAGGAGTTTTTTCTTTAAAAAACATTTTTTTTGATTTATTTATTTATTTTATTTTATGTGTATGAGTGTTATGCCTGCATGTGTGTAAGTGCACCCATGTTGTGCAGTGCCTGCAGAGGACCGAAGAGGGTCTCAGGTCCCCTGGAACTGGAATTAAGGACGGTTGTTAGCTGCCATGTGGGTGCTGGGATTCAAACCTGGGGTCTTCTGCAAGAACAGCCAGTGCTCTTAACCACTGAGCCATCTCTCCAGGGAGGACCCCCCTTTTTTTTAATTTCAGAAGTTTTTTCTTTTTAAAAAAGTACTTTATTATTTTATGTGTACGGATGTATTGCCTGCATGTAGGTAAGTGCACCCGTGTCATGCAATGCCCACGGAGGACAGAAGAGGCCACTGGATCCCCTGGAACTGGAGTTACAGATGGTTGTTAGCTGCCATGTGGGTGCTGGGATTCAAACCCGGGTCTTCTGCAAGAACAGCCAGTATTCCTAACGGCTGAGCCATCTCTCCAGTCCCCAGAAGGAGCTTTTTCTTAGCAGGCCTTTATTGCTACTGTGGATAAAAGTTCCCAGAAAAAAATCTGCATCTTCAAACTCAACCTTCTGAAAGATTGATCAACTAATTAGAACATCAGTGACTGTAGAGTTTAGAATGTTGCAGATCCGGTGCCATTTATTTACCATTTATTTTGAGCCTCCTTTAGCTTCCTAAATAGCCATTCCTTGCTCACCTGTTTCTGACTTAGCATCTTGTGACTAACCAATAAAAACTTTTTGGAATGTAGTAACTTAGCAGATCACCAGCTTCCACCAACCCAGGGGCTAAAAAAGCCCGTCAGATAGCATCCAAAGGGCTTTTAGCACAGTTCAACCCACACTACTACAACCTGAAGAGTATTTATCATATGCAAACCGCAGCCTAAGTGCCTTGCACCTGCTGTCTCTGATGTTTCCACCAATGTGTTTGAAAAGTGTCTTGATTTGTGGCTTCCTTTGTTCTGTTACTACAAAAACTTCATGACGCTGTTACCACGCTGGAACACAGTATTTGGGGTAACTTGAATCGGTGTTCCTGGGCCATGGTCACTTATATTTGCTCCAAAATAAACTCTTATCCCCTTTGAGATGAGAGCTGTGCTTTTCTGTTGACACTACTGTAACATTAAGAACCTCTCATTTCTTGGCTGGGTGTAGTGGTGCATGCCTTTAATCTCAGTACTAAGGAGACAGAGGCAGACAATCTGTAGGTGCAAGGCCAGCATTGTCTATATAGTGAGTTCCAGGCCAGCCAGGACTACATACTGAGACCCTGTCTCAAAAACAAAACAAAACAAAACACAAAAACAACTACAAAAACTCCCCCCAAAGAACCTCTCATTTCTCTTCCTACATTTAGTCAGACACAAAGAATACCCTTACTTTCTCATACACATTAAATTCATTTTCCAGATGAATTTGGGAATTATCTGGCAAAGTTCTGTTTAAAATATTTTGGAATTCTGATGACTAAGAGCTTTAAAACTCCTATTTGAAATAGGAAAAACTCATAGGAGATTGGTAACTTTTTTCCAAAATCAGCTCTCTTTAATTTTTTTTTAGATTGATATTTTGTTCTTTATTTTTATATTTCCAATATTGTAGCACTTCGTAAATGTTTGATTCTTACTTAACTGCCTCTTTTCAGGGTGGCAACTGATTGTAACACATTTTTACAACTATTCAATACTAATAATTGATTTTGTTCTTCCTTAATCAGAATTCATTTCCTGTCCAAGCAATGCATCTGAGTGCAACCATAGCTGTGTTCTGACATCCGATGGTCCCTTGTGTATCTGTCCTGAAGGCTCAGTGCTTGAGAAAGATGGAAAAACATGTAGTGGTGAGTTTATTTGCCTTATGTTGGTTTGAAAATATAAATCTTCTAAGTGGCACCTAAAATTTAATCTTATTGCTCAAAGAGAGTGGATTTTTTCCCAATTATCTCATAAAGGCATTTATGCAACAGATTAATATGTAAATGGAGGGGAGTAGTGTCGAGGTTTTGAGCCAGTTCTTTGAAGTTAGGTAGCCCTGAGATAGCATTATCAGTGACAGCAGGTGCAGGGTGCTTAGCCTGCTGTTTGCATCTGATAAGTACTCCCCTGCTTTTATCTTCTAGAGAAGAGGCTTAGAGAAGCCTGGATGTAACTCAAAACTAGCAGGAGAGTTTTGTGTAGTTTTAATTTTAAAATAAAAAAACGCAAAAAAAGGGAGAACATTTAGTTTTTGAAATAAAGTTTTACCCAACTCCTGAACTGAGAAGAGTTCCAATTAAGATCATATAAAAACAAAGCAAGCAAACAAAAACACAAGTCCAGAGGACAAAAATGTGCAAGAGAAGAAAACTGTACTACTCGTTCGGACGGGTTAGAGCAACTGCCAAACTCATCAGGCGCATTTCCTTCTCTAGCAGCTGCCAGTGCATTGTTCTTGAACGCAGGGGTAGAACACAGGGACCAGAGCCATTGGAATGTGAAGGGTTAACCTCAAAATGCTGGGTTATGGGGAAGTACACACTGTGACATTTTGCGTTAATCTCTGAAAATAAACTTAATTGCAAACACTACAGATAATCATGGAAATTACTTTAAAGGGAAACACATAGTAGATTTACTTACCAAAGTACTTTAATGAAATATCATTATCAAGCAACTGGTTTTTTGTAGGTTGTTCATCACCTGATAATGGAGGATGCAGCCAGGTCTGTCTTCCTGTCAGCCCAGTGTCCTGGGAATGTGGTTGCTT
Source organism: Nannospalax galili (assembly GCF_000622305.1). Lineage (NCBI taxonomy): Eukaryota > Metazoa > Chordata > Mammalia > Rodentia > Spalacidae > Nannospalax > Nannospalax galili. The sequence goes on along the minus strand of NW_008330297.1, from coordinate 359,223 downwards.
TCCTGGGTATGAACTACAACTAGACCAAAAAAGCTGCAGAGCTTCAGGTTAGCACTGTGCTTGTTTGAAAGTCTGTCTTTGAAGGAAGATGACATGAAAATGACATCACGTTAAAAATTTGAAAAGTTAAGTTTCTTTGGGGTTCTTGGTAGAAAGCATATATTTTTTTATTTTTGGAAATGGAAAATAAATCCTAAGAATATGAATAATATAAGTAATTATAACATAAACTATACTTTTGAAGACTGTTTCTTAGTTAACTGCCATCCAGCAAAGCTTTGGAACAAAGTCAGGTATATCTTCAGTAAATGCGAGCCATTATGGGAAGCCTTAAAACACTTTATAGTTAAGAGGAATCTGATAATTATTTGTTGATTGATTTGATTTTGTTCCTCTGGTGAATGTACTCATCATAATACATTGACAAGTTTTGTCTCTTTCCTGTCAACATTTAACCTGAAGCTGTTCCTTCAGCTGGCTCTTCCGTTATTACATCTCTTAACGTCTTTCAACAGCCTTGGAAAATCTTAGCTAGAACCATGACCCTGTACAGATTGCCTTAGTCTGACCCCAATTCTCATAACTTTTCAAGATCTTAATTAATAAAACATAATTCGAATCCTGAGAATGATTAGGAGACTTAAAAAATTCAAATAATTATACCTCCCTTTGAGAAAAGCCCAGGACAGTGAAAGTGAATTCATGAATTCAACACGTGTGAATGAAGAAGGTTACAGCCTGGAGATGTGTCATTTGGCTGTGGTTTTGGTTATTTAATGTGGCCCTTTCTATGAATAATTTATGAGAGAAGGATCCAGTGGTGAAATCTTAGCAGTGACAGAAGAGGAAGACTTTTTGCTTGTCTTTGCCTACATCACACCGGTGGGAAATTAAGCAAACTATGCAGAAATTAAACAGGAAGCTGCAGTCAGCAGGAAGAGTCACAAGTGCCTCCAATCTGAAGCGTGTTTTAAATGCAGTCATATTTGAAATTCGGTTAACAGGACCACAGCCATTTTTACTGTTTGCTAATTCTCAAGACATCCGACACATGCACTTTGATGGAACCGATTATGGAACTCTGCTCAGCCAGCAGATGGGAATGGTTTTTGCTCTGGATTATGACCCCGTGGAAAGCAAGGTAACACCTTTTTGCTTGAGAGATATGGTTATGCTGTTAAGTGACTAGAGGACTTAAGCTTCGGGTGACATGGAGTACTTGAAAAATCTTCCCAGCTCACAGTAACTACACGCAGAACAATTTAAATCTAGACATCAGCGATCCCTTAGCTCCCCTGCTGTCGGAGTGCTGTCCTAGTCTTTGCTGTGATTTAGCCATCTTTCTTACTGGGGAGGATTGTGCAGCATCGTCATTTCAGTTAACCCCCGGGCGTGCAGATGGGAGACTAGCTAGTGTAGGATGGCACGTAGACGTTGCTCCATGAGTGGTGTTTTCATTATTTGCTGCTACTGGTTTGGGGTTGGGGGATCAGAAGTATGAATTACTAATTAGCATTTTTATAGCCAGTTTTTAAACACATTTTATTCTATGCATATGAATGTTTGGCCTGTATGTATGTGTACCCACGTGCATGCCTGGTGTCTGTGGAGGTAGAAGAGAGTGTTGGATCTCCTGGACCTGGAGTTGAGGATGGTTGTTCACTGCCATATGGGTGCTGGGAACCAAAGGCAGGTCCTCCGGAACAGCAATAGGTGCTCTTAACTGCTGAGCATCTCTAGCTCTCCAATTAGCATTTAATATATGTCATTGAGAGAAGGGATTTAATGACTTCTTAACCATGAAAATCAAGAAACAAGTTTTTATAGTTTATTTATTTATTTATTTTTAATTATTTTATATGCATGAGTATATTGCCTGCATGTATGTAAGTGTACCTGTGTTGTGCAATGCCTATGGAGTTCAGAAGAGGACATCAGATCCCCCAGAATTGGAGTTATGGACAGTTGTTGGCCACCATGCGGGTGCTGGGAACTGAACCCAGGTCCTCTGTAAGAACAGCCAGTGCTCTTAACAGCTAAGCCATCTCTCTCATACCAAGAAACAAGTTTTTAATGGCTCATGTGCAAATAGCAGTCTAACAGATAACATTGTTTACATAAATATCATTTTTTTTAAATGTAACTTAAAATTACCATATTATTAACCTAGGCAGTTAACCAGTTAGTCATTTGCTTCTTAGCTGTATTTGGGCTAAATGAAAGTGCTTGAAATGTTACAGTGCTTTTGGAGATCAGTTATCCATATGATACATTTACATAATCATTAACTTCAATAATTACCATATTATTGTTAGATGGTGCATTGATTTGTGGAATTTTAAGCCTTGTGCTTTTGCTTGTTGCTGATCTGAAGTAGTCTGGTAGGTAGTGAAAGAGACAGAGGGGAGCAAATTGACTGTGTTTAAAGGGTATGGATGGATAGATGGCCAAATAGCCTGTGGGCTAGACTTAGAAAGAACTTTGTACCTGCAAAATTGGACAAGATGGATGGATTCAAATGAAATTATATAAGGTTAAAGATGAAAGGAACTTTAGCAAATATCTGATCTAATATTCTCATTCTGTAGTATGGAAAACTGAAGCAAAATGACTTGGTTAAGGTAGTTAAGTAAGTGGTAAAACTGACAGAGTGAATCACTGGTCTCCTTCAGGCCTAAGAAGCAACCAGGGCTTGAATACAAATACTCTATCATTAATCAGTGGTCAAAGATGCTGGCGCTGTGTGTGTGTGTGTGTGTGTGTGTGTGTGTGTGTGACATAGAGTAAACTGCTCGTGGTTACACATATTTGGAAGTTTGAGCAGCATAGGCTTTATTGTAGATGTGTCTGTCTCCAAAGCCAAGTCACAGTCAATAACCTGAAGACTTGTTCGTCTCCTTTGTGTATATTCCATATTAATTTTTCAAAACACGAATCAGAAATTCCTCATTCTCTTTTGCAGATATACTTTTCACATACAGCCTTGAAATTGATAGAGAGAGCTAATATGGATGGTTCCCAGCGGGAAAGGCTTATCCAGGGTGTAGACAGGCCAGAAGGTCTTGCTGTGGACTGGATTGGCCGAAGAGTCTACTGGACAAACAGTGGGTAAGGTTCTTGCTTCTTGCTTGAATTTTATGCCACAGGAGATGGAGGTGAGGAAATAGGTGCTCCCACTGTGCTCACCCTCCACTTTGAGCATAGGAAAATATGGCTGGGCACTTGGCTTGGATAGGAAGAGAGAAGGTACCTTTGGGTCCATGCTCTTTCCTCCCCGCCATCATGGACAGGATCTATAGCTATGGGAGGATTTGGGAGCCAGAAAAGGTGCATGGGCTTTTGTCATTCAGACCATTGTTATTAAATCTGAAACATGTCTAGCACCATCAGGAGCATCTGCTTTGGGTAAGGCTTTCTCCTGGGTGTTTCCTGGAGCATACAATAGAGGAAGGGATAGGATCTGTCTTTGCAGTCAACTCTAAGTGTAGCTGGGGAGCTAGAGCCTATTTCCTCATTAAAAATGAACACAGATGCTTGGTTTAAGTAGAAGTTTCAGGAGTTCCATAAAGCTATGCATAGTTGCCAAATGAAGGGTGTTCACTGTCAAAGGCACCAGCTAGCCTAACCCCTTCATTTTACAGGCTCAGAGAGGCTGATTACTCTAGGTTGCTTACACAGTACACGAATGACACGTCTTGTACTAAAATCCCCGCATTGGCTTCTGTTGAGCAAGCATGAAGGAAAGAGTAGGCGCCTCCCTGGAGGTCGGAGAGGTGGGCTCCTTCTCTTCAGTGGAGAACCAGAGAAGCAGAGTCAAGTGTTCCTAGTCCCTCAGCACTCTTAAGTCTCAGGACTTCAGGGCTTGCTTTTGTCCCTGTGTGTGGCCTTGTGACCCTGAGAGCAGGCAGGGCGGGAGGAGAGCATTGAGGAATGCTCCAGTGCTTGCTAAGGAGAGCCTACTTCCTTCTGTGCGGGAAGCCATGAACCAGATCCCCTCAGGATACTATGAGAGATTCTGTGTGCTCTAGGGTATTTCCCAAGAGTCACTGAAAGCCATGAAGTGAACAAGAGTCAGCCATTCTGAGTATCTTTATTAACTTATTTTTTTAAATAATTTATTGAGAATTTCATACATGCATAAAAGGTGTTTTGATCAAATCCATGCCCATTCCCTCCACTCCAACTCCTCCCATATCTCCCCATCACTTTTTTCTGATAACTTCATGTACACTTTCTTCTTTAATTT
>NW_008330297.1:354186-354780 GCF_000622305.1 Nannospalax galili | reverse complement strand
TTGGTCTTTTTGAGACAGGGCCTCCTTGTAGCCCCAGCTGGCCTGGAACTCACTATGTAGACCAGGCTGGCCTTGAACTCACAGAGATCCCCTTGCCTCTGTCTCGGCCTCCCAGTGCTGGGATTAAAGATGTGTGCCACCACCATGCCCGGCCCTACCTCCTATTCTTATCACACCATCCTCTGAAGAGGTTACCCAGCTTGCGGAGAGGGAATCGGGACACAGACCACTCTGGCTTCCTCCATGCTGAACAGGGATGCAGGGTGAGGCAATTGGGGTACCCCTTCAGTGGGTCTATCTAAAAGACTCCCAAATTGCATAATTCTCATGTGTAGGGGGAAAAGAAAGTCCTTGACTGGTGAATAGGAAGTGTGAAGGAGAAGTAAAGGCAAGAGTCACTAGCATTACAAGTTCTAGACAGGGAACTAGAAAAAAGTCAGAGCAGGGCAATTTTCAAATGTTCGTATGAGAGTCCATTGGAATTTCTTGATGAGAGCTTCCAAACACATCCCTCTATTGGGTTCCTCCTCATTTTTCTTTTGTCTGCCAAGGCTGGACTCTAGAGTGATGGATTCAGGATTTGCTTTCAGGTAT
>NW_008330297.1:298295-353778 GCF_000622305.1 Nannospalax galili | reverse complement strand
TCAAAGGTCCTGCTCGACCATGGCTGGCTTTACTTGGAAGCATGGAGGAGATGTTTCCTCTGAGTTGACCCTCCTCTTTGTAGATTGGATACTGGTTCAAGTCCATCTGGTGGGGTCTCCATAGCCTCCCTGAACAAGAGGACAGGTCACTCACCACAGTTACAGGACATTTTGAAAGATGTTCCATAGCCCCCTGGAACTTGGTCGAACTTAGAGGGCAAGGGGCAAAAACTGTCCTTTAAGTCCCTCTGACCACATTAGTATAGGTCTCAAAGTATGGATGTTAAACATTCAATAAGGTTAGTTCCACCAGTCTGGTACTTTTAATTATTATGTGCTATGTAGATAAAGCTTGGGTAAAAAAAACCGATGGTTCTCAGATAAACCTTGATTAGATATATATATTTTGTTCATTAAACTAGTTGACTAAACTATGACCTTTAATCTGTGCGGTCATGTTGAAGGAAAAAGAGAACTAATTAGGGTTTCACATCTGGGAGAACAGCAATTCTAACGCAGAGAGAAAAGTCCCAGGGAACAGACTCTTGTGCTCATAAGCAGGTGTCCTATGCCCAGAAAAATCTCTTTTGGTTATAACAAGCAAGTTCTCAACAATGAGGCGGATGTGTGGTGTGGGGTGGTTGTCAAGGCGCTCCCTCTGTGTCGTGCTTATGTCCTCATCTACTCATTCATTTCCTGCTTAACCTTCAGTCCTATATGGTTTGTGCATTTAGCTATTCAGTAATTCTGAGCACAAGATACTGTGCTAAGGGGTTTCTGTTCGTCATACTGTTATATTAACTGTCATGTGAAGATTAAGAAAATGTAGCCCCTTTCCCAGGGTTGCGTAGTGAACAAGTGGTAGGGTTAGAATTCAGAGATGGTCATTTCCTAAGACTGTTCCCTGAGTAATCACAGAGAGGAGCTTGTGGTTGGTGCTCCTCTGTGTTAGAGCATCTGCTTAGCATGTGCAAGGCCCTGGGTTCAACCCACAATACCACAGAACCATCAGAGAGAGAGGTATCATCTCCACTCAGCATCAAAATGGGACAGATCCAGAGTCATGTAACAAATTTCAATCACCTTCTGCTGCAACCCTTATAACTATCATAATAACAGCCTTCTCCTCATTGAACTTACTTGAAAGGATGTTTTTGATGTCAGCTGTGGATAATGACAGAGCTTGCTTGCTGTTCTCAGAAGTGTAAGTGTTGATCAGAACTACAGATGTCAACATCTCTCGGGGCCTCTAAGGTAGTGAGGTCTTATTTCCCTGCATTCGGGAGGTGCCTTTAATTTTCACAGCACCTGATTAGTAGTATCCTGGTGTCCAACGCTTAGGCATTGCCTTCAGGAGGTAGATGGATGCAGCTGGGCCCTGCAGAGCCACAGTTCAGCTTCTCTAGTGCACTATGACTTAACAAGCCCTTCGTAAGTCCTCTCCCTTCTACAGACAGCTGCTAAAAACCTTTAATTTGTCTGGAAATGAGAGGTTTATAGTTTAAAAACATTGATATTAGCTGTAGATTTGATTTAAATAACTGAGATTCCAATCCTATGGTATTAGATTACATGGGCACTCTTAGCCAGTGAAGTCAAACAGAGGTGGCTGTATTGGTTGAGGAAAAGACAAACTCAATGAACATGACTCCTTGATAATTCTGTGCTGTTAGTAATGCTAATGAATCCTGCTTCCTAAAGTAGTTGAACTAAGGTAAAGATGCACTCTTTTTTTATCCTTTTGTGGGCTCTTGAAGGCTAACTCCTATGCTACAGTAGTAGGTTGAGTATTTCCTGTAGAGGATCACAATGAATTTGAAGTTGTCTGGGTCTTAGCTAGCTTTCCTTTCACCTGCCCAGAAGTCTGAGCTTTGCCTCCCAGCTGAACTGAACAGAGAATAGCACATCGCTTAGGTTTAGCACCATGGGGAGCTCAATTCTCATTGCCTAACTCTCGCTTCAAACTGTTTAAATTTATAAATGTAACAGTGAGATCAGAGTTGATCATTTTATTACCCTGTCCTAAGCAAGTGGCCTCAGAATTCCTCTCCTCCCATTAGGGGAGAGATGCAAGGGAACTGAACCCACGGAAGTGAAGCCATGAGAAAGGGTGACTGCCTAGGACAGTGTGTAGAGACACTGAAGGGTGAATCTCCACATGCTGTCATTATGTTGGCCTGTCCCTTCCTGATCTGGGACCCACTGAACCTCTGGCTGCCCTGAGTTCCAGCAGGAGATCAGAGGTGGGGAAGAGAGACACTGGATATTTATACAGCGCTGGCTTTGTCTCTGCCTGGACACTGACACATCTCCCTTGACCGTGTCTTGTATCTGGATCAATATTGGGGTACTAGTTACTTGTGTTTTAAATCAATAGAATTTTTGTGTGGAGAGCATGCTCATGTTAATGTGTGTGTGTGCGTGTGTGTGTGTGTGTGTGTGTGTGTGTGACAGAAACAAGAAAGAGACTATCTTTATATTTCAGAATGAAGGGAAAGGAATAGTTCTCTTTGGAAAATTAATGATGATCTAACAACTCTTCCCCCCATATTACATTATTTTAGGAAATCTCTCATAGAAGGCAGTTATTTAAGCGGAAAGAACCGTCAAATAATCATCAAGGAGAATGTCTTTCAGCCACGAGGAATTGCTGTTCATCCAAAGGCCAAGTAAGTATTTACAAAAAGAAGTAACTTTTCTGCAAAGCTAGTGCCGCTGCTCATGTCTGAGGTGCTGGAGTTCAAAGTTTTGTGAAGACCTCAGGTGGTCAGAGCACCAGAAGCCAAGATGATCTGTGAGATTCGCTCAGATCCGCAGAACCAGAGTGACTAGCATACATCCGTCACCTTTGGTTTTCTATTTTTGTTAGTAACTTTGTTGACATTCTTTGTCTTAAGTATATTCAATTTCCTTTTGAAAAGAAGTTGGCTGTGATTCAAGCCAATTGATCTATTTTCCAGCAATCTCTGGAAATGTGTTGGCAGTAACTGATAATTACTCTGGAGTCAGGCTTAAAAAATGAGAACTCATCTCTAAATAGGTCAAATAAATATTAAGCCATATTGACTTATAGATACATAGATATATAAAATTTATTTTCAGTGATTGAAAAGAATGGAAATTTTTTTCTTGCAGATCTAACTTATGTGCTTTCCTTATTAAAGGAGATTATTCTGGACAGATACAGGGAGAAATCCTCGAATTGAAAGCTCTTCCCTTCAAGGCTCTGGTCGGCTGGTGATAGTAAGCTCTGATCTGTTGGAGCCTAGTGGAATCACTATTGACTACTTAACAGACACTTTGTATTGGTGTGATACCAAGCAGTCTGTGATCGAAATGGCCGATCTGGATGGTTCCAAACGCCGAAGGCTTGCCCAGAATGATGTAGGTGAGGCTTTGGAGTGGATATATTCATCTTTTTTTTTTTAAAGAAGATTTTTTAAAATTATTTTTAAAATTATATACGAGAGAGAGAGAGATGGCTCAGTGGTTAAGAGCACTTACTGCTCTTCCAGATAATCCAGGCTGGATTCCCAGTACCCACATAGCCACTAACATCTGTCCTTAACTCCAGCTCCAAGATACCAGCACTGAGAAACCCTCTGGCCTCCACAGACAACCACACACATGGTGCACTTACACACATGCAAGCACAACACTCATATACAGAAAATAAAAATAAATAGATCTTTTTAAAAAACTAGAAAAGATATGTCTTTTATGAATAATAAACCCAAAAGCCCAGAAACATTAATCTAGAGAGAGAGAGAGAGAGAGAGAGAGAGAGAGAGAGAGAGAGAGAGAGAGACTGTGCGCAGGTGAGGGCAGGTGCCCACAGAAGCCAGAAGAGGGTGTTGGATCCCTGGAGATAGAGTTATATGCAATTATAAGCTGCCCTACGTGTGCCCTAAGAACTGAACTTCGGTCCTCTGCAAGAGCAGTACTCGTGCTTAACTATTGAGCCACCTCTCCAGCTCCTGATTTCTTCATCTTGCTTGAGTGCTAATGAGTGTTAAGTCCAAAATATGCTTAGCCCTGTGTATACACTTAACAAATGGTGAGAAAAGAACAGAGAGACATATATCTCCAGAAACATTAAGTATAATAATCGCCTGAACACTAAAATATTGATAAAAAGTAGAACTGAATAATCACTTCTCTTTCCCCAAGTTTTCACAAATGAAAATGAAAATTTTAACTTTTCTGAATTTATTTAGAAATAAAAGCTTGATCCAGCTCTTATCATTTCTTATGCTTTTTAAATTTGTTATTCCATAACAGTGACGGCCTCACTTTTAGACATTAATAAATGGCAGTTGATGACACTGGCAAAGACTGACCAAGAAAGGGCTCTCTCTTGCTGTATTTTCAGATTGTGCATGCAAGATCATGCACTTTCAAAAATATCTTTAAAACATTGTAGCCAGGGGCTGGAGAAATGGCGCACACTTAGGCTAAGGTGGTAAAATTTGTCTCGTGTGCTTTTTAACCACAATAAAAATAACTATAGTTATGGGAAAGTATCCCTCGTTATACGTATAGTTTTACTCTGAGACAAAGGCCTAGAGACTGAAATGCATGTTAGGGATCCTGATAGGTAGAAGAGGCCCTGTAACTAGGACAAATCATTTGAGTTTTCTACCACAAGAGGGAGATATTAACTTCAATCTGCCAAACCCATTCACCTGGGGATTGTGACCTTGATTAAAGCTTCCAAATGCATGCCCTCTTGCCTTAGTGTCCAACTGCTTGAGGCAGTGAGTGACTACATTCTCCTGTTGTTCATGCTTATAGTCCTTGTAGTTCCAGCAGCCTGATGGATTTGGTGGGTTTGGTTGGGGAGGACTCCGGAGGAAGCCCACTCAAGGGTTGATGGGAGCTACAGAAATGCAGGCAGCAGATAATACATGGCACTTTCAAAAATCTCATTTCTGCGCAGCAGGATGTACAGAGAAGCTAGAGGGGTGTGAGCAATATGTAGTGACAGGATATGAATAGGCTGAGGCACAGTGCGGTGTGGTGAACGAATATGTCGGAGATGCAGCCATTGTTGGCAGAAGCAGCCTGGGAGAGCCTAGGAAAGGTGGGTCACAAGCACAGGCCCTGGACTAACGAGTAAGGGGAGAGAGGAAAGGAGAGGCCAACACCTGGAAATGTGGTAGAATGGCGAATAGGAGATGTGCTGATTCACCTACCTCAGAATTTTAAAAATTCCTTTTATGCACTTGTGAATTCATTCTGCTGCTTAGTGACAGCTGTTCAAGTGACAGGGAAGCTAAAGCCAAGAGCAGCAAGAAACTTCAAGTTGAAGTCTGTGGGATGAGTGGGCAACCTTCCGGCCTTGGCTCCCCTGGTGCTTTCAACAGGTGTAGGGAGCAGCTGCCCATGATGTAGCGCGTGATCTTGCGGGTTCTTGTGAATAACTAGCTGTGAGAAGGACCAATCTGTTTTTAATGGCCATCTGGTTGCTTCCAGGTCAGCCCTTTGCGGTAGCTGTGTTTGAGGATCACCTGTGGTTCTCAGATTTGACTATATCATCGGTAATAAGGGTGAACAAGAGGACTGGCGAGAACAGGGTACGTCTCCGCGGCGGCATGCTGAAGCCTTCATCACTGCTTGTGGTCCATCCACTGGCAAAACCAGGTACACCGAAGAAGGCTGCAGGCCTCTCTGCACTGGAGACGGTGGCTGCTTTAACCAGTGCTGGCAGGCAGTGGGGGCATTGGCGATTTTGTTACTTTTTTTCATCAGATAGCTTGGTATTTTCGTAATTTAAATTTCCTCCCTAATATGGTGTTTTGAATAATTTGTGCTTTATCCCACTGGCTGCATTCTTCCTTTTACTTCCTTGCTACATTTCAAAGACCCTCGAGTTATAGGCACTAAGGGTAAGCAATTTAGAGGTTTTTAAAAAAATATATAATGACTACTTTGTTTATTTAATGTGTGAGAGTGTTTTGTCTGCATGTATGCTAAGTGCACCTGTGTCGTGCAATGCCCACAGAGGCCAGAAGAGGGTGTCAGGTTCCCTGGAACTGGTTGTTAGTCTCCATGTGGGTGCTGGGAACCAAACCAGGTCCTCTGCAAGAGCAGCCAGTGCTGTTAATCTCTGAGCCATCGCTCCAGCCCCTTGTTTATATTTTGTGACTCAAAAATAAAATAGGGCTGGAGCGATGATTCAGCGGTTAAGAGCATTGACTGCTCTTGCAGAGGACCCGGGTTTGATATTCAGCATCCGCGGGGCAGCTAACAATCGGCAGTAACTCCAGTTCCAGGGGATCTGACGACCTCTTCTGACCTCAGGCATTGCAGGACAAAAGTGCACTTACATACTGCAGGCAATACATTCATACACACACACACACACACACACACACACACACATACACACACACACACACACACGGTAATTTTATTTAGGCAGTTTAGATTTCTGCAATGGAAACGTCTACCCACACCTCTCACTGCCAGCTAGTGAGCGGCAGCCGGTGGCTTTTCTTCCTCTCGGTTTGACTGGATTATGAGTCGGGAAATAGGAATTATGTCTGACGAAGGAGCTTTTAAAACTAGACTGCTAGCCATGCTCAGCAAATATTCATAAAGTACTAACATTCTTAGCTTGTCTTAGAGTCAGTGACTGCTTGTATGAACTCCCCTGAGAGTGCTTGCTGCATCCTCCATTTTGAATGACTTGACTTCTCCCGAAAGGCGTAGGCTTTGATTTGCATCAGCAACACCCTCCGTATCTCTAAACCCATCTGTGCCTTCTCTGTTTCCTGTTAGGTGCAGATCCCTGCTTACATGAGAATGGAGGCTGCGAACACGTTTGTCAAGGGAGCTTCGGAGCTGCCCAGTGTTCATGTCATGAAGGTTTTATGACAGCTCAGGATGGGAAAACGTGCCTTTCCCTGGAGGGTCACCAGACACTGGCCGGTAATACAGCACCCGACACAGCTAAATCACCTTACGTGGGCTCTGGAGTATGGTAGTGCAGGCATGGCTCTGCTTTTGGTGATTTTAATGTTCTGTTTTATTAAATGATCCCATGTCCTTAGGAGTGCTTTGTCCTTGGGTTTCTGCAACCCTTGATCCTGGTGAGTTTCAGGTTTCTTATTACAGGGTAAATTAGATTGACTTCTAATTGTAAAGGTCTTAGGCTTCACATTCTCCCCCGTTTGCAGTAGGCTGAAGTAAGTGCTAGTGTTTTACCACCTCACCGTGTTGAGAGACATTTGCTTAGAAGTTTTATGCCCTCAATTTTAGAGGTAGTAAAATATAATCTCCCTCCCACGTGTTGGGTCTTAATAAGAAAAATTAAGGCCTTTCTAGAAATAACTTTACAGTATCAAACGAGTGTGGGAAATCTACCCTGAAAAGGCTCATGATACACCCACTACAGGCTACAGCTGAGAGGGCAAGGTGTGTGATATGTACCCTGTCTGCCTTCAGTGCACGCCCTACGTAGGCATGTATGAACTCATCTTTTGATATCTTCCTACCACAATATGCCAAAAAAACTTATAATTTATTAAGCCTTTTTAAAAAGTGCGTATTTATTTGGTAGGCATGGCATAAATATGTTAGGCGGCAGGCTGGTAACAATGAGTGGTCACGGACAGGATTTGGATAGTGGAATTTTCAGTTTAATTTTTTTTCTATTAGTTTGTTGCCATAGGATAATAGCTTCACACCTCTTAGACTCAGAACTCCTTTACACTCTTAAAAGACTTATTAAGAACCCCAAAGAGGACCACGGGCAAAGGCACCTCTCACCAAGCCTGATGACCCGAGTTTAATCCCTGGGACCCACGTGGTAGAAGGAAAGAACCAGATGCTGCAAGTTACCCTCTGACCTCCACGCTCACACTGGCTCATGTGCACACACGCAAAATAAATAAATAAATGTAACTTTAAAAAAGAACCCCAAAGAGTTTTTTGCTTATTTATTAATTCTTATATTGAAAATTAAAACAAAAACTCAATTGTAATGATATTAATAATAAACCTGTTATTTATTAGCATAACACATTTCATAACAGTACCTAAATAGTTTATTTTCCAAATCGAAGAATATATAACGAGAAGAGGAGCAATGTTTTACATTTCTGTGTTTAGATCTGGGTGAACAGATGGCAGCTGGAGTCTCGTATCTGCTCCTCAGTTAAATCTCTTCTGTGTTGTTTTGGTTGAAGGCTGTGAAGCAGATGTGGTCTCAGAAGGAGCATCATTTAACAGCCTTTTGAATGCTATTAGGAGCTTTGATGGGATATTACTGTTTTGCTACTCTACCAGGACTATGCAGGCCCTACCTGTTATGAGAAATCTGACATTCGCAAACAACTGCCAGTTGCTTTCCTTGAAAGTGATGGGCTCACTTCATTCGTTTTTGAGTCAAGCCTTGCTCAACAGGCCTTAATAGCACAGTTTGCCTGTCAGCCATTTTTTCAGATGGTCGTGTGAAATGAAGAAAAGGCGAATCTTAGCTCACATCTCAAAAATCACTCATGTGCTTTTCCTGTAGGCAGCTCTCACAATTGGCTTGGGACGGAAGCCTTTTGTGTGTATTTCTTATTTTGTTATACAGAATATTAAAGATCCAAGAACAAACCTTGTGTCATCGCAAGCTGGGCACACAGCTGGCATGTGAATGCAGAGTGGATGTTAGGGGCTCAGCTTCTGCTGAACTTCAGTGTAACTCCCTTGATTTGCACTATAGCATCACAGTCCCACTCACCAATCCTTTGCTGTACCAATGTGAACGTGAATATGGGGAAAAGAAGCAAACAAGAGCTTTCTACTGTAATGACAGGAGCCTCGGTCCTGCAGAGTTTGTACCATGAGACCCAGAGGTCTGCAGAGCACAGTGTAGAGAAGTGTTGCCTTATAGAATCTGCTGCCTCCTCTTCAGGGGTGGTGGGTGCGTGTATTAAAATGTGGCTTTCTTATGCCCTTCACATTTAAAAATGTGGTTAAAACTGGCTATAATAAATATGAAAGCAAGCCAGAGGAGGAAGTAAGTATGGAAGACAGGTTGGGGAGAGCCAGCCTCTCACTGCCTTTATAGTTATGGTCACCTATAATCATGAGCTAATTATGTTAAGGAATTTGGGATGTGATTTTTTTTTTTTTAATTTAAAAAGAGTCCCATTTTTCAAGGCGTGGTGGTGCACACCTTTAATCCCAGCACTCAGCCAGCCTGGTTTACATAGCAAGTTCTATATGGAAGACAGGTTGGGGAGAGCCAGCCTCTCACTGCCTTTATAGTTATGGTCACCTATAATCATGAGCTAATTATGTTAAGGAATTTGGGATGTGATTTTTTTTTTTTTAATTTAAAAAGAGTCCCATTTTTCAAGGCGTGGTGGTGCACACCTTTAATCCCAGCACTCAGCCAGCCTGGTTTACATAGCAAGTTCTAGGCCAGCTAGGGCTATAGGGATACCCTGTCTCAAAAAAAAAAAAAAAAAAAAAAAAAACCAACCAAAAAGAGTCCCAATTTTTTTTTTTTTCCCTACTGAGTGAAAGTTGGTAAGATTTTCCAAGTCACTAAACCTGGCCCATCTTCTTATTAAAAGAATGAGTCTAAACTCACAACCAATGAGTGCTATACATGTAAATTAAATCCAAGTCCTAGGAATGGAAAAGCTAAACTAACAGAATATTTTGGCCCTCAACAGGCAATAATACTGATCTAAGTAATGTGGTAACACCATTGGACAACTTAACAAAGGGCGGAGCATCGGAAGATGACAACACAGAGTGTCAGCGTGGGCTTGTGTCTGAAATCATGGTGTCAGGTATGAACCAGTTCTGTCACTACCTTTGGTTCTAACAGCTTCCATTCCACCAGTGATGAATTCTGTATTATCTTTCCAACATAATATTGTCTAAATCTACTGGAGCTTGGGCTCACTTCCTCCCTCTCTCTCTTGAATAGTGTCTTACACATGAACTGTATGTATTGGGGGTCTCTGGATTGAATACCATTTGAAGAAATATATTTTGGAAGCAGAGGTGACAGTGAGGATAGCAGAGCCTTAAGGTTATCGCCATCCACACCTTCTGTGGTTGGTACTTTGTCTAGCTAGTGTGAAAAGTTGATACCAATTGATGAACAAATTGGTTTCTTCAATTGCTACAGAGATTCCATAAACAGAAAATGTAATTCTTTTTTTATATGTTGCACATTTATCAGTAAGCTGTCAAATGATTTGTTTAATATATAACAACAAGAAGACATTAAAGGAGTCCTCTGACTTTTGTGTCTGAAGACCAGGTGCATAGGGCTCAGGAATGGCGTGCTCCAGCTGATCAGTATGATTTTTGATGATATAATTAACATTTACATATGTTTTAGTATATCCTTTCATTTTCGATTTGTGTGATAATCCATTATTTTATAGATGTAAAACTTGAGAGTAAGGTGAATTAATTAGTGATTGAACTAAAGATTTTGAAAGCTGTGACTAAATAGGACTGGAAAGATGGTTGAGCTGGTGAAGCACTGCACAGGCTTGAGGACCTGAGTTAGGACCCCCGGAACTCACATTAAAACAAAAATGAAAACAAAGCAAACGAAAAACCAACAAAAACAAGCCAACAGAAAAACAGGCATGGTGGCCTGTGCTTGTAACCCTGGTGTCGGAGGTGGGGCAGGAGGATCCCTGGGCTTCTAGCCAGCCAGTCAGTCTGAGTCAGTGAGCTCCTTATTCAGTGAGAGATGACATTATCTCAAAAAATCAGGCGGGAGGGTGTTTGGAGGAAGAAACCTGACCTTGAGTTTTGGCCTCCACACACCAGCACACGTGTGTATGCATGCACATGCATATATAAACACATAAAAAAATATTGAGCTGGGCGTGGTGGTGCACGCCTTTAATCCCAGCACTCGGGAGGCAGAGGCAGCCAGATCTCTGTGAGTTCAAGGCCAGCCTGGTCTACATAGTGAGTTCCAGGACAGCTTGGGCTACAGGGAGACCCTTTCTCAAAAAAACCAAAAAAAAAAAAAAAAGTGCACGTTCATAAAAAGATTAAATATTCAAAAATTGCACTTAAAAAATATTGGAAGCTTAAAAAAGAAAATGCGACCAAATAATCAATTCTTGTTAAAATAAGAGATTCTAGAAATATCATTTATTTGGCAGATTTTTGTTTGTTTGTTTTTGTTCTTGTCATACACTGTATTAAGTGCTAGGGATACCAGGGTGTGCTAAATACATCTCCAGTCTGCAAGGTCACAGTTTGATGTGGGAACAAGCAATGTGACAGGATAAAACATCAGTAAGCAGTGTTTGTGAGCTAAAGAAACTTTTCAGAGTTGCCAGGGATCCGTGCAGGTCCGTAGAGCATATTCTGAAGGAGCGCATTCTGATACTTAAGAGAGACTTCAGGATGATGGGAAATGAGAGAGTAAATGTTGGGGGTCAGAGAGTGATGATGCGATCAAAGACTTGTGGGTATTTATATAATACTGTGTGTGACTTATCATGCTTATACTTCAACAATAATGCAAGCCAAAAGAGCCCTGGTCTATATTCTGTGTCACTTTTATCCCTCACTGAGGCCTGGTGTGTATTAGGTACTTCTGAGTGAATTTTAGTCTTACAGTTAGGTAACAGAGTCTCTGCTGGTATCTGAGGCTTTTTTCTCTCTTTGTTTTGGTCTTTGAAACAGGGTCTCCCTGTACCCCTAGCTGGCCTGGAACTTGCTATATAGACCAGGCTGGCCTTGAACTCACAGAGATTGGCCTGTCTCTGCCTCCTAAGTGCTGGGACTAACGATATGCTTCACTATGCTTGGCTTGAGGCTTTGCTTTTTAAAATACTGGGACTCAAACCTGAGTTTGGCTCATACTAGGCCTAGTACTTTACTTCTAGGCTATACCCTCAATTTTAATTCTTTTAAAAAATATTTATTATTTTAATTTTATGTGTATGAGTATATTGCCTACATGTATGTAAGTGCACCCATGTCATGCAGTGCTGGTAGACATCAGATCCCCTGGAACTGGAGTTATGGACAGTTGCTAGCTGTCATGTGGGTGCTGGGAACCAAACCCTCTTTAAGAGGAGCCAGTGCTCTTACCTGCTGAGCCTTCTCTCCAGCCCTCAATCTTAATTCTTGTTCAGATATCACTATGATATTCTTTGTGATCTTTATTTAAATATGTCATCTATTTGTAGAGGATTTTTAAAACACTTATCACTCATAATATAAAGAAGACACTCACCACTGGCACTGTGCCCAGACTGAGCTTGTGACAGAAAGAACTTGGGTTTTCAGCCCCTCCCTCCTACTGAATATCTGTTGCTTATCATCATGCAAAGCTGATTTGAGGTCTGCAAGTTAACCAATAATACCTGAGTCACATTCTAATTTGAATACGCTCTGATACTCTCTACCCTGCTCTTGGCAGCCTCGGGAATTGGGAGCCAGTCCTCTCAATATTTGAGCTTTCCCATTCTGAGTTGTGAGTGACGGGGTGACCAGGCAAGCATGAAAGGCATGTGCTCCCAGAAGAGAAATCTTGGTTAAGTAGCTAAGCATATGAAACACAATGACCCCAGTGTTTGTG
Organism: Nannospalax galili; assembly: GCF_000622305.1. Classification (NCBI taxonomy): domain Eukaryota; kingdom Metazoa; phylum Chordata; class Mammalia; order Rodentia; family Spalacidae; genus Nannospalax; species Nannospalax galili. Next base: position 341,204 of record NW_008330297.1, on the reverse strand, counting down.
GTCATGTGGGACCTGAATCCAGCTTAGAGCCTTTAACCTTTGATTTACAAGCAAGCTCAAGGCTTCTTTTCATCTCTTCTGTACTCTGTGAACAAACTTTCCAGTGAGTGGATGGGTGGTGGTTCATAGACTGCTGTTGGTATGCCCGATCTTCTAACCCAAAAAAGGAGGTGTGGGAGGCATTTGAGAAGGATTATGCACAAGTAGTTAAAGCAGAAAGGCAAAAACAAAGAAAAACTCGTTCACATCCCTGGCTCAATGTGTAACTCTGTCCCCTGGGGCATCTGCATTTCAATGGAGTATGAAATAAAATGATCCATTTACAGCATTTGACTTCTACGGGTTGTGACTCAGCAAAAGTGCCGGGAGGCTTGCAAGTCAGTGCATCAGTCTTGATAATAAGCACACACTGTGACACATATTCTATTAGAGATGAAGCATGATATGCGTAAATTGATAATAAATCTTTGTACGAGTCTATCTCTTTCCCATAAATAGATCTGCTTGCTGCATAGAAGTCTGTGTTGGGGTGGGGAGGGGGGTAGATTTATTCCTTTTTGTATGTCACAATATTTGGGAACTTTTGTTAAAAAAAAAAAACCTTTTGAAATTTGACTGTATTTCAAGCACTGTTAATAGTTAAAATGTCCAAATGCTTTAAAAAATTATAAACAAGCCCACACAGGGCTCTCTGAACACCAGACTGTTCTTTAAAGTTTAGCTCAGCACCCGAGAGAGTGAGAGGGAGGTGTCAGGTTGGAGGCCAGCCTAGGTAAGACCTCGTCAAAAAGACCAAAGCCAAAACCGAAACAACCAACAAACCAATATGACTAAAGTTTGTTCAGCACATGTAAACATAAACCTGTATCTTATGAATCCAATGAAATAGATGCAGCTTACAGCTCAACCTGAGGTTTCTGTTCCAAGGCTAGCCTGTACCAGAACTTCAGGAAGGAAGTGTTGGAATGTCCTCTGCAGCCCAGGACATGAAGATCAATTTTTTACCCCCTAAGGTCTAGAAATAATTGCATTGGGTTCTCATGTTTGCAGATCAAGATGACTGTGCCCCTGGAGGATGTGGCAGGCATGCCCAGTGTGTTTCAGAGGGAGAGAATGCCACCTGTCAGTGTTTGGAAGGATTTGCTGGGGATGGAAAACTGTGTTCTGGTAAGAGCAAAGGCCAAATACACGTATTTAAAAAACTGTGAACTAGAAGCATTCTTTTTGTATTTACTGAGTAAAAAAATTCTCCACCAGATTTAAATAAATTATTTGATGTTAACAATATATATACATAGGAAATATTAGACATATAGGTAAGTATATTTATATATTATTTATCCATTTTGTACTGAGTTTGTATTAAAATCTTGTAGTACATGCAGTTGATATTAAGAGAACTGGTCATTAGCTCTGAAGCATGAATTTGAGTTCAAGTCAAAGTTATGAATCTACCAAGTCTAATGAAAAGAGAACATTTTCCTCCAAGAAACTTAGTATATATGTTTTAGTGAATTTGACTGTGATAGATTTCTACTTTATACTGATAGCCTCAAATTGTAAGTTAATGGTTACTGGGAAAATGTCAGTCATTGTGGTCTGAAACTCTGACAAAAAGTAGTTTACTTAGACATACTTAGCTATTTGGATAGGTGGGGACTCTGCAAAAAGTCTTAAGATGTAGGGTTTGCATTACATTCACAAACAGTACCTGTTAACAGCTGAATGATTGAACATGACTGTTTAATCTTTATTACCATTCCTAAGTGTAAGCCAGGATTGCCTAAACATTTCACTAGTTCATAGTTTCCTCCACAGATATAGACGAGTGTGCGCTGGGAAACATGAACTGTCCTGCCGTCTCATCCCAGTGCATCAATACTGAAGGTGGCTATGTCTGCCGGTGCTCAGACGGCTATGAAGGAGACGGGATCCACTGTCTCGGTGAGACAGCACAGGTGCCATGGAAGAGGGGGAGGAAAGCAAACAGGATCATCAGAGTTGTGGGTGCTGTGGGCCAAGAGAAGGCAGGATGTAATTGGGGTGGCACCTGTCAAAAATAAAAGCGAAGTTGTGTGACCTGTTCAGACAGGTGTATTTCAGGGTTAGTAACCAGTCACGTGTGTCTTTGGCCATAGCTGCACAAGTCAGGCTGCTGAAGATGTTGTCTCCCTCTTTGCCTTTTTAATTCTTTTTCTGGAGTTTGCGGGGTGATACTTCATCGGTGCTCAGTGTCCTGAGCCGTCAGTGGGACTGGACACTGTTTCTGTCATTGAGTTTTGGTAACTGGATTGTGGTGGACTGCTGTGGGTTGCTGTGGGTGTGTTGAAGTCACTGTGTGCAAAAAGAAAAGGAGGCATGGCTTCATGACAGGTGTGGGGTGTTTCTTGATAGCTGAATAGATGGGAGATTTCGCTACAATAGATGGGACGTTTTGCTACAAGTCCAGAATGATTGAAATCCCTTTCATAATCACTTGCCTCTGCCAAGGGCTGGGCAGGGCTGGTGGGTTGGGAGTTCACTCTGTGGATGTCTTCTGCTGCCCCAGGTGTCAGGAGCCCAGCATTGCTGTACAAGTGGAGACCTGCCTTAAGCCACCTTTACCTAGTGCTGCGCTTAGCTGGTATCCCAGGGCTTTCCAGTTCCTCTTCCAGTGTTTTTCTTTTTCTGAGAACAAACGTCTTTTTGGAGTGAGGGGCAGATACCCTGATCTGAAACTCAAATGTTGGTACTTTCTCCCACATGTGACAGTCATAGCTATCTATTTGTGGATCTGGTTCGTTTAAGCCAGACCTTTATCAAATTAGTTCTGTGGAGTCCACAGACATCTGAAAACACTCTTTTAAGCACATATTTGGCAATCGGTCAGGAAAATGTCACTGCTCTAATTAAGCAGGATCATAGCTATTTTAGGCAAACAAGCTTTCTGTTTTATATCTTTTGAAAGGAAAAGAAGACATACTTTCTCAGATACTTAAACTCTTTAGACTCCAGTTTCTCACTGTTACTAACCATCTCCTAGCATCAAACACGCCAAAGGTGTCATGGTCCTGCCTCACCTGGTTCCACGGAGTGCTCAGGCCCACAGATGCCGTGGGCATCCTCCTATTGTCTACCACTGCACCTCTGTACCTCTATATCTTTCCCTGTGTGGTGTATGTATGCCTGTACTTGGCATATAATATGCAGGCGACCAGCTTTGAACCTCTCTTGGCTCATAAGTTCCATAGAAAAGTGTTGTTGAGCCAGCAAGATGGACCAGTGGAATCCCCAGGACCCACACAAGGATGGAAGGAAGGAAAGGACCCACTCCTGCAAGCTGTCCTCTGACCTCCACATGCACACTGTGGCATGGGCATGTATGAGTAAATAAATGAAATGCATAAAAGAAAGAAAAGTGTTTCTGTTCTTGTTACTGAGAGTAGTTGTGTCTCCTGACCAATGTGAGTTTTTGCTTTTAATTAGGGAGAGGGATTTCTCTAAAGGTGAGAGGGGATTTATAAGTTGAGATTATAACAGTTATAACAGGAAACTGGTGTTTTACATTTTCTAAATGTCAATTTGAGCCTGGCATGGTGGTGCATGCCTTTAATTTCAGCACTTGGGAGGCAGGGGCAGGCAGATCTTTCTGAGTTCGAGGCCAGCCTGGTCTACATAGTGAGTTCCAGGACAGCTGGGGCTACAGGGAGACCCTGTCTCAAAAAAAGACAAAAAAAAAAAGTCAATTTGAGGGCTGGAGGCATGGCTCTGCGGTAGACTTTTACCTAGCATATTCAAGGCCCTAAATTTAATCTGCCAGAGAAAAAGAAAAGACGAGAAAATCTCCCACAGGAAATAAAGAACAAAAGTCAATTAGAACCATTCAGGGTTGTGAGTCAGTATGATTTTAGTCAATGTATCTTTAACGGAGGCAAAGGCACACACTGTGAGGAGTCAAGATGAGGAATTCAGTCCTTGCTTACCAGGAGACCAAAGACCATGAGCTAAAGAAATGCAGCTGCGATAAGTGACGCTGCGACATGGACAACAGGCGTCCACCGTAGAGACGCAACAGTACAGTGAAGCTCAGAACTCGGAGGAGCATCTGCTTCAAGTACTGGGCAAGGTTGCAGGAGGGAGTGGCATTTCGAAGGGACTGTGGAGAATGAGTAAATGCTAATTAAGCAAAAATGTGAAGGCATCAGGAGTAGTCCAGACATGAACAAATCACGTCTTATTTGAGGAGTAGGGACTAGTACTGTGTGTATGAGGGATCGCATAGTATGTAAACAGGGTGGCTCAAATCACAGGAACTTCTTTCCTCACAGTTCTGAAGGCTGCAAGCCCTAGATACAGGCGCTGGTGTGGTCCTGGTAAAGGGCTTCTTTCTGGCTTATGGGTGCCACCGTCTCACTGTGTCCTTACTGTCTTTCTTCTGTGGTGTGCAGGCAGAGATGTCTGGTGCCCCTTCCTCCTCCAAGGACACCATTCTGCCAAGACACCTCCTTCCTGATCTCACCTAACCTTAGTTATAAACCTGCCTCTACATACAGTCCATGGGGAGTTAGGGCATCAGTGTATGACTATATGGGTAGACAGTTCAGTTCTCAGTATTAATAGATGGGTTGTGTTGTGCATATAAGACCAGAATCTGAGGTTTGGCTATTGTGGCTTCATTTCCCTGGGTCAGTCCTCTCTTAGATTTTCTAGTTATTACTTTGTGAAAAGTATGAACAAGTGAAATTAATTTAAATATGTTTCACGTTCTATTGTATCTAAAATAGTATCATTTTAATATATAATCAGTATTTTAGATGTTTTAGATATTAATTTTGGTACTAAAGCTTCACATGTGTTCAGAACTAGCAGCATGGTCTGTACTAGAGGACTCGATGCATTTGGGGAGCCCATTACTCTCCCACAGGGCAAGTCTTGCCATGTTGGATGGTACAGCTGTAGGCAACAGGAGGCCTCTGGGAGCATGCCTGTAAAAACTGAACAGTAACATGCTCAGCATCCTGTGGCCTAGGGAGAAGGGTGGCTCTGGTGTTTAGGAGTGGCTGGGGAGCTGTGGTTCTGGGGCATCGTGAGATTGCTCTTGTAGGAATTTAGAAGTGATGATGGAAAGACCTAATGTTGCTGTGGTAGTAGTTGAGAAAGAAAAAGGCTGGTAACTGGTAAAAAGAGACTAGCTTATGTACAGTTCATACCTGTGTTTTTAAAAAGCAAAAATGTTGTATTTGATATGCCATCTGTATCAATGGATGAATGTCTATTTGCAAAAATTAAGTATGAAGGGCTGGAGAGATGGCTCAGCAATTAAGAGCACCAACTGCTCTTGCAGAGGACCAGGGTTCAATTCCCAGCACCCACATCGTGGCTACAAACCGTCCTTAACTCCAGTTCCAGGGGAATTCGAAGCCCTCTTCTGACCTCTGCAGCACTGCACAACATGGGTGCACTCACATACATGCAGGCAATACGCTCATACACATAAAATTTAAAAAAAAATTAAGCATGAGTTTTAGGGTATGGGACACTAAATGTCTTCCTGGAGCACTTTGCCAGTCTCAGTTGGGTTGAGTCTCCTTTGAGTCCAAGCAGGAGGAAAATCCTGGCAGCCTTTGTCAGGAGCCTAGAACACCTAATAGGCGTGCAGCCTTGGACACACAGTTGATCTTTCTCTGCAGCATTCAGGATGGTGCCCTTGGAAATGAAGCAGCACAGGGGGCGAAGAAGCCCCATCCGGACTGCTGTGTAACCCCGTTTCCTCTTCTCTTCTCACTCCCCTGACAGATATTGACGAGTGCCAGCAAGGGACGCACATCTGTGGAGAGAATGCCAACTGCACCAACACGGAGGGAGGCTACAACTGCACCTGTGCTGGCCACCCATCTGCACCTGGACTGACTTGCCCAGGTAGGTGGTGGAGGGTCTAGATCGAAGGGGACAGGCTTGGTTCAGGAAATCCTGTGTTCCATTCATTTGTCTTGGAGAGTCTAGAAATCATTGTTCAGATAGCCTGGAGAGTTAGCTTTCCTCACCAGGCAGACACTAGACTTCAAAACCCAAAATGATCTAGGCTTTGTTAATTTACATCTATAATAAATCACTTTTATTACTCACAGCTCAGTATAGATGGGCACACAAGTGGCTCTCCTTAACTTCGTGACTAATTTCCCATTGGTAGTTTGATTTCAGGGTCTGTGGGAAAACTTGGCAGGGCTAGGCAGGTCGTGACTATATCTGAAAGGGTAATAGAATATTTTATTTGTTCCAATATATCCAAATGTTAAGACTTTTGTAGGTGATCTGTATAAAATTTTACATCCATTTAGATTTTGGTGCTAAAGCCTCAAAATCTGGCATGTATTTTACTCGCCCAGCACACCTGAGCACAGACTACAGGCCACAGTAGAAGAAATGGGTAGTGGCCAAGAGCTCTAGCTGCTTTTTGCGGAAGATCCAGGCTGGATTCCCAGCACCCACATGGCAGATAACAATGGTCCCTAACTCCAGTCCCAGGGGATCCAATGCCCTCTTCTGGCCTACACAGGAACTACATGCATGTGGTGCACTTACATGCAGGCAAAACACTAATGCACATAAAATACAAATAAATAAATAAAAAGTGTTTAAAATCAGTATGTCTTAATATGAATTAGCAGCCCGGTGATCTTAGCTTCTTTTAAAACAGTCATCATGGCTGGCTTTTGTTTCTGAAGCCTCTATAACAACAATATCTTCTTACCATCGGCACCCTAGAAATAGAGTTGGTTTCTTCTAGTCCCTGGCAGCCAGGATTGGGCCTCCTGCCCTCTCAGCTCTGCAGACAGAAAATACCTTCAGCAGAGTGCTGTGCTTGCCTGGTCTCTGGATTTTTCAGGACATTCTTTTTTCTCAGATAATTTAAAACTTAAAAGATATTCAAGCTGGGTGTGGTGGCCCACACCTTTAGTCCCAGCTCTTGGGAGGCAGTGGCAGGTAGATCTCTGTAAGATTGAGGCCAGCCTTGTCTACATAGTGAGTTCCAGGCCAGCTGGGGCTACAAGGAGACCCTGTCTGAATCCTTCCACCCCCCCACCCCTAAGAAAGATATTCAACATGGGTGTGGTAGCCAGTTTCTGTAATCCTAGCACGTGGGAGGCTGAGGCAGGATAACTGCCTTGAGTTTGAGGTCAGTCTGTGCTACTGAGAGACCCTGTATTTAAGTGAGCAACCAAAGTGAAAACCTTTTGTTTAGTCAGCAAAACAGCCTGCTACCTCCCCTGTAAGGAGCAAGGCACTATTCAGATACGTGAGGCGCTGCCACATTGGCACCCCTTTAATTATCAGAACATTTTCTTCCCACCTCTTGAATCAGAGGGTTCCCTTAAAAGTTATGTCAGTTTTAGAAGAAAGCATTGTGTGGGAGAAATGTTTGGGATTCCCCAGATTGGGAGGGGATGGACTGTGTGCTACTGGGAGGACTGTGAGGTTTACACAATCCCCACTTTTCCTTTCTTTGCTTCCATTGTGCTTTGTACTTGATATTCAAGTGGCTTCATGACGGTTGTGACAGGTTTGGTTAGGGGGTGAAATTCTCATGGCTCCTGATACTTCCACTGTCACTAGAAGACCACATCATAAACTGTTCGTAGAAACTCAAGGTCCCAACCACTTCAGAAAATAAAAGTCATGTCTTTGATCCTTCCAGACTCTACCTTACCCTCTCCCCTTGGGGAAGATGGCCGCCATCTGGTCAGAAATAGTTACCCAGGATGCCCCCCGTCACATGATGGGTACTGCCTCCATGGGGGTGTGTGCATGTATGTTGAAGCATTAGACAGCTACGCATGCAAGTAAGTCAAGCACTTTTCTAGTGGTACAAGACGGTACTGTGGTCCATGACGGGGAAAATTTGTAAAATTTCTACAGAGGTTTTTCTGTAGGAATTGATGACTTTCCTTTTACTTGAACATAGTCTGGGGGCTCAGTTTCTCATTCAGGATGAAAATGTAAGTTTGTGGAAAGTTTCTTAAAACTGACTTATATTCTGCCAGATATGTGAAGGACCTCCATGATACATTTCTAGAATTATAACAATGTTGTATGTATGTTCTCATTGGACTTCCGTCCTCTGAGTTTTAAAGCTAAAACAATTGTATTTTTTAAAAAGGTTTCCTGTAATCAATTTTTTTTGTTAATAGCTACTTGTTTGCTCCCCTTTCTCTCCCATTAGAGTTCATGATAGACCAAGTTGTGACCTGAAAAGACTTTTTCTGAAGTTCTAGAACTGTGAGGCACTCCCATGGGTGCTCACTCAGAAAAACCGTTCCCTGGGAGCTGCTAATCTGACTCATTTGGCACCATGCTTGCCATCAAAGCAGGACCTAAGGTCAGCTCTCTAGCACCCACGTAAACAGTCAGGTGAAGCAGTATAAGTCTGTAATCCCAGTCCTAGGGAGGAGGGGACAAAAGGGTCTCTGGTATTTGCCAACCTGTCAGTCATACTAAATCAGTGAGTTTCAGGTCCAGTGAGAGACCCTGTCTCAAAACTAAAGTGGAGGGTTGGCAATATGACTCGGCAGATAAAGGCTCTTGCTACTAAGCTCAGCAACTTGAGTTCTGTCCTCAGACTCACATGGTAAAGGGTAGAACAGACTCATGCAAGCTGTCATCTGACAGGCACACATGTACCATAGAGCGTATATGTACAGAGACAGAGAGAGAGAGAGAGAGAGAGAGAGAGAGAGAGAGAGAGAGACTAATTTTTTAAAGGTGGAGAGCAAAAGAGGAAAACAGCTGAGTTTTACTTCTGGCCTCTACACGTACCTGCATGCACATTATATATGTGTACCAGTGCACACACATGTACGTGCATACCCCCTTATACACAAACTCAGTCTAAATTATTGGAGGATAAAGTTGTGTGCTGGACCAAATATATGGTCTTACATTAAAAATAGTGTCAGCATGACTAGCCCAGGGTAGTGGCGCATGCCTTTAATCCCAGTACTTGGAAGGCAGAGGCAAGTGGATCTCTGTGAGATTGAGGCCAGTCTGGTCTATATAGCGAATTCCAGGCCAGGCGGGGCTACGGGGAGATCCTGTCTCAAAACAAAAAACAAAACAAAACAAAATCAAAACCAAAACCAAAAAAAAAAAAGGAATGTTTGGAAATGTTAGTGAAAATGACTCAATTTCCAGTAGACGTTCACTTACAGGTTCATATTTACATACTGTAATTTTCTAACTCAAGGTCCTTTTAACTATAACATAATTAACTTTTTAATTAATAGTCTTAATATTAGGAATAAATTGTTTTTATCTGTTTATTGTATCTTCTACAAAAAATAAGAAATTATAAGAATGGATGTCTAATTAACCAGTTACAGTTTGTTTTCCTCCATGATAGTTAACTTTGGGTCATAAAGTAACTATCACAGCATGAAGGGGTGCTGCAGAGATGTAGTGCAGTATTTTTATTTTAATCTGATACTGTCGATCCTTGAAATGATCGGTGAGATCAACACACTTCTTTTCTCTTTAACACAAAATCCCTATGAAAATATAATCTTTCCCATGTAATGCTTTAAACACAAATTGCTGCAAAATGACAGTTATGCTGAAGATAGGCCCAGGCATGGAGAAGCCCACCTGTAGTTCCAGAAGGTAGAGGCAGGAGATCAGGAGTTCAGGGTCATCTTTGGCTACATAGTAAGTTCAAGGCCAGCCTGGGCTACCTGAGACCCTGTCTTAAACAGACAAACAAATAAACAAAAACTTAAGATGTTGATGTTTAAAGGGGTTTTCACCAAAAGTGGTATTTAAGATCAGTAGTCATCTGGACCTTAACTTTACTTTGAATTGTATATAAAAACGTGGTTGACCCAAGCTTTCACCCCTTCCCTCCTTTTGTCCTGTCAACCTCCTTTGCATTTTATTACTTTCATAATAATGAACTTCAGGGAGTGTACGTGAGTCCAGCTTTATCAGAGACCTCACAGACACCTTTCAGCATGGTGCAGGCCTCTAAGGGGCTCTTCCTTTGCTGGGAGGTGTGGACGTTCCCCTTGGAGACACCCAGGTCATCCCCATGGTGTAGAGGCAGTGAGGCTGGAGATATCCATGGCCATGGATTCCCAGAGCTTTGCTGGCCTCGAGGCTCTGGAGGTGCCAATCTCTTGGGCTCAAAGGAGGCCCTCGTTCATTCTGGTTTGGTTTTGGCCAAGCATCCGTCTGACATGTCTTTATTTAAAGTAGCACTCTCACGGCAGAGCTGTGAAGTTTCCTGAAGACAGGATTGTATGGCCAGGTCATGTAGGGAAATGCTTCCCGTTCCAGCCTTCTTTTTGGGGTTCATGGCTCATCACAACACATTGAAAAGGCCACTTTACCCTTATTTAGTTTAGAATGACTTCATATTATTCGACTGTGGAAATTCAAACTTATTTGACCAGGGAGCCTTTTATTTGGCTCAGCCTAACTAGCAATCCAAAAGATTCAGGGCTTGTGCACCAGCAGCCCCTGTAAATTCCTGACAAGGCTGGGCCTTGTGAGGCTTGGAGAAGCTCTGCTATCACAGAGTACTTGGCTCTGCATGACCTTTGACCATGTGACTGACAGTCCTCAAGATTCCCAAATTCTGGAGGTAGAGACCATTAGCATCCATGGTTTAAACGTGGCTGCTGGTGTGGGTCAATAAATAGCAGTAATCAAAATCAGCTAGAAGTAAGAGTTCCCAGAAAACCTGAGGTGACCTTAGTCCTGCCGTGTTTTGCACAGTCGGTTGTAGAAGAGTGGTCTTGCAGAGTGAATGAAACCACAAGTCTGATTTGAAAACAGGATGGTGTAGAAAGAGCATGGCCTCCCACATCTGAGAATCACGTGACTCAGAACTGTCATCCATTAGCTGTGTGACCTAGTACAAATTATTTAATGCTGAGCCCGTTTCTTCCCCCGTAAAATAGAGAAGATACCATAAAAATGAGTTAAAAAGTGAGTACGTGTGTGTGCCATGGCGTCAGCCACGCGGGTGACGAGCAATTCCTGTCCCTTCCCGCCTCCTCCTCTGGAGGTGTCCTCAGCGTTTTCCATGCCGGGTCTTCTCATTGGAGCGGCTCCTCTTTCCTGTGTATGCATTTCTTCAGTCCTTCTGGGCTACGATGGAACCTAGAAGGGTCACTAGTAGATCCAGCACCAGGGAGGGAATTCATAAGGGGATTGTCTTTTTAAGTTGATACTCTTGTAAAGAGTAAGGGAATGTGTTTCTCTGAGCGCCTTCCTGGAGCCGAGCTCTCCCAGCAGAGGGCGGCATTGCTTCACTTACTTTAATGGAAAGGTTCAGTAATAAACTGGGTCACTGATCATTCTAGTAATTTCATTGGTGGGACATTGCAGGCGAATGTCCTTTTATTCCCCCCAATAGCTGCCCGCTTCTTGCGCCAGCACGGAGACATTTTCCCTTGGGCTGGAGGTCAGTGTTACAAAAAGGCGGAAATCCGGCCTGAGCCCCAGCTTCCTGTCAGGGCCCAGCTCTTTTACAGCCTGGTTCTTTCTCAGGCGACTCACTTCCGGGTCCCTTCCTCAGCCTGTGCGCGTTGCAGCCTGTGCACACTCCACTCCTTTCCTGTGCGCGTTGCAGCCTGTGCACACTCCACTCCTTTCCTGTGCGCGTTGCAGCCTGTGCACACTCCACTCCTTTCCTGTGCGCGTTGCAGCCTGTGCACACTCCTTTCCAGGCCTTTCCTGGCTCTCAGGGTACCATCCCTTTGTGTTGATCTGGAAAGTGTGGCTTCTCAGGATTTCAGCCTGAGAATTTATCTTTAGTCCGTGTTCGGTAAGGCCTCATAGAAACAATATGCCATCACCCTGAAGACAGGCAGGAAAGAGGAAAGGCTTGCAGTGCTAATGTGTAAAGCAGGGTGCTTTTAGCTGATATCATAGGCTCTCAAAGAGCTCAATTCAGAAACTCGGAGGGTGAGAGACACTGCATACTGAATCTGAAAATATCAATTGTCGGGGATCTCTGATGACTCTGTGTGTTGTCAACAGCTGTGTGGTCGGCTACATCGGGGAGCGATGTCAGCACCGAGACTTGCGATGGTGGGGACTGCGTCACGCGGGCCAGGGTCAGGAGTGCAACGTCACCGTGGTGGCTGTCTGTGTGGTGGTGCTGGCCCTGTTGCTCCTCTTGGGACTGTGGGGGGCTCACTACTGCAGGTAATTCTCATTTTTCCTGAGACTTTAAGCCTCTTTTTAAGCCCTCCCAGGGAGTGCCTGCCTTCTTGGAACAAACTCGAACTTTCTACGTGCTGTACTTATTTATTTAAATTTTTTTTTTGTTTTAACTTGTTTATTTTATGTGTAAGAGTATTATGCCTGCAAGTATATAAATGTACCTGTGTCATGCAGTGCCGGTGGAGACCAGAAGAGGACGTCAAATTCCCTGGAACTGGAGTTACAGATGGTTGCTAGCCACCATGTGGGTGCTGGGATTCGAACCCAGTCTTCTGCAAGAGCAGTCAGTGCTCTTAAACACTGAGCAATCTTACCCTCCCTAATTACTGTGTTTTAAATTTTTAATTAATTGATTAATTAGACAGAGTCTCCCATAACGCCAGCCTGCCTGAAACTCACTGTGTCTGTTTCCAGTCACTAGACTGGCTTTGATCTCATGGAGATCTAATTGCCTCTGCCTCTCAGTACTGGGATTAAAAGTGTGCACCACCATGCCCTGCTTTACTTACTGTATTTAAAAGAACGAATAACCTTTTATTTATTTATTTTAAAGCCCAGACCTCACTGCCCTAAATCATTAATGCTTTTACTTATTTCTGTCCAATCTTTGCGTGTACATAATATATGTGACTATTTATTTTGGTGATGATAAGGCTTGAACCCAGGACCTTGCACATATGTACTGAGCTACATCCCCAGACTGTATATACTTATTTAGCATAATGCATTGTACATTCCAGTTTCTTCTTTTAGCATCACAGGCCACATCAGCAGCACAACTATACTTTTCTATAGCTGCCTTTCATTGAGTTAATCACCCATAAAAATGATCTTTTGTTGAAAGCAATTAATTATCTCCTCTGATTTAGAAGGAAATTATTGGTCATTGCATTGTTTTCAATAATTTAAAGTTAATTTTTTTTTTTGGTCTTTTTGAAACAGGGTCCTGGAACTCACTATGTAGACCAGGCTGGCCTCGAACTCACAGAGATCCTCCTGCCTCTGCCTCCCAAGTGCTGGGACTAAAGGCATGCACCACCCCGCCCGGCTAAAGTTAATATTGTAAAACTGAAAAAATAACATGCATTCCATGTGTTTTTTTAATACTACATTAGGATGAAAGAACAGGCTTGTTTTCCATTTCTTTACAAAGGAAACATTGCCCACTGTGATCAGCATTGAAAGAGCTTAGGTGTTACACTTTGTGTTGTACAAAGTCAGTGGGTCATATGACTTTTGGGCTGAGAAGGACTTTTATACAAATATCTGGTTCTAGCGCATCTTTTATGGCTATGGTCTACTTAGCGCACAGGTCCAGTTTGCTGGCAATGTGCAGATAGACATCCAACCACATTTGTCCAAAACTGAGCATCAACTCCAGTTCCAACTCTATTGTGTTTTAGAAAATTCAACAGCATCAGCCCGACGTGATTTCTTTCACCAGAGCCCCGCTGCAGTGGGTAGAGCATAGGCTGGGGAATCGGCTCATGCATTTCGCATCTAAGTCAGTGCCTCAGAACCTTTGGGCATGCTTCTTCGCATCTGTCCTCATTAATTTCTTTTGCTATAAAGTAGGGAGGAAATAGTGCTTGTCTCAAGAGTTATTGTGAGATTGAGTTAGTCTGATAGTCCAGTCTTGGACTGGAGAGTTCAGTATAATAAATGCTATCTGGTTACGATTTTATATGACCAGTATTCTTCCCAATAAGAGTCCTGTACTTGAAGACCTTTCTTATCACCTCCTGAGAAGCAAGATTCTAAGGCACAAACCTGAACTTTTAATTCAGTGATCCATCAACATCCCTGTACTTTTTAGCTTCTTAATCAATGGAAAGAATATTGGATAATTAATGGCTTCTTCCAAAAGAAAGGTAGATGTTTGGCAGAGCTGAAAACTGGAAGAAAGAAGCTTAAGTTCATATGTGGCATGATTATTTTTCTTTGAAGAGTTATGACATATAACTTGTATTCTATTAACATTTTTCAGAAATTTGGTTTTTTTAAAGACAAAGTCTTGCTATTTAGCCCAGGCTGGCCTCCAATTCATGATTCTCCTGCCTCAGCCTTCCAATATTATGATTTCTAGCCTTCACCACCATGCCTGACCAGAGGCAGGTGTAGATTTTAAGCTAATGGAAAATTGATAGCATTTTTGTCTGGGAAGTCTGGGGGCTGGAGACTAAGGATCCAACCCAGGGCTTCATACATGGCAGGGTAGTTTACTACCACTTAACTACATCCTTGGCCCATTGACTTGGAACTTTAAGAGAAGCTTAGCTGAAAGATGACTGGGTACTTTCTATATGAATAAGGATGTCTTCAGCTTCTGACGTCCGTATTCCTAACGACAAAAATGATAAAGGGACTGGGAAGATGGCTCAATCAGTAAAGTGCTTGCATACAGCAAGGGGACCTGAGTTCAGTCCCAGCACCTATGCAAAAATAAAAAAGCAAAGTTGGGTGCAGCAGTGCATCCGTAAATCCAGCGCTAGGGAGGTAGGGACAGGAAGACCCCTGGGGCTTACTGACCAAGCCAGTCTAGTTCAGCTGGAAGGTTCCAGGATCATTGAGAGACCCTGTTTCAAATAAGATGGATAGCAATTGAGGAAGACACATGATGTCTGCCTCTGGCCTTCATGTAAATACACACCTTTCCCTGCATGTGTACATGTTTATACACCTATATATACACATGCAGTTGATAAGGACTATATTTTTTTGAGAAAGGGTCTCACTATGTAGCCCTGGCTGGCCTGATATTCATTATATAGTCCAAACTGACCTTGAACTCACTTGCCTCTGCCTCCCAAGTGCTGGGATTAAAGGCGTGTGCCACCATACCTGGAGTATTATTTCTTGAAAAGAAATCTTGTGAGAACCCTTTCTTTTTCTTGTGGTTGAAGTACATCCAGAGTTGTAAAAATCCTTGTGAACAGATCTATGTCTATTTACTTAACAGTGCCGACCACTGGAGCTGCTAACAGCTCTCCAGCTTGGTTATATACTCACTGTCTGTAGACCTTATTTGCCAAAATAGTTGTTCCTGACCATTGGTGAATGGAATGAGTATTTTGTTTTTATTTTGAGATTGTCCCTATTTTTGGCTTTATCTCAGGACTCAGAAACAGCTATTGAAAAACCCAAAGAATCCTTATGAAGAGTCGAGCAGAGACAGAAGTGCTAACAGGCGTGCCGGCACTGGGGCTGCAACGTCTTCTTGTCCCCAACCTTGGGTAATGTGACCAAAGTAGATGAAGCTAGGGATCATTGTAGTATGAACCCGTTTCACTTTTGCTCGTTCTTCATGGAGTTCAGAACATCCGGAATCTGTCACTGCTGCCAGCTGGTGTCAGTGTTAGCCACCAACACACTGGTTGGGAGTGAGGGAGCTGGGTCCTAAGTTAAGGGAATCAGATATGTTTAAATAGCACCATAATTCAATGGCGCAAGCACACACCTACCTTTAACTTAGATTTTCATGTTACGTGAAGTATTTTGTGATGTCTTAAAGTGATTCCGCTTAGGAGCCTAGTTTTCTTAGTATTTCTTTCCGCACATGCGTTTTAAGTCCCTAAATGCAGTAACAAGATAGTGCCAGACTCAACAAATAAAGATACTGGATGTTTAAAGACATATTTATAATTGGAGTAAAAGTTTAATGCAAAGTCAGGTTTGTGTTTGTCAGTCGTGTGCCCTGTACTTTTATCTGTGAACCCCTCGAATCTTCCAGGAACCTCATGGACCAAGTTCAAGGTACCCACTTCAGTAACTGATATCAGGCCACTAGAGGGAAGATTGTGGGGGGGGTTGGCAAACTTGACCCTAGAAGAGAGTTTCCATTTCCAGTAATGGCTGTCAGATAACATCATGAATCTGTGTGTGTTGTTAGTATTATTCATTTTGTGTATCATGGAAGCCACAGCCCTGTGGAAGATGGGCCTTCCAGAAGAATGTATGGAGAAGCTTAACAAAAGGCATAGGTGGTCCCTCCCTCCCTCTCTCCCCTGTGTGTGTGTCCATATACACACAGATACACAACACCCCCAAAAACAAACCAGGGGGAGCAGCAGAAACAAATTTAATTCCATCAGCTACCTTCCTTCGCGGCCCAGAATTCTGGAGCTTGTGTGCTCTGGCAAGAGGCTCAAGTTTGGAAAATTTGCAGTGCACAATTTGACTGGATTTTGACTGGAGCAAGAAATAATGGTCCTATGCCCTTAAACAGCAAGTCCCTGTATTGATTTTGCAATATGTCACTGCAGAGACCATTAATGAGAAAGAGACAGGGTGACTAGTGTTATGGGAAACAAGAAACTGAAAACACATGCTCATGAGATTCACCCTTTTGTTTCCGGCATTTCCAGCCCTTAGAAGGGTAATTGGCTCCACTCAGGGAGAAAGATGGGCACAGAGATGTGTTTCTTTTTCCTGTAACTCTGAGTTCCAGGCTCCTTCCTGCGAAGGGGCCCCTTGCTGAACCAGTGGCACACAAGCCACCCAGACCTTGGGGCAGTCCTTCCACTGGGTTACTTATTAACAAGGAAGGACTTCACCAACCTGCGTCCTGTATTCCAGAGCACAGGTCACTTCCATTCTTCCCTTTCCTGTTTGGTTTCTTTTAACATCTAACCTGTCCAGCCTGAGCACAGGCCAGTCAGCTCTGCTCTGCCTGTATTACAAGTGCCCAGTCTGTTTTGAACAATGCAAACAATGACACAAATGGTATTTTGTTGAGTAAAGAGAAATGTTTATTGTGGTTACCTGGACCCCCTTTTAGCACTCTGGTTCCTAAACTGTTCAACCATGAGGAAAGTAGTTATGCTATTGATTACTATTACCTACTAGTGACCCTAAGTTACTTGGGACTTGATAGTATGTTTAAATGAATTATATCTAATTTAATTGTGCATAATTTTAGTTTATAATATATATACATATATATTCACAAACATACATACACACAGTTGTTGTAGCCCATACATACATGTCACATTATTGTCTGGCCAATGCTTAGAATACTTATATGACTCGCAGCAAAACAGTGGCCCCCAGGGATCCATGGTTACAAACGTGGGATTCTGGAATTAGAACATGTTACTCAGTAAAGATATTGGTCATGCCCGAATAGAAATTAATGCAAGGTTTCCAGTTGAAAATATAATCAGCCGAAGAGCACTGGACAGGGCCTTTCTTCCAGTTTTTGCCCTCTATAAGGTGAATGTGCTAAAGCTGTAGACTTCAGTGCTATTGAAGTGACTCGTGAGTCAAGCAGCATCCTCCTTTTCCTTTTATTTCTTGCAGTTTGTGGTCCTAGAAGAACACCAAGACCTCAAGAATGGGAGTCTGCCTATGGCTGGCAGGAATGGCCAGGCAGTGGATGCTGGCCTGCCTTCCTCCCTGGAGCCTGGTAAATGGTTATCTTTACCTGAATCATGAATGTCTGGTCATAAAAACTAGCATATGTGAACTCTATGTGGAGGTGGGAGGTACTGACGGGCCCTGGAGTGGGAACACTCTGATTGCATTTCCCTCTTATATAGAGACCATGTACTCAGAGCTCAGGGCACATTGCTTTGAGCAAGCACACAGTGGGTCACTCCTTCCTTTGCTTGAGGTAGGGCTGAAGGTTGTTCTTGGGGGTTTGTTCTGTACCAGGAGCTATAGGTGTAGTTCCGGTGGGATTGTAAATGGTTCTGTGGAAATGGGTTCTATGTGTGGTGGGAGGGGTTCTTGTGAATGTAAGCTGGTCTGGGGATTGTCCTGAGGATTTCAGAGTATTTAGGTCTTATCAGGTGCTCGCCCACAGCCACATCCTTAGCTGGCTAAGAAGTTCAGCCCGGTCACAAAGGGACCTTAAAATCAAGCCAGCCTCTCAAATTGTTCTGGAACTCAATCCTCTTCAGGGAGAGACAGAGTCAAATATCCTTTAATATACTGGGCTTGCCAGGAGTTGTATGTGATACACCTCCTGGGCTTGGGTCTCAGATATCATTGTCCTTTTTACAACCTAGAGGACATTGCTGACCATACTTTTGTGTCATAAGCCTTTGGAAAGGCAAAGGGAATTTTTGAGCCAAGAGCAACAGCTTCTCTGCCAATGAAAGGCTACTTCTGATATTTCCTAGTGTGCTTATCACCACACTTCCCTCTTCAGACGTTTTAATAGTGAGAAGAGCATAGGCTTCTGATTCTGAAGAACTCATTCTAAATTTTCCTTTTGCACATGCTTTGATCTGCAATTCAAAATCCTGAATTCAGTAAAAGCTTATTGCCTCATTTGACCAAGGCCAGTTATATTAAGACACATTTAAGAATTGAATAAGGGGCTAGACAGATGTTGCAGCAGTTAAGAGCATGGGTTGCTCTTGAAGAGGACCTGGATTCAATTCTCAGCACCCACATGGTGGCTAACAACTGTCCCTAACTCCAGTTCCAGGATATCCAATGCCCACGTCTGACCGCTGTGGACATTGTACAACATGGATGCATGTACATAAATGCAGGCAATACATTCGTACACATAAAGTAAAAATTAAAATAATTGAATAAAACTTCAACACGTGACTGATGTGTGGCAACTCTTGCCTGTGTAATTGAAATTCCGTGTTTTCAATAGTCACTTAGATTTTGTTATTGGAAGCATTATCTTATAGTTACCAGTTTTCCTGAATAGCTAAAATCACATAATTCCTTCTTCAAAGATAATCTACTTAGGTGGAACATGTGATATAATTTTGCAAGCTAATCCAATAGTACAACGATTTGACAGACACATGGTTATATTCAGAAAAAAATCCAAGGACTCATGGTTAGGGAAGTACTCCAGGACAGATGAGAAGGTTTTCATTTTCTGCACTCTACTACAAACGTTTTGACTTATTTTCTTTGACCCACTCTCTGTCTCTCAAGTGAGTGGTGAAATCTCCTATAACGTGTCTGTCTTGTAGATATTTACAGTGAAAGTGCACACAGAGGTTGAATGGGGAAGTTGAGTGGGGAAGAAGATGAAGGTCAATTTTGGCTCTAAGCCAGAGTGTCCCCTCTGTTCCTAGAAAGCACAGTACTAGTGGTCAACCCTCAGAACCATCTCATTGACTTCAGCCAGCATCAACTGGCAAGGATTAAGTGAAGTGCCACTGTGTTAGGGGAAGAGGGCCATGCCAGGTAGAAGGCATCTAAGTGCATTTCAAACCTGAACTTTGTTCAGATGGGGAGTCGGGAAGTACACAGAGAACACAAAAATGTCAGCACAGCTCTTTGGATCCTTTCAGCCAACCAGGACTATCCTAATTTTCAAAATTGAGCCCAGAATAGTTTGATAATGTATTCCCTTGTGTCACGTGTTTTAATCCATCAGTATTATAGATAGTGGTTATAGAGAGTGATATTATAGAGGGCTTTTTTGTAGTGAGTGATGTGAACACTGAAATCTTCTCTACTTCTTCCTCTATCTCTTCTTCCCTTTCATCCCTGTCTCCTTCATTCTTCTACGCCTTCTTTTTCATCTTCTTTGTATAGGGCCAGTGCATCTGACTTCATGGAGACAGAAGCCCCACATATATGGAACAGGCACAAAACAAGGCTGTTGAATCCGCCATCCAGTGATAAAAGACCTGGTTTCCAGGTCAGGGAGGGAAACGTCCATCTACCCCTCTATAGGGAATGGCCTTTGGCTGTGGGGGTTGAGAAGCTGCATCCTCTCCAGTCAGCTGACTAGTCATGACAACAAAGAGCCTCAGATCTCCCACACTAAACAGAGCCAATTCAGTGAAAAGTGGAGTTAGGAAGAAGACGAAGAACAAACCAGGTGGATGGACTTCTGTCATTTTCTTTTAAAAAGTGGAGAACTAAAGATTTGGCGCCTTAGTCTCTCTGACTAATCACCATGCAGTGACCTGAAGACAGATGCGTAGCTGTGATTTTGCTTCTTCCACTGCAGACTTTCAAAAGAGAAGTGTGGAGAATTGTCAGAAACCAAAATTGAGACGTTTATGCGCTGTAAGCTGTGTCTTCAAAAGATTATCTTCCCCTGCTGCCTCAGAAGAAATGGTTAAAGCAGGCAATCACATGGGTTTTGTTGATTGCAAAGTAATTTATTTGATCTACATAGAACTTTTAGCTGAATCTCATGAAATGGTTGGAATCTAACAGTTACTTTTAAGATGCATTGTAGGCATTTAATTTACCATTGGTGTGATCCATGCTCATAATTTTGCATTCTAAATTGCATTCTAAATTCTAATTAGTGGAATAATTATAACTTAGAACCTGATTTCTTCAGAATCAGTTCACTTATTTTTATTATTTTAAAATCTATACATAAAAATATTTGATTTTAAAAACCTTCCGCAAAGATTTAAGTGTTTTTAAATCATTGTTATTTTTTCTTTCTGATAAGTGAACTGACTTCAGAAAAATAACAGACATAATTTCCCCAAATGTCTAAATGTGAATATTTTTCTCCTTCCAAAGTCAATTATTTGAAGCTTGAATGAGTTGAATTATGTTTGCGTTCTGGAGCATACCTCTTTTAGAATCTCAGGCTAACCACTGGAATCTGAGACTATAGTAACCCGACATACACCATTATTTTTTAATCAGAAAATCCCTGCCTCCTTTGGGCTTTGTGGTGATGCTGATACCTTAGAAATTGGGACCATTGAGAATATTTAGTGGGGGCCACTCCAGCAGCTCCTTGTCAAATTAAAGCAAAAACATGCTTTGTGTTTAGCCAGTGAGTAACCCTGAGGAGATGCCTTCTTTTCTCACAGCTTTATATCTCTAAAAGAAATGTCTTTTACTTGAGAATACACATTTAAAAATGGGCATTTTCATATAAAATATTTGATTTTCATCTTTTCCAGACTATATTTCCTTACCCTCATGGCCATGTTGTGCATAGTGGAGATTTTCTCTAGATATCTGTCCCCTGCTTCATACAAAAGGAGCACTCAGCCCTCTGGAGCATTAACAAAGGCTTAGTATACTGTACTTGATCGAATCCATATAGTTCCAGTTCTATCCATTAACTGGTGCCCTTTTCACGTGAATATATGATTGTCGTATGATTGCTGAAAATGTGACAGCACTAAATATAATAAATAAAAACCCTAACAGATACATACTTCCCCTGAACAAGTAAACAAAACAGTTTGGAGAAATGAAAACTCTCTAGTCAACTTAAATTAGCAAGAAGTTGCTACGTTTCTTTTACTTTATCTTTCTTCCTTTTTATGTCTTTACATAGGAAAGCTCTCCTTATATTTCCAAGCTCTTCCATCCAGTCATGTCTGAAGCGCAGGACTCTCCTGTTGGGAAATTGACAGGGTTTTTGCAGCTAGAGGCCCTGTACTGCCAACAAGAAGTGCACCGGGCGCTGTGCTCTGTGCGTGTCAGGTGGGAAAGCTCTCATCCTGCATGCTCCTGAGTGGAGCATGTCCCGGTGGCTGGAGGTGGCAAGAGGTGCACAGGGGCTAGCTCCTCCGCACTTCCTCAGGGTGATTGCTGCCAGACTGCGGATTAACCGAGTGTCCTTTACTTGGAGTGTCTTTTCATCCTCACTGTTAATACCAATAGGCACCAGCGACCACCTTGCCCTGATGCAACAGCCTTCCACAGATTTCCCACCAACTCTACTGTCTGTGCCATTGGGGAGGCTGGGAGCACCTGGCCCCACCTACAGTTTCCATGCCAATTCTCCGTGTTTCTTACAGCATCGTGAAACCTGACCGTTCTGACCTGATCCTCAAATCCTTCTACCCCTCACTTTCCTAACTCCTCTCGTGATTATGGAAGATTTAATTTCTAGAATAAATTACCTATTATTTAATACCCAGTGATTTGCCTCCTGCTCTGAACCTGGCTGATAAATCAGGCAAATACAACCAGATGTTCAAGATGCACATAATTCTTATATTGTACAAATTCTTCCATGTAACAAAAGAGAGAACACACCCCTCACTTCATTTTAACCTTTATTTCTTCAGTAGACTAGTAACATATAGAAAAGGATGATTACAGGCCAAATTCAATTATAAATATAGGTGCAAAGGGCCTAAGCAAAAAATTAACAAAATGAATTCAGTGGTTAATTTTATTTATTTATTTTTGGTCTCTTTGAGACAGGGTCTCCCTATAGTCACAGCTGGCCTGGATTCGCTATGAAGACCAGGCTGGCCTGGGACTCACACAAAGATCTGCCTGCCTCTGCCTCCAGAGTGCTGGGATTAAAGGTGAGTGCCACCACGCCCGGCTCAGCAGTAAATTTTAAAAGCATTTCAGGACCAAATGTTAATCATATAATAAAGGAAAAGGAAACAGTTGAATACTTAAAACTAATAAGTAAAATATTAGTTATATTACAGTTCCAGAGAAAACATAGCACAGTGCAGGCATAAAATGTCTCCAGTAAAATTCAGCATACATTAATGACAAAGTTTCTCAGTGTGATAGGAATGTGAAGATCTTTCATTGAATGAAGGACATTTATGAAACCTACAGCAAACTTCATACCCAGTATAAATGCCGAAGGTCAGGCATTGTATTAGATATCTTAAAGAGTATTCTGATAGCACAGTAGTATCCTAGAACAGCCAGCAAGATCAGACCATGTAAAGATTAAAAATAAGGAAATTGGGGCTGGAGAGATGGCTCAGCAGATAAGAACACTGACTGTTTTTGCAGAAGACCCATGTTCAAATCCCAGCACCCACATGGCAGCTAACAACTGTAACTCCAGTTCCAGGGGATCCAACAGTCTTTTCTGTCTCTGCAGGCATTGCACAACATGGGCGCACTTACCTACATGCAGGCAATTACACACATACACATAAAATGAAAATAATAAAATGTTTAAAAAAATAATAAGGAAATCATGCTATTTTCAGATGGTATAGATGTCTGCAAAAAGTAATTTGTAGTTAAGTTTCAAGTAGTAACAAAATCAACACATGTCATTAGTGCTAATTAGGAAATGTAGTTAAAATATGTAAGTTATAAATACAAATAAATGTGAAGTAATCTAACTGCATCCAAGCCCATTACAGAAAATAAAATGAAAAGACATTAATGATGATCTAAAAGAAGATATATACTACATTCATGAATAAGAAGTCTTGGTATTGTAAAGTCTTCAAATATTCCCCAACCAGAATAACATTTAAATAAAAGTGTCTACCGTAAAAACCTCCTGACCTGTAATAAATCATCACTCCTCCTGACTGGCCTTATCAGAGCATTGTTAGCTCCTGTTTCCAAATTATGGCCCTCAGCCATAAAATGATTCTTGTTCTGCAAACAAGTCCTTCCGGGCCCCAGGCCCCTACAAACACCTGCCCTCATACTCTTAAAGTCCTCTGTCCCCTGAATCAGTGTGGTTGCTGTGTCAGTTCCTGTAGGTCAGTTTCCACCCCTCACTGACAAAGTTGCTGAGGTCAATCTGGATTATGGAGGTCAGTTGTGTTCCTTTTCCACCTGTGACTTTAAAATGTACATGGGAAAGCCTAGCTATATAAATCTAGGTTTTTAAAAATGGATTGTTAAGAATGGTTCTAAAAACTGGATAAAAGACAGACCTCCCCTCCCTCCCTGTGGCGTGAGATAGGTGCTAAAGCAATGAGGGAATGAGCTCTTCCTAACTTACAAACAAAAGCCTAAATGGATATTCAGACAGTTGAAGTAACACAGAGAAGTAAAGCTTTTGACAGTGTTGTGGGGCTAAGACATAAAGATAGAATTCAGGCTCCTCAGAAGAATGCGGTGGTAACTAATCCCTGCTGTCTCCTGGAGTTTTGAAGGGCTGCTCCCCAGGCTAATGAGCTGACCACAACAGTCCAGTTCTTATAGGAGAGACAGATTCAAATGAGTTCATTCCAAAATGGCATTAAGATGATCTGATACCATCTCTAATTTTGCTACTTGCAAAAGTGAATGAACCCTTTGTGGAGAAACAAAACATTATTCAGAATCTCTGATTCTATTTTTCTTCAAATTTTTGTATGCAGCATCTGACATCTGATTTAAAAAAAATTACCTGGGCCAGGCATGGTAGTGCACACCTTTAATCCCAGCACTCAGGAGGCAGAGGCAGGTGGGTCTATGTGAGTTTAAGGCCAGCCTGGTCTACATATCGAGTTCCAGGACAGCTGGGGCTACAGGGAGACCCTGTCTCAAAATAACAAAAAACAAACAAACAAAAAACCTGACAAGCCAGAGGAGTAAAAGAATGGAAAAGAATCAAGATGAGAGGGAAAAAAGAAAACCTACAGGGATCTAATTATTGAATTTACCATTTAGAAAAACACGTTTCTAAGAAAAAGAATTTCAGGGACTGGAGGGATAGCTCAGTGGTTAAGGGCACTGGCTACTGGCTACTCTTGCAGAGGACCTGGGTTTGGTTCTCAGCACTCACATGGTGGTCAACAACCATCCATAACTTCAGTTCCAGGGTATCCAACACCCTCTTCTGGCTTCTGAAAGCATTGCATGCACATGGTATACTTACATGCAGACAAAACACATAAAATCAAAAAAAGAAAAAGAAAGAAATGAAAGGAGAGAGAGAGAAAGAAAGAAGAAAAGAAAGAGAAAGAAAAAGAATATCAGCAAGAATTTGAATCTTTAACAGACTGTGGCTGGCAACTGATGGCTTTGTGGGTAAAGGCATTTGCTGCTGACCTGGATAGCCTGAGCTTGATCCACATGTGCATATGCATGCACAGAAACACACACACACACACACACACACACACACACAATAAATAAATAAATTAATGAAATGAAGGAGCTGGAGAGATGGTTCATTGTTAAGAGCACTGGCTGTCCTTGCAGAGAACCCAGGTTCAGTTCCCAGCACCCACATGGCAGCTAACAACCATCTGTAGCTTCGGTTCCAGGGGATCTGCCCTCTTCTAGCTTCTGTGTGCATTGCATGACATGAATGCCCTTAACATGCTTGTATGCAAAACACTCATACACATAAAAACAAAATCATAAAATCAAGAAAATAAATTAGCCAGAACTACACATGATTTTCAAATAAACAACAGTAATACAAATGTCTGATGAGTCCACAGAATGAAAGCCAGAAGAAAATAGAATAGTATGAGTCACAGGATGACTCATTTGCCACACAGATGATGAGCTGAGCTCCGTCCGTGGCATGCATGGTGGAAGGAGAGAGCTGACCTCCACATGTTTGTTGTGGCACATGCATATGTACTTTCTTTCTCTCTCTCTCTCTCTCTCTCCTCTTTATCATATGTACACACTTATAATAAATAAAAATTGAAAATAAAAATGTTTAAGATATGGAAATACCTAAAGTTCCATATTCAGCAAAAATGTTATTCAAAAGTAAAGGCAAAACAAATACTATATATAAAAACTAAAGAACTGGAAATCAGAATACATGTGCAATACAAATACTGAAGAGAAAATTTCAGCTATATATTAAATAATCTCAGACAGAATAATAAAAATATAGCCATAAGTGAAGAACAGTTTAAAAAGGTTAGTATGTAGGTAATTGGAAATAAATGTCAACTTTGTATCCAAATGTGAGATTTATGAAGAACTAAATAAGAAACCACTTATCAGATAAAGTCATTATAAAGCAATGCGACTAAGTATGATGTTATTTCAGAGCAAATGGGTGAATAAAGAGAAGAATCTGTACGTAGACATGTGAAGATGACCGGCTGGCAATGCATGTCAGTGGGGTAGGAATGAACTGCTATTAAATACCGTTGAGAGGGTTGGCCATCCCATCAGAAAATAAGATAAGAATCCTTCCCTTACTCTGTATACGCATTCACATCTAAGGTCACATACAAATTTAAGTATTTTTAAAGATTTATTTTTATTATTGTTAGTTTTGTATATATATGGGTGCCTGTGTGAGGGTATATACACATGAGTGCAGGTATTCATGGAAGCCAGAGGCATAGCTCCCCCTGGAGCTGGAGTTACAGGTGGTTGTAAGCTGCCTGAGGTGGGTGTTGGGAATTGGGTCCTCTGCAAGAGCAATACATGCTTTTAACTGTTACGCCATGTCTCCAGCCTCCTAAACTCAAAAATTTAAGGCAAAACTATAAAGGTGAGAAGAATTTATTAGAGCATGTTTTAATAACATTGGGGTAAGGATTATTTTTATTTGCTTTTTTTTTGGTCTTTTTTGAGACAGGGTTTCCCACAGCCCCAGCTGTCCCGGAACTCAATATGTAGACCAGGCTGGCCTTGAACTCACAGAGATCTGCCTGCCTCTGCCTCCCGAGTGCTGGGATTAAAGGCGTGTGCCACCTCGCCCAGCTTTTTGAAAAAATTTATTCTTTTGCAATTTCATTGCGTATATATTACTGAATTTTTGGTCGTTACCCTCTCACCCCCCTCCCTCTCCTGCTGAAATCTTTCCTCTTTCCAATAAGGCTCTTCCTACTTTGATGTCTTCTTGTTTTCAATCCACTGGACTTAATGAAGGTTGCTTGTATGAACAAAAGTTATTTACTGGAACAGGGCAACTTAGCAGCAGCTATACTGCTGAAGAAAATGACCCCTCCTCCCAACTGCCCATAGCCCTTCAGTGACAGATGGGGCCTCATGAGCCCCTCCCCCTTCTGTGATGAAATGGTGATGCCCCCGTCTTGGGTAGATCTTGCAGGTACTCACAGCTGCAGTGAGTTCATGAGTGCAGTGGCCGTGCCACATCCAGAAGGCCCTGTTCACAGCGTCCTTCCCAACCTCTGGCTCTGACATTCTGTCTAACCTCTCTTCTGGATGTTCCCTAAGCCTTGGAGGAGCCAGATAATGTCTCAATACTGACCAAGAACTCCACAAGCATTTATTCTCCATGCTTTGACAAGTTGAGTCTGCATAACCACCACCCACTGCAAAAAGAAACTTAAGTAAAGGCTGATGGCACTAATCTATGAGTATAAACATAAGTATTTAGAAGGCAGTTTGACACCATGTCCATTTCTCCTCTCTCTCTCTCTCTCTCTCTCTCTCTCTCTCTCTCTCTGAAAAAGTCTCACTGTATAGCCCTAGCTGGCATGGAACTCTATGTAGACCAAGCTGACTTCAAATTTTTTATTTTTCTGACTGTCTCCTGATTTCTGGGATTTTCAGTATGTGTCACCATACCTGGCTTAAAGAAGGACTTCTTAAGACCCAGAAAGGGAAGAAATTACTAAGACATTGCAATGAAAGAACATCTATACCTTAAAAATGACATACGAGTCAAGCTTGTAAATGAAATTTTAATATATAAAGCCAACACAGAGGATTCAAATCTAGACTAAGTATGTCCTATAGTTAATACGAAGCACTAGATAGAAAGATGGGCAGAAAAGAGAACACAGATGCTGCAAGAAAAGATGATCAGTCATGCTAGCTGAGCAAAGCAAAAGCCACGAAATTATTCTATCCACAACCAGCCATTGGCAGAAACCATAAAGTTAGATGAATCCAAGTTTCAGCAAGAATGTGGGGTGGTCTGTGCTCTCATATGCCTGATGGGAGTGTGAATTGATTCTGGCATTACCTGCTACAGTTCAACACACTGAGATTCTACAATTTAGAAATTCTAATCTGAGATAGATATCCTGGGTAAATTTGTAACCTGTATTTCTCAGATATAAACAAGAGAGTTCATAATAGCAAAAAACTGGAAATTGCACAAATATCAACAGTCACACGAATTTAGAATTGTGGCAAGTTTTTCTACACAGCAGTTAAAATAGGTGAATTAGAGATATGTGTATAAAAATAGATCACTCTGTTGGGCGTGGAGGCGTACACCTTTAGTCCCAGCACTCGGGAGGCAGAGGCAGGTGGCTCTCTGTGCGTTCAAGGCCAGCCTGGTCTATATAGTGAGTTCCAGGCCAGCTGGGGCTACTGGGAGACCCTGTCTCAAAAAAAAACCCCCCCCCCCCCAGAAAAAACCTCTGAAAAAGTTTGTTTTGGGTTAATCAGAAAAACAGGAATGAAGTAACACCTACATGCCGAGTAATTTGTTTATATAAATTTCATAAGCACAGAAAATTCAATAATGTGATGTTTACAGGTTTGGGGAGATAGTTCAGTTAAGTGTTTATTTGGTCCTTAGAACCCATGTAGTAAAAGCCTGATACAGTGGCATGTGCTTGTAATCCCACTGCTGGGAATACAGAGACAGGCTGGGCCAGTCAGCTTGGCCTACTTGGTCAATGAGAATTCTGTTGACTCCCACGGGAATTGCTCACATTCCACACATCCCATGGGGCTGGATTTGCTGAACCCCAGATTCCTCGAAGCCTTGGAGCATACAAACTGGCTTATAACAAGCTTCTGAGCCGGAATTCCCCTCACAGTTAGCAGAGCCTGAACCGAACAAGGCCTGAAAACAGTGTCCACCATGCCCTTGAACATGCTAGTTAAACACAGAGATAAAAAAGCTGGATAATGGAAGGCCGTGGAAGAGCCAGGGAAAGCTCAGGAGACAGCAGGGAAATATTCAAACAGGCATTCGCAATCACAGGAAATTGTTTCATTGGGGAAGAGAAGATGATATTCATTAAGAATGAGGAAAGAGGGGCAGTGCTCTGGTTTCCTTCCTTCTTCTTGTTGATCTGTCGCTTTCACTGAAGTGGACCTCCATCAACTGAGGAGGTCAGAAGAGGGCATCGGATTACAGACAGTTGTTGGCAGCCATGTAGGTGCTGGGAACCGAAAGGGTTCTTTGCAGAAGCAGTAGTGCTCTCAATCACTGAGCCATGTCTCTGGTCCCCCTTGTTGAGGCTTTAAAAAATCCTCTACCATATTAGACCTCTGAGGGCCAGCTTTATTTCTTCTTCATTTCAAAATCATAACTTTCCTTCAATTTGTGTTGTGGGTTCCAGATTTTTAATTCCCACAAAAGTGCTGCCGTCTTCTTGTTCAGAAACTGTCATAAAATCTGGCAAAAAATTTCAGAGAACAAGGCAAGTACAAAAATGTGGATCTCAGTGACTGATCATGAAGCTCCTACCCTTGAAACTGAAAAAGGACTCACTGTGCCAAAGGCCTCCTAGTTTGAGCCCTAGAATGCACCCACCCCACCTCTGCAGTGAATCTTTAGGCTTTTTCTAACTTACCGTTGCGAACCCAGGGAGTGTGATATTTCAAAGGCAGCTGTTAGTGTAGTTGAAATTGTTAGTTCTTCATTACAGAGAGCATCTGCTGGGATAGCTGTGGTCTCCAGGAGACTAGCTGAGGTAGTGTCTCCTGTTTCAAAGCATGTCTCTTATTAAAGTCTTCTCTTCTGAAAGTCATCTACTGATGATGTTTTGAGACCTTTCAGACATAGTGTCAGGTTGTCATGGCAGCTTTTCTATACCCGAAGAAGTTTCCCCCTTTACATCACCTCCCCTCCTTTTTGGGTGAGGAACAGTGGAAACTACATGACACAGGAAAGTCCTGTGAAAATAGAGATTAGCATCAAAACCTGACTACAGCTTGCTGCCCCAAAGAAGCAAATTGTTAAATTGTCACAGCTTAGCAGGCCCGAGAACTGAAATCCCCTGGCCTCTGGGGTGTGGGCAGGAGCTGAGGTGCTCTCTCACCCCAGGGCTGCTGCTCTCTGCTGCTCTCTCCGGTTCTGCTCTGTCTCTTCTCTTGGTCAAATTCCATGAATTGGAATCTCTTTTTAGCCTTGGCTTGCCTGTGATTTAGTGTGCCTTGAAACCAGCTTACTTAGTAAAGCCTGTCATTTCTAATGTCCCCAGCCCTTCCCCCATCATCCAGTTCAAACTTCAACATCCACAAAATCACCTGGAGGATCAGTTCACAGAATAGTCCAGTAGGTCTGAGGGGGAAGGGGTGACCATTTTTACCAAGTTCCCAGCTGTCACGGATGCCAGTCAAGCCAACAGATCACATTCTGAAATGAATCTAGTATAACTGGTCCAATTTCCCAACTTCCCAATTCCCTAATCCTAGGAAAGTGAATTTTATTTTCTTGATCCAGTTTATTTCCTAACCCTATAGGGGTCAGGTGTTCACCCTTACCCAATTAGCTATTGGCAAGGCAACAGATGTATGTCATACAAACACATCCCCCTTCGTTGGCTCTTTCAACAGTTATAAATAGCTGAAAATGTTAAAATATGTATGTCTCCAACAGGGGTCACTAAAACCTAGAGATCATTTGTGTACAAATGACCTGTTAAACCAAATTTTGCACAGAACACTATCATTTAACCACATAATTGGTTTGCTTCTGATTCTATTTAAGCCCTGTCCACATACGAAGTTAAACGTGTTTCTAATGTTTTTGAACCCTGTACCAGTCAAGTTAAAATCATTCAAGAAGAGAAAAAAAGCAATATGAATTTACCCTCTTGGTACAGGTTTTCACATTTTAAATTCTGTTCTGCCATTTCAGAGAAATTCTGGAGGAAAGATCTACTCCCCTCAGTCAACCTAAAAATGGAAGATTTTATATTGCATTTTAAAAAAGTATTTGTGCCAGACCCCAAAGTCAACACAAACCAGCTTCTGCTCGTGTGAAATTTGCAGTTATAATGGCCAACGGGTTTCTTTTCAGCAGCTTCTCCAGGTGGGATAGGATGGCCATTCTTGAGATCTGTGCGTGAGATTACCAAATCGGGGAACTGACGTCTGTAGGAGAAAAATGTAGATGTTCATAACTAAGACTCCACTCCCTCTCCCAAGAGGATGCCAGCTTCTCCATGTCAGGGCGCTGGGGACGATGGTGGTATTTTAACGTTGCTCCCTATGTCAGTGCTCTTCTCTTGCCATTCCAGTTGGCTCCAGTGTTCCTTACTTTCAAGTACATAGTGGTTTCTAAGGATGGAAGCACTTGAAGGAGCGAGCAATGCAGAGGCGATGACGGTGATGGATGAGACCAGATAATGTGTCTGTCTTGGGAAAGGTAAAGAAATGATTCTAGCTTGGGGAGCTTAGGAAGAAATCCTATCATAATTTATTTCAGCCTCAGATCGTTGGAGTGGGTCCTGTTGTGCATTGACTTTTTAAAAGCCTTAGTCCTAGAAAAAGCGTGTGGCCCATCCGAGGGTTGCAAAAGGTCTTCTATGATTCAGAGTTCTGGCACATTAATTTAATCGGAAACTTGGCTTCTTTTCCATCTCTTCGTTTTGTCAATTAAGAGTCAGAACCACAATGGATAGATTCATTCTGGAAGCAAAGAAACTCAAAGCACTCTCAGAGACTTGGGTGAAGGAGATGCTCACATGGGATCACTTTAGAGGTCAGTTTTCAAAGCCATGAAGAATGAATGGAAGTGTCCCATGAGCCTGACAGCAGGGCTGCATTAGCATGATCCATGTGGTGCTCACTGGGTGCGTCTGTTCACTGCACTGCAGTAAGGACGGTTTTAAAGGCATAAAGACATTTCCCTAGTCTTAATGTTTGCTTGGCAATTTTTCTTTTTGTAGTAGTGTCATTTCTTTAAAAAATATTCAAGTAGGGGCTGGAGAGATGGCTCAGCAGTTATGAACACAGGTTGTTCTTACAGAAGACCTGGGTTCGAATCCCAGCATCCACATGACAGCTAACAACTGACCGTAACTCTACTCTTAGGGGAATCTGACAGCTTCTTCTGACCTCAGAGGGCATTGCACGACACAGGTGCACTTACCTACATGCAGGCAACACATGCATACACATAAATAAAAATAATAAATAAATTTTTTTAAAAATTCAAGTAAACTTATCACTGGTCTTCCTAAAAGACAATCCCTAGGTAGTTAATAAATATAACCCTGATGTCATAAAAGATGTTATGAGAAAAAAAAACAGAGGTGTAATTTTATTCTCTGTTAGCTTACACACAGTAACAAATATAAAACATAACATTGTGGGACTCTGCGTATGCATGTGTATTCATGTGATGTATGCACATGTGTGTGAGGTTGTATGTATGGGTCAGGGGAAGCATCAGATGTCCTTTACTATCACACTCCACCTTATGTCACTGAGACAGGGTCTCTCACTGAACCTGGAACTAGGCTGCTAGCCTATAAGCCCCAGGGATCTAGCTGTGCCCCCTCCCTACTAGTTGTGTTTAGCTGTGTCTCCTTCCTCCCCAACACCAGCATTGGGGTTACAAGGTCACGTGACCACACTTGGCTTTTCTTGTGAGTTCTGGGGATCTGAACTCAGGTTCTCATGCTTCTGTAGCCAGTGCTTATACCCGATCCATCTTCCCAGCCTCTGCTTTCTAGAAACAGCAGTTTAATAATGGTAGTGCTGTACGTTATAGAAGGGCAGCTTGCATTTGGATTAGAGTTCCAATAATAGGCATTATACCTATCTAATTAGATTTTCTTCATGTTCAGTCACTGAGTTTTGGATGCCCTAGCAAGTGGAAAGGTATGTGCCATTTTGCCTTTTCTCTGACAGGTTCAGTCTGTGTGAAATAGATATTCTTCCAGACTGCTGAATATTTGTCTCTAGGACATTTTGTTTTCTTGGCCCAGATAGTAATTACGGCTGCTAATGTTTTATCATTTGTTTAGTTGGTCTGTATGCCCAATTTCCTATTTTAACTTGTTTTCTATTGCTTTTCTTGCTGGCTTTGGATTTCTTTGTTTGCTCTCATTATAAATTGTTTAAATCTTGTGAATGGCAGTCATTGATTTGTCAGAAAAAATATTTTGGTCCAAATTACTACTGATTTGAGTTGTCATTAGATGCAAATATATACTAGCTGCCAAGTCTAACTGAAACTTTCTCGAAGGCCTTGAACGGCCCCTCAGGCAGTGCTTTACAAGGCAGCACTGATGGAATTTACAGAGTTGTCAGGTTTAATTTTTTTCTACAGTGAGCTTAAGCTAGAGACATATTTGTGCAGTGATTGAGACCTCCAGGTCCAAATCTCTCTCTTTTCTTAAAGAAGGGCTTTCCTGAAGCAGTAAGCTCATTCACAAATTCTAGTCAGTTTTTCTTTTGTTTCAGAAAAATTTGGCATTGGAGCATATTGGAGGAAAAGAGTACTTTTGACATGAAAAACTGAAAGATGGATATGAACCTAAACCATCAATTTTCCTTTTAGCTTTATAGACTTAAAGAGAGCTGGCATCATGTTCTTTTGCAAGTCTAGACTTCAAGAGAAGCAAGTCTGCTAAGGCAGAATGTGCAGGTTTGTAAGGTGCTACTACTGCAGGGCAGAGTACATATCTCTCTCTCTTTTTTTTTTTTTTTTGTCTTTTTTTGAGACAGGGTCTCCCTGTAGCCCCAGCTGTCCTGGAACTCACTATGTAGACCAGGCTAGCCTTGAACTCACAAAGATCTGCCTGCCTCTGCCTTCCAAGTGCTGTCTCTTTTGTTTTTGCTCATTTGAAACACGATCTCATTATGTGGACCCGGCAGGCCTCAAGCTCATGACCCTCCTGTCTCAGTCTCCTGGTTGCTAGGATTCTGGTGCCACCAGGTGTGGTGGCACACTTTCACTTCTGTAGCCATGATAAAACACTGACCCCAACATAGAAGGAGAGGAAGTGGTTTATTTGGCTTATAATTCAGTTGCAGCTTATCATTGGGGAATGTCAAAGCAGGAAATCAAAACAGGAACCTGAAGGGTAGCCTACTTGCTGTTCCACACAGCATTACCTCTGACCAAGGAACTTACTTCACAGCCAAAGAAGCTTGGCAGGGACTGTGGAGGATGCTGTGTGCTGGCTACCAGGCAGACTTACATCCAAACAGCTTTCCTAAACAGCTCAGGACTACCTGTCTAGGGAATGGTGCCACCCATGGTGGTCTGGGCCGTCTCACATCAATTAACAATCAAGATACTCTAACCTGGTAAAGACAACTTCCCAACTGAGACCATCTTCCCAGGTGATTCTAGGTTGTGGTAAGCTGATATTTAAAATTACCATCACACTTGGCTATGAGCAGTCTATTTTAATGACTAGGTGCTATTTTTTTATTCTTTTTTTTATAATGAAAAACTTTCCAAATACAGTTAAGTGAAATTTTACAGTGAACAGCTCCATAAAACCACCTAAAGTTTCCCATTGTTTTTTAAAAAATATTTTATTATTTTTATGTGTATGTGTGTATTGCCTGCATGTAGGTAAGTGCACACATGTTGTGCAATGCCCAAGGAGGTCAGAAGAGGCTGTCGGATCCCCTGGAACTGGAGTTACAGACAGTTGTTAGCTGCCATGTGGGTGCTAGGATTCAAACCCAGGTCTTCTATAAGAAAAGCCAGTGTTCTTAATCGCTGAGCCATCTCTCCAACCCTACCATTGAGGTTTTATTTTCATTATTTACCATATTGCTAACCTATCAGTTCTTTGATCCAATCCTAAATCATCTTTCTTCTTGTTTTTTTTTCTTCTTTTTTAAAAATATCACTTTATGTTTAATGTATTTCATGTTAAATTGGAGATGATGGAACACTTCCCCTAAAATACTTCAGTATATCGATCATTAATTAGAGTTCAATACTTGCCTCATTTCCTTCAGCTTAAAACTAACTGTTTGATAAAATCTAGATTATCTTCGACTCAGAAGCTCCCTGGCTTTCCCCTCTACCATGCCTCCACTTAACCACTCTCCTGGTTCTTCAACCACTGATGATACATTGTTTATTTCACAATTTCAAGCAAAAAGCAACATAAGCTCTCCAGTCTTTGGGGTAGATGGCCTTTCACTCTGTCTTTATTCCTGCTCTGTACACCAGCAAGTCATTCCTTTTTCTCTAATTAAGTGAATATACCATGATTTGCATATTCATATTTTTATCCTTTGCTGCTTTTTTTGGCTATTGTGAATAAAGTTATTGTGAGCATTCTTTTACAAATCTTCTTGCATAAAAATTGTATATCTTGGGTACGGTAGGAAGGAGTATTTTTTAAAGACTCATACAGAATTGTTCTTGGCATGGCTATATCTTTTTAAAATTAAAAAAATTTATTTTATGTGTACAAGTGTTTTGCCAACATGTACGCAAGTGCACCTGTGCCATACAATGCCCTCACAGACCATAAGAGGATATTGAATCCCCTGGAATTGGAGTTATGGGATGGTTATTAGCCATCATGTGGGTGCTGGGAACTGAACCATGCTCCCTACAAGAGCAGCAGTGCTCTTAACCACTGAGCCATGTCTCCAGCCCTGGATATATCATTTTTAATTCTGCCGATAATGCACAGGAGATTCAATGTCCTGCAGTCAGTCTTTTTAGCCTCATCCATTCTGGCAATGTGAATTGTAGTGGTTAATTTGAACTTCCCAGGTTTTTGGTTTGTTTTTTGAGACAGAGTCACATATAACTCAGGCTGGCCTTGCTCATTTAGTAGTGGAGGATGACTTTGAAATCCTGATCCTCCCACCTCTACTACCAAAGTGCTAGGATTACAAGTATTATCACCATGAATGACTGTAAGGTGTTTTGTTTTTAATGTCACTTAGGAACAATACCAGTAAATATCAAATCCATACCTGCAGAGTCAAGTAAAAGATGAATCAACTAAATATAAAGTTAGAGGATAGAGTATACCTCTGTGATTGTGTGAATACTTACATGCTGGAGGCCTCTAGTTCAAGCCCTAGCACCAAACAAAAGTAGAATACCAAGAAAATAGCAATTGAAATAGTACATAGATATGGCAAAACTTGTGGAAGTGGTCTATGAATAAGTCAAGTATGAGAAATGCTTTAACCAAGGAGTTAAATTTTCACTTTCCCTATTTCCATGGCTCTCTCGTGCTCTCTCTCTCACTCTCTCACTCTCACCCTCTCTCTCTCTGCGCGTGTGTGTACATGTGTGCGTGTGCATGTGCATGTGTGTATGTGTGTGGAGACCAGAGGTTGATTTTGGGTGTCTTCCTGATTGCTCTCAACTTTTTTTTTTCCTGAGACAGGGCCTCTCACTGAACCCAGAGCTCACTGATGTGCAGGACTAGCTGGCCAGCAAGCACCAGGGATCCCCCATGTCTCTGCTTCCCCAGCACTATAATTACAGGCATGTGTAGCCATGCAGGGCTTTTTGTGTGGGTGACAGAGATTTGAACTCGGGTTCTCATCCTTTTGTAGCAAACACTTTACCAGCCAAGCCATCTCCCTAGTCTTCCATGGCTTTTGTGATCAAGTTTTTTTTTTAATTTATTATTTTTATTTTGTGTGTATGCATGTATTGCCTGCATGTATGTAAGTGCACCCATGTCGGGCAGTGCCCTCGGAGTACAGAAAAGGCTGTTGGATCCCCTGGAACTGGATCCAACAGTTGGGCAGTTGTTAGCTGCCATGTGGGTGCTGGGAGTCAAACCCGGGTCTTCTGCAAGAACAGTCAGTGTTCTTAACCACTGAGCCATCTATCCAGCCTCCTCAAGTTTTTTTTATTAAAAAATTTATTTATTTTTATTTTATTTTATGTGTATGAGTATATTGCCTGCATGTATGTAAGTGCATCCCTGTCAAGCAATGCCTAGGAAGGTCAGAAGAGGCTGTCAGATTCCCTAGAACTGGAGTTACAGACAGTTGTTAGCTGCCCTGTGGGTACTGGGACCCAAGCCCAGGTCCTCTGCAAGAGCAGCCAGTGCTCTTTATCACCGAGCCATCTCTCCAGCCCTCTGATCAAGTTTTTGAACAAAGTGTAAGTAAGAAATTCTAATCACTATTATTCAGTACAGAATCATTTAGCTCTGAGATTAGGATCCTTTCTGTTGAAAGGGAAAATTTATTTGGCCAATTAACACCAAATAAAGTTGATAATGAATTAAGAAAAATAAAACAAAGTCAAATGAAAGTGGTTCAGGAATCTGGAAGCTCCCAGAGGCGAATCAGGTCCTGTGATCACCTGCCAGTATTTACAGAGAAGCAGAAGTGAGTTTGGAAGTGTGTTATTGGTGAGCTGCTGAGATTGCACTCTCTATTATCTTCATCTGTTGGGTCCAGTACAAGAACCTGGTCTAAATCAGTGGACTAGGTCCTTACAAATTTTATTTAACATATATATGGGGCTGGAGAGATAGCTTGATGGTTAAAAGCACTGGCTGCTCTTGCTAGAGGACCAATGTTCAATTTCCAGCACCCACATGGTGGCTACTAGCCATCCATAACTCCAGTTCCAGGAGATCTGATGCCCCCTTCTGGCCTCCATAGGCATTGCATGACACAGGTGCACTTACACACATGTAGGCAATACATATACAAAAAATAAAAATGATATGAAAATATTTTTTTAAATTTTATTTAACATATGTAAACTGAGAGGAAAAAAGAGTCCACTCATTACTCCTGCTTTCAAGACCATACTTTAAATGGTCTAATTGTACAAAACCAAAACAGAAGGAAATGATACCCAAAAGGTGAAGTAGCAAGGTGCTAATTCAGTTGTGTTTTGGGTCAGCCTGTTGGGTTTGGTTCCCGGGTCCACCACTTACTAGCTGCATGACCTTGGAAAATCACTTCTCCCTGCTATAAAGGTGATTATGAGTTTCATATGGAGGTGTGAAGAGCATTGAGGAAAAACATAGACATCGAATCATACCTTATCTTGCTTAAGCCAGTTTGAGTTCAGTTCCTGTCGTTTGCAACTGACAATTTTGATGAGTACATTTTTTATGATCTAGGGCAGCTTTCTGCAAGAACATTTCCTAGAGGCATTTCTGTGTTAATGTAAATATTTATCCCAACTGAAACTTCTGTAGGTGATTTGTTTTGGTTTTAGAGAGACACTATCAGGACAAGTCTTTTTAATTAAGTTTTTCTGATACATACTGTATTTACATCATTTCAATCTCTCCCTCTCCTCCTCATGTCTCCTCACCATCCATCTATTATCTATTATCCATCTATCTATTATCTATCTATAATCTATCATCTATCTATCTATCTTCATCACCATCATCATCTATCATTATCTATCTGTCATCTATCTATCTATCTATCTATCTATCTATCATCTATCTATCAATCATCTATCATCTATCTATCTATCATCTATCTATCATCATCTAGCTAGCTATCTGTCATCTATCTAACCTACTGAGTCCATTTAGTGTTGCTTGTATGCATATGTATTTATGGCTGACCACTTGGAATTGGATAATCTATCAGGAAGTTTGTCCCTGGAGAAAAGTGATTGTTCCCCTCTCAGCAGCCCTTTGTCGCCTGTAGCTCTTCGTCTAGAGGAGGAAACTTGTGAAATCTCCCTGCTTCCGTGCTGGCACGTCAGCCGGATTTGGCCTTGTGCAGGCCTTGTGTAGGCAATCATGTTGTTGAGATTTCACAGGTGCAGCTTCCCCTTCATGTCTAGAAGACACCATCTGGCAGGCGTATCATGGTCCTTTGGCTCATGCAATCTTTATGTCCCCTCTTGTGTGATTTTTCCCTGAGTCGGGTGTAGGGATTGTGTTGTAGATGTATCATTTGGGACTGTGCACCCCATAGGATCAGGTTTTTAAAATAATCCTATAGTTATAGGATTGGGAGATAGGTTTGGGTTTGGAGAGAAACAATGTCAGTCTGTTTATTGTGAGGCATTGTGGGAACAGGATTCCATGATCGAAGTGAGGTGAAACTCATTGGGATGTGGGAGTGGGTTAGGGCAGGGTTCTCCTGTCCTGGCTTCCCTTGGTGACGGGGCTGTAACCTGTAAGCTGAATAAACCCTTTCCTCCCCAAGTTGCTTTTCAGCATGATGTTTTAGCACAGAAACAGAAAAGAAACTAGGACAGGCTCTGATAATCCAGCCTTATACGTTTGCTTGGACTAAGGCTCATATAAGCAGGATGGAGCCATCTGATTTCAATAGGCATAGCCATCTGGAAAAGGTGCCTTTCAAGCATCTGGCTGCACTGGAACTAAGCCCAAGATTACCACATCTATATGTAGTGACTTCCTAATCACAGTATCAATAAATATGCCTTTCTATTGCAAAGCTGGATAATTGCACCTATTCTTGTTAACACCTCATGTGCCTCAAAGAGTAATTACAGGTAATGAGCAAGCTATTGAATGATGGAGAGAAATTGGAAGGGACCACAGGGGTTAATCACTGGGGGTTAAAGCTGCTGGCTTGTGCACTGCTAAGCGGGAACCAGCAGCTGCTCCTCCTTGGTAGGGATCACTCTAACTCCATCTGGCTGACCCTATGGAATCCAAACCACTAGAAAAGCAAGGTCAGTGGTGCCAAGGAATGAGTAGGCTCGGTGGAGCTGAGGAAGGAGAGGGAAAGTCACCATGTGTATTATGTGCAAACACCAGTAAAACTAACCTGTGGCGATAAACCCCTGCAATGAAAACTGACTAGTTGTTGTAGTCAGACTGAAATGCCCCACAGGCTCATGTTTTAAATAGTTGTGATGCTGTTCTGGGAAGAAACTTGGGAAGTGTGGCCTAAGTGAAAGAAGTGGGTCAGTAGGTATGGGCCTTTGAAGTGTACAGCCCCTGATTCCTGCCTGGCTTCCTGGGCTGTCATGTGAACAGCCTTTGTCCCATGCTCATATGACCTTGAACTAAGTTGCCATGCCCTGGCTTCCCCAGTATGATGGACAGAGCTCTCTAAAACCATGAGCCCAAATCAAACTCTTTTAAGTTGTTTCTGTCAGGCACTTTGGTCACAGCAATGCAACTAATATATGCAGGGTCCATAGATGTGTAAGGCTGTGGTGATATTTCTCCCTGCAGCTTGCACAGCACCTTCCAGCACCATGAATGCTAGGAGCAGGGAAGGCTCTCTAGCTCAGCTCCACGTTGATTCTCTTGTGTTCTGGAACCAAAATCTTCAGCAATAAGATCTTACCATCTAGCTTTGGCAGGGGGTGGGTGGGGAGGCACCAGGAGCCTCGACAGTGGCATGTATCGTTTCAGGAGCCTTTGAGACATCTCTGGGCAACAGTTCATAGGGAGATGTCTCACACTGGCACTGTGATTTCCGGGAGCAGTATTAGCCTCCTATGTAAGGTACTTCCATTCAAATTCCCCTTTTCTTAATATGTATTTTACTTAGCTTATAATTTGTTAAAATTTAATTTTATGTATATGAATGTTTTGCCTGCATGTATATAATTATATCACATGTGTGCAATGCCTGTAGAGGCCAGAAGAGGGTGTTAGGTCCCCAAGAACTGGAATTATGGATGGTTGTTAGCTGCCATGTGGGTGTTGGGACCTGAACTTGGATCCTCTACAAGAACAGCCAGTGCTCTTAACAGCTGTGCCATCTCTCCAGCACCTTTAGCTAGCTTATAAAATAGTTGGTTTCTATATAGCATTTTCACACAAAGTCTCTTCTCCCTGAAGTTGCCATCATTCCCCCACCCTCTCTACTGAATGACTATTTTGGAGGTAACCAATCATTTTATGGTTAGA
The DNA here is from genome assembly GCF_000622305.1 of Nannospalax galili. Lineage (NCBI taxonomy): Eukaryota > Metazoa > Chordata > Mammalia > Rodentia > Spalacidae > Nannospalax > Nannospalax galili. The sequence continues at coordinate 300,681 of NW_008330297.1, read as the reverse complement.
GTTGAGGACTGCTCCAGGGAAGAAACTATCTGACTGGTACTGTAGCTTGGCGAAAAGTCGATGACTAGGGAAGTCACAGGTCATGGGGGCTTTCTACAACTGTTGTTTTGCTAAATGGACATGTAGACGCCTGCCTTTTAAATATCTATGTGCACGAGTGCGTGCATGTGCATGCATGTGTGGAGGTTAGAGGACAGCTACTGGAGTCAGTCCTCTCCTTCCACCATATGGGTTCTGGGAATTGAACTCAGGTTGCCAGGCTTGACAGCAGGTGGCTTTACCTGTTGAGTCACGTCACTGGTTTCCCTCCTAAATATTTATAATTATATCCATAGACTAGTGTTGCTCTTAGCCCTGGCCAGAGAAGCTCTTTTTAAAAATTACAAGATTAATTAATTAGTTTTAGAGGTCCCCCCTGCCTTTTTTCAAACAGGGTCTCCCTGTAGCCCCAGTTGGCCTGGAACTTACTACATAGACCAGGATGGCTTCCATCTCACAGAGATCTGCCTGCCTCTTCTTACTCCTTTTTAGAAGGACATTTACCCTACCATGAAGTTTCTAAGTTTCTATCATCATGAATTACTCTACTCCCAATTACCAGCCAAAGGCCCCCACCTCCAAATATTATCTAATGAGGGTTAAGATTTCAACATTAGGGGCGGGAGAGATGGCTCAGCAGTTAAGAGCACTGACTGCTTTTGCAGCGGGCCCAAGTTTGATTCTCAGCACCCACATGGCGGCTATGAACTGTCCTTAACTCCAGTTCCAGGGGAATCTGAAGCCCTCTTCTGACCTCTGTAGCACTGCACGACATGGGTGTACTCACATACATGCAGGCAATACACTCATACACATAAAATAAAAATAATAAAATAAATTTCAACATTAATTTTGAGGAACACAATATTCAATCCACAACCCCATGCTAAGTTCATAATTAGTCAATGAATGTTTTGTATTTTTTTCCTTTTTTAATTGAATTTTTATGAATTTCATATAATAGATTTTGATCATCTCTAGCCCCCTCCTATATCTGCACCCCCCTACTAATCTACCAAATATATTGACCTCTAATATATTTATATTTATATTTTGTTTGTGTCCCCAAATGCCCTTTGGTGTGGATCCATTCGCTGCAGCCTGGTTAACCTACCAAAAATCACATCTTTAAAAAGAGACTGAGTCCCCTCCCCAGCAGCCCACAGTTGCCAATAGTTCCTCAGGTAGAGTTGGAATTTCTTACCCACTCCCCCAGATCTATGCTGGGATTTTGTCTGGCTTGAGCTTACATGGGACTTATGCATGCCATCACCATTGCTGTGAGTTCATATGTAACTGACTAGATGTCTGGAAAACTCTGTTTCCTTGTGGTTGTCCACCACCTCTGGCTCTTACTGTCTTCCCAGGCCTCTTCTGCAGTGATCCCTGAGCTTTGGGAGGCAGAGGACTGACACAGGTGTCCTATTCCGGGATAAGACCTCTGTAGCCTCTTATTTTCTGCATGTTGGCTAGTTTTGGAACTCTGGGCTCATCACTGTCTGCTGCATGAGGAAGCTAGAGAAGTTTCTGTTTGCAGTGGATGGTGAGTAGTGCAAAGTCATAACTGCTCAAGTGCTGAGAATAAATGACAGGTGAGGGCTCAGCCCTAAATGGGACATAGATATTACCCTCTCCAAGGAGAGGGAAACATGGTAGAAGAGGGGGCCAGAAAAATATTAACACCGGAGGATGAGAGGAGTGCTGTGAAACTGGACTTGGCATGACGATTGCACTCATGAATTCACAACAGCTGTGGATATCTGCACAGAACCTGTGCAAGACTGGGCCCTTTACCAGTTCATCATGGATGGGAGAGGGGCTCAGGAGGCCCCACCCCTACATAAGGAGCTCTTGGCAGTTCATGGTTGAAGAAGGAGGGTTGAAGAAGTTGCCTGTGGTCCAGTAACTAATTCTACCTGTGCTCAAACAGCAGTTCCAATCAAACACTGAGACAGACAGACAGACACACAGACACATACACACAATTTGTTGGGAAGAAAGGGTTCATCTTGAGTCAGGAGGTGGATAGGAGAGGGGCACAGAGGGTGAATATGATTACAATACGTTGTACCTATGTATGAATTCTCAAAATACAATTAAATTTTATTTTTAAAAATATTTTATTATTTCCAGCAGACAAGAAGAAATAACAAAAATCAGATCAGAAATTAAGGAAATCAAAACAAAGAAAACAATACAAAGAGAATCCAAGAGCTGGTTCTTTGAAAAGATAAACAAGACTGACACACCACTATCCCGATTAACCAAAAGAAAGAAAGAGCACCTCCAAATCAACAAAATCAGAGATGAAAGGGGAAACATCACAACAGACACCAGAAAGATACAG
>NW_008330297.1:296697-297952 GCF_000622305.1 Nannospalax galili | reverse complement strand
TTCAACGTTGATGCAAAACTCTCATTAAAATTCTCCCAAGCCACATACAACCACACATCAGAAAGATCATCCGCCATGATCAAATTGCATTCATTCAACAGAGGCAGGGACGGTTGGATAAACGCAAGTCAACAAACATCATAAATCATATAAATGCACCCAGACGAGAACCACACGGTCATCTCAATAGCAAGCAGAGAGGGACTCTGACAAAATTCGACATCCATTTATGTTCAAAGTCCTACAGGGAATTGCATTGGAGGTAACAAACCTCAACGCAATGAGAGCCACATACAATAAACTCACAACCAACATCATTCTAAATGGAGAAAAACTGGAAGCAGTAGCATTGAAATCAGGAACCAAACAAGTCTCTCTGCTATCTCCACTCCTTTTTACCATAGTGCTTAAACTCTTGCAAGAGCAGTAAGACAAGAGAAGGAAATTAAAGGAGTAATAATTGGAAAGGAAGAGATCAAATTATCCCTTTTTGCAGATGATATGATATTATATCTAAGGGATGCCAAAAATTCCACCAGAAAACTCTTGGAAATTAGTAACATGTTCAGTAAAGTGGCAGGTGACAAAATTAATCTACAAAAGTCTTTCTATATAGCCTTTCTATATACCAATAACAAGCAATCAGAGAAAGAGTACATGGAAACACTCCCTTTCACATATATATAATCTCAGAATAAACCTGATTAAAGACATTAAAGAGCTCTACAATGAAATGTTTAAATCTTTAAAGAAAGAGATTGAGGAAGACATCAGAAGATGGAAGGACCTCCCATGCTCATGGATTGGAAGATTAATATTGTGAAAATGACCATCCTACCAAAAGCCATTTATAGATTCAATGCAATGCCAATCAAAATCCCCATGACATTTTTCACAGAATTGGAAAAAAAACCATCCTAAGATTCATATGAAGCACAAAGACTTTGGATAGCCAAAACAACCCTGAGCACTAAGAGCAGTGCCGGGGAGATTACTATACCACATTTCAAACTGTATTACAAAGCTATAGTCATAAAAACAACATGGTACTGGCACAAAAATCGACCCATAGATCAACGGAACAAAGTTGAAGACCCACCATGCAATTTCAGCCACCTGATATTTGAAAAAGGGATCAAGAACATTAACTGAAGGAAAGACAGCATGTTCAGCAAATGGTGCTGGCAAAACTGGATCTCCACCTATAGAAGAATGAAACTAAACCCCTATCTTTCACCTTGCACAAAAGTCAATT
>NW_008330297.1:295679-295885 GCF_000622305.1 Nannospalax galili | reverse complement strand
AGAAAGATGAAATCATGAAACTTGCAGGTAAATGGATGGAACTAGAAACTGTTATACTAAGTGAAATAACACAGACTCAGAAAAAAAAATGACTAATGTTCTTCCTCATATGTGGATCCTAGCACCAAATCCTGATAATTAGTATGTATTCAGACATAACTACAGGAACCAGGATAATGAAGAGGAACCAGGGAAGTAAAGGAAAA
>NW_008330297.1:290237-295188 GCF_000622305.1 Nannospalax galili | reverse complement strand
GGACATAAAGGACAGTTTTTGCTCCTTGCCCTCCTAGGTCGACTAGTGCCATGGGACTCAAAGTATCTCTCCAAATGTCCTATAATTGTGGTGGGTCACCTGTCTTCTTGATCAAGGAGGCTGTGGAGACCCAACCAGAAGGACAGAGGAATCATTTCCTCCATGCTTCCAAGCGAAGCCAACCATGGTTGAGCAGGACCTTTGACTTATCCTCACATAGGCGGAACTGGAAAAAGAAAGGAGCCAGGGGCTCCTCCCAAGCCCATGTGACCCCTGAGGAACAGATCCTTGAACATCCATATAAGTTAAATAAATTGGTTTATCTGGGCCAACTGTAGGGTCTTAAACACCCAAAAGGAAAGTATAACCAAAGATTAAAGGGGCCAACATAATTTTTTAAGAGTCCATATGTTTAGTTAAAGGCTACATAATAAGCAACAATGCCAGATAGAAGACAACTTCTTTTGAGTTTTTGGTCAGGGTGGCCCAAGAGACTCCCAGATAGTAACCCAGCATAGAACTGGGAAAATGAACAGCAGACCCCAATCTTATCTAAAGGAATATTGACAGCTGATTGCTGCTAGATGAGGAACAGCTGACCCTCCTAAAACAAAGACCTCTAGATAGGCTGACTAGATTCACCAGAAGGACAAGTAGTGGGGAATAGCTGGGGTACTGACAACATAGCAGACAGTAGCAGGGATATCAGAATATAAGGGCTCTAGTGGAGGGGCGGGCTATGGGAGGGTGCCATCTGGGAAGTGGGTATATAGATGAATAAGATTGTTTGGGATGTTCTGTGTGATATACACACAAAAAATCAACAAATTAAAAAAATGAGTTATATTTGAGGAGGAAGCATACAAATTTATGTCATGTTAAGTAGTAGAGTTGATAAACATTACCATTGAAATCTACCCGATGACTTTATATCCATATAGAGGTGCCAAGAATCCAAGTGCAGCTGAGCATAACTAGTAATTATCAGAAACGTACAGATTAGAGATGCATGTGTCAACATCTAAGTGTTATTAACAAAAACAATGGTCTTTATATAAGAAACAGTATATTTTAAAAAGAAATGGAGATCTTTTTTAAAGGTTAAAAACTCAATCGATTTTATGTCTTACAGGGTTTATACTGACCTCAATATTGTATAACTGTATTAATTCAACTGTGAACCTAAAAATTTTATAGCCACCTTTGAAAGAGATGTATCTTTGCTCTGGAAATTGTTATTGAGTATGTTAAAGCTGTAATGAAAAGCTTCTAAAAAAATATATGGAAACAAACAAAAAAATTGATAATCCTTTGTTACCTTTTGGAGAAAGGAGCTAGGCTAGGGCACACAATCAAGGAGAATTCAACTTTACCTCTAATCTTGACTTTCTTCATGCTTGTGTATTATCTACATAATTAAAGATTTGTAGTAAAAAAACAAATAAATGAATAAAATATTAAAAATATTTTATTTATTTTATTTTATGTGCATGTGTGTTTTGCCTGCATGTTGGTAAGTGCACCCGTGTCATGTAATGCCCATGGAGGTCAGAAGAGGCTGCTGGATCTCCCTGGTACTGGAGTTATATACAGTTGTTAGCTGCCATGTGGGTGCTGGGATTTGAACCTGGGTCTTCTGCAAGAACAGTCAGTGTTCTTAACTGCTGAGCCATCTCTCCAGTCCCATAATTAAAATTTAAACAACTAATAAACTGGAAATAGTTCATTTTCTCCTTTCAATTTATTAATTAATTAAAGTTTTTTATTATCATTTTATGTGTATAACTATTTGCCTGTATGGATGTATGTGCCCCATGTGTGCAATGCCTATGGAAGCCAGAAGAGGGTACTGGATCCCCTGGAACTGGAGTTACAGACAGCTGTTAGGCTGGGAACTGAGCCCAGGTCCTCTGCAACAGCAGCCAGTGCTATTAACTACCAAGCCATCTCTCTAGGCCCATTCATTAATTTTTATATTTAACTCATTCATTAATTAAAAAATATTGAGACTCTGTGTTTTAGGGACCACACAAAGTGGTCACACAAGGCTTATAGTCTATCTAGGGAGATAAATGATAACCTACATTGGAACTTGCTCCAGAGATAAGTGCAAACTGTTGGATCTAGTCCTGTCCACAGGGATCAGCACTGGCTGCCCTGAAGGCCAGAAAAGAAGGCAGCGAGCAGGAATTGCTGGATGAGCGTCAAGGAAGCTGCAGAAAGCGCGAGGGAGCAGGTGGATTCCTGTGTAGGCTGGGGTTTCAGTAGGTGGGACTCCCAGCTCTGGAAAGAGGTTAGGGTTCACGGAAAAGCCCTCAGTGCCACACTGACAAGCTTAATGAGAAAATTTACACTTTCTATTGGTTCTGAGCATACCTATTTAGTTTTAAGAATACATGAGATTTGGGGGCTGGAGAGACCGCTCAGTGGTTAAGAACACTGGTTGCTCATGCAGAGGACCTGGGTTGGATGCCGAGTACCTACATGGTGGCTAACAACCATCTGTAACTCCTGTTCCAGGGAATCTGACGCCCTCTTCTGACCTCAGCGGGCACTGTACGACATGGGTGCACTTATGTACATGCAGGCAATACACTCATACACATAAAATAAAAACAATAAAGAACACATGAGATTCATAGTTTTAATCATTCTGGGACCCTGGGCTCTGGGTTCAAGGCAATCTGGGGACATCAGGTTTCCAGGTGCATCTGCCTCGATGCCCCCACCTCCATTTTAGGTCTTGCTTCTTTCCAATCATGCCTGGTCTTTCACCTGGGAGACCGGTCTTTGCTAGGAATACAGGCTCTGCCCCATTCTGCCATTAAGTCTTCAGGCTGCAGAATCAGAGTTACTATATAAATCTGCAGGCCGGGCGCCATGGCTTACGTCTTTAATCCCAACACTTGGGAGGCAGAGCAAGCAGGTGGAGCTCTGTGAGATCGAGGCCAGCCTGATCACATAGAGAATTCCAGGTCAGCTGGGGATACAGGGAGACCCTTCCCCCTACCCCCAAATTCAAACAAAAGTCTGCAAAGTGTTTTCTTTTGCTTTCCATTGTTGGTGAGCAAGACCTTCAAGCCGCTTCTTAGGAAATCAGGGTCCTAGTCCTCACAGGTCTGATTTCCTCCATGTCTTCCATGCACCTATCTCATTTTGGCTCCTAACACACCTCTTTCCACACTTATCTCATCCCCTTCACTGCAGGTCTCATCATGTTAGGCCTGAGGAGCACTCTGTCTCCTGTCAGCACTGTGGTCCCCATTCCACCCAGTAGGTGAAGGATCCAATCAGAGGGCCCAGCCTTACCACTGCTTCCTAGGACCACATGCCTACACACATGTGCACTCCTGGGCTGCCATCCCTGAAGTAAAGCCCCAGGCGAGTTTTTGGTTGTTCTTCAGTTCTTTATTGGATGAGAACTCTCAGGAGAAGAGGGGGAGAGAAGCACTTGCAAAACCTGAACCATGGTGTGGTTCCCTCAGAGACTAGCTTTGCCTCTCAGTGGAAGATTTAGAGCAAGAATTTCACTGTACTGTTGGGCCTGGAGACAGGCCTGGAGGACTGAGCTAGTCTCTGATCCCAGCACCATTCGGGCAGTAAAGAATGGGAAGTTCACTGAGTTGTTCTCAGCTAATGCATACAGCAGATTGGGAAATCGGTGCTCTGGGGATAAAGCTAGTAGAGCCCAACAGCCACTACAGCTGCCACTGATGATGTTGTCATCAGGCAGTTTGCAACTGGAGGCAGTTTCTTTTTAATAGTGGCTGTTAAACAAATGCTATCTTTTTCTTTCGTTAAAGGTTATTCTGGGGCCAGGAAGATGACTCAGTGGATAAAGTACTTACCACGCAAGCATGCGGCTCAAAGTTCAGATGACTCATATTCACATAAAAGCCAACAGGAGTGGCAGCTGTCTGTGAGCCCAACACACAGGAGGCAGAGGCAAGTTGGCTAGGTAGACTAGCTGGAACTGGTGAGCTCCAGCTCAGGGAGAGACCTTGCCTCAGAAAAAAAAAAAAAAAAAAAAAAAAAAAAAAAAAAAAAAAAAAAGAACAGAGAAGACAGCCAATGTTAACTTCGGGCCTACACACACATGACATGGCACACACACATGCATCTCCCAAGCACATGCAAATACATAATCATGCTTAGGTACACCACCCCTCCACCCCCCACACACATCCAAATTAAAATAAGGAAGAAATGCTATCCTTTCTTTAATGTGAAACTGTAGCTAAGTGGAAAACCCTGCTAATTGGGAGGACAAATGCTAGTGAATCATTAAGTGGATGTCAGTAGAAGGCTTGTTGCAGCCACATTCTCTTATTTTCCAAAAGGCCTCAACACATACCGCATGCATGGCTCTCTTTTTTATTAAACTTTTTTTAAACTTTCATTTATTATTATTATTATTAGTATATGCATGTATTGAGACAAAAAGCCCCAGCTACTCTGGAACTATGTAGACTTTTATTTTATGTGTACGCATGTATTGCCTGCATGTAGGTAAGTGCACCTGTGTCGTGCAATGCCCGCAGAGGTCAGAAGAGGCTGTCTGATCCCCTGGGACTGGAGTTACGGACAGTTGTTAGCTGCCATGTGGGTGATGGGATTTGAACCTGGGTCTTCTGCAAGAACAACCAGTGTTCTTAACCACTGAGCTATCTCTCCAGCCCCACACATGGCTCTCTTAAGAACACTGTCTGTCTAGGCTGGAGAGATGGCTCAGTGGTTAAGAGCACTGGCTGTTTTTGCAGAAAACTCAGGTTTGAATCCCAGCACCCACATGACAGCTAACAACTGTTCAGTTCCAGGGGATCTGACATCCTCTCTGACTTTTGTGGGTATTGCATGACATAGGTGCACTTACGTTTATACAGGCAATACACTCATATTCACAAAATAATAATAATAATAATAATAATAATAATAATAATAATAATAAATA
>NW_008330297.1:259454-290171 GCF_000622305.1 Nannospalax galili | reverse complement strand
AATAATGAATTCTGTCTGTTGGCTTCAAAGGCAACAACAACTTTATTCATTTTCTCTGTTATAATCCAGGCAAGGGTTTCCAGGCTGATGAATGAATCCACTGTGTCTTGCTTATAACTAAGAAGTATATTGTATCACAGCACATATTCAAAAAAACACATGCTTTAATATGTGCACTGCAACTAATTAATTCTTGGTGTAGAAAAATCGATTTTTGCCTCAATCACTTCATGTTAGCACCTAATTTTTTCCCCTGAAAGCTTCTGGGAAACTTCCAGAGTGATCTATTGACCTTAAATGTGAATCTAATTATAATGTACAAGAAAATAAGCCCCAGGCATATTTTTATAGGTCCAGCATTCTTTGGCTGGTTCTCACAGAAGAAAAGGAAAAAACACTCTTGGAGATGACTCTAATCCATTCCCACATTCAGCATTAGGTGAAGGCATTTGGGAAATTTTGCATTTAGTGAAATCCATTTATAAATTTTCTTTATGAAAATGTTATAATGCTGCAGCAGTCACGGGGAAAGGAAGCCTAGGCCTCTGTTCAACCATCAGTTATGACTACAAGGAAGGAGTTATACATTTCAGCATTTGTGTACATTTCTAAGACCTCAAGTGGTTCTGCTGTTGGGGCGGGAAATCCACAGGAGCGGTAGGGTGCTTCTCTTGCTAGGAGAATGTTTGAGCAGCTCTCAGGAAAACAAGAATGGCCTAGCGTAGGTTGTATTGATTTGCAGCTGCATAGCTATCAACTTGAAGAAAGTATTTCAGAAATGTTTGGAAATTATGGTTTCTTAAATACCAAAGATTTAACTGTCCCTCCAGGTACTGTGTGAGCATCTTGAACTTCTGCAGGTGGGTGATGAGGGTGATGGTGATGGTGAAGGCAACCAAGCTTTCTGGGTTTTGCTCAGGAGTAGTGCGACACTTGGTATACTACGTACTGGGTACCATTTATTCAGGACTGTGGATGCAGCAAATGCTAAGAGCTTTACTTGTTTATGAATAAAACGCAATAACCATCAGAATTGCGGGGTAAGAGACTAGAGACAAGAAGTTAAGTAGCTTGTCCACAGTCACACAGCTGATGAGTGATAAACTTGAGATGGAGATAGTTTGAACACACAGCATTTGCCTTTTTCTACACAATCAAGTGTATAAGTAAAAGCAGGAGGAGGGACTTGTAGGGGACTATTTCTCAAGTCACTCTGTAGCAAGGCAGTGTCACAACAAAGCTACAGGAAGAACTGATTATTTTCTAACAGAAGTCCATCCATTCTTTTTCTCAGCTTGCTCTTTTGTAGAAATCAAGGCAGAGCTCAGTTTCTGAGTCCTCAGGCACTGCTTCTTCTCCCAAATTCCCTAAATTCTCTACGTGATTTACTTGAGTCTGTGCCAGCTGCAAAGAAGTAAAGTATGGTGTACAATAAGGAAATTCGCCTGTAGCCAACTTCAGGGGCGCCTCTGACAACATGGATTAATAGAAGAATTTGGAAGAGATGTGCAGCTCCAGTTGGGAGAAAGGACTAGGGTCTCTGTGCCCCTCAGAGAGCATCTGAGGATGAGGAATGTGGCTGACAGAAGGGTGGGGACTTGACAGGGAGCACACAAAATGGTCAGAGAGAGACTTAAGAGGGGCATAAGAGGAGCCTAGGATGCCTGTGAGCCTGGACAGAACTCTCTAAAGCCACAAGAGGAGTCCCAGCACTCAGCACTCTGGAGGCAGAGGTAGGTGGAGCTCTGAGAGTTCAAAGCTAGCATGATCTACCAAGAGCTTCAGACCAAATAGGACGATATAGAAAGACCCTAACTCAAAAACCAAAACCAAAACCAAAACCAAAAGGCAGGAGGACTGGAGAGATGGCTCAGAGGTTAAGAGCCATGGCTGCTCTCACAGAGGACCCCGGTTTGGTTCCCAGGATCAACACGGCTGCTAGCAACCATCTATAACTCCAGTTCCAGGGAGTCTGATGCCCTCTTCTGGCTTCTGTAGGCATTGCATGATATGTGCACACTTACATACATGTAGGCAAAACACTCATACACATAAAATAAAAAATCAATTGAAAACGTGCTTTTTAATTTGAAGAAATGGCACAACAGGGGACATGTGAAAACACAGCAATGAGAGGTAACATGGCGTTCACTGATAGAGAAGCAAAGTCAAATGGAAAAGTGTCCCTTCTGAAAGTCAAGGGGTCCTCTGGAGGAAAAGACTGTTACAAACTCACTCTACCATAAGACATGTTGGACGGTAAAGGTGGCTGAGGCTGGAAAGGAGGGGGACAGTGACAAGCTGACAGCCAAAAAGAGCGTAGAGCAGATTTATAGCCCCAAAGCCAAACCCACACCACAGTGAAGAGCAAGGGGCTGTCAATTGCCAAGGGCCAAGGGCTTTGGGGCTTTGCCAGCTGGGGAAACCAGAGAGTTTCTTCTTCATATGTGTATTAGTCACTGTTCTGTTGCTGTGATAGAAACACTGACAAAAGCAATTTATAGAAGGAAGAGTTTATTTGAGCTTACGGTTCCAGGGAAATTACAGTCCATCTTGGTGGGGAGGCATGGTGGCAGAGGTGGCTGGAGGAGGAGCAGCAGAAGTGAAGCTCTCACATCTTCCAGCAAGCACAGGAAATGAGAGCGACCGGTGATCTGGCAAGGCTTAAGAATTCTCTAAGCCCACCCCTAGTGACGTGCTTCCTCTAGGATAGCCACATCTTCTAAAACCTCCCAAAACAGCGCCACCATCTGGGGACAAAGTGTCCAAGTACTTGGAGCCTATGGGGGACATTGTCATTCAAAACCATCACAATATACAATTTGAATATATATCATGATACTGTAGTCTTATCTCTTACAGACAGGGTGGACATAGCTCAGTTGTAACTAATTTACACGCCCCCCCCTGCACACCCCCACCAAATTTCCTTTTTCTGGGGACTGGGATGACAGGGTCTTGTGTAGACTAGGTTAGCCTCAAACTCCTTATGAGCTGAAGCTGGCCTTGAACTCCTGATCCTCTTGCCCTACCTTCTAAATACTGAGACTACAGGTATTCAATACAATGCCCAACTTGTTTCCTATTTTATTAAATTAAAAAAAAAGGATTTATTTGTTTTATATTTGTGTGTGTGCCTGAGTGTTTGTACACCATGTGAGTGCAGGAGCCTGCAGAGGCCAGAAGAGGGTGTCAGATCACCGGAACTGGAGTCACAGGTGTCGTGAGCTGCCCCATGTGGATGCTGGGAACCAAACTCAGGTTCTCTGCAGGAGCAGCAAGTGCTCTTAACCACTGAGCCGTTTCTCCAGCCCATATTTTAATTTTTATTTAATTTAAAAATTATTTGTATGTGTGTGTGTGTGCGTGTGCACATGCGCACGTGCGTGTTGATGTGTGTAGGCCAGAAGAGTGTCAGATCCCTCAGAGCTGGAGCTACAGGCATTTGTAAAATGCTGGTTTGTTATGTGGTTCTGGGATCTGAACTCCAGTTCAGATTGTGCAGCAAGAGTTCTTACCTAACCACTGAGCCTTCTCTCCAACCCCAAAGTCTCCTATTTTACAAATTAATTAGGAATCTCACAGCTATAAGAACTAAATATGTGTGCCAGGTACATAAATATTTATTGAATGAATAAATGTATGTCTGCCCTTGTCCATGACATTTTTACCTCTGGTCATTCCTTTTCTATTTTATGAAGAATAAAATATTAAAATTATGATCAAAACACTTCTTTTAAATTATTTAACTGAAATTTAGTTAGATAACTCTTATTATCATTTGACTTGCAGAATCCTTTGTGGTAGGCTTTGGGCAATTTAAAACCTGACTAGTTTTGTGATGGTGAGAGAACATGACTGATGCCTTAAGGTTTATGTGCATCTGATTACACAATTCAATTTCTGCTCTTCTAGTCAGCTTACCTTGTTAACCAGAGATAAAAGTCTTGTAGAAATTTAATGGGTATGTTGCAGAAAGCGAGGAAGTGTCCAAAGCTCTCTGGTTATCTTAATGTGCACATCTGGCAATTCTATTAGTTGAAATGACTTCTGCAAAAGCACATGTACCGGATTTTAGTCTTTGAAGTGAATATTTTCAACCTGACAGTATAGTCAAACTCAAATTTATGTTAAAATATAAGTAATTTGGAATTGTAGGGAAATATTGATCATATTTTCTTCACTAAAAGAGACTTTGAGTCCTTGGGAAAATGGTTGGTTCTGGGGCTGAGTCCGCAAAGCAGAGTGAGCATGGGGCATTCTGTTGGGCTAAGAAGAAAACAGAAGTTGTCCAAGGCTGCTGAGGATATGACAAGAGAGTGAGAAGTCACACTAGATGGCCCACTGCTTATGGAGAGGACAATCTGAGCAGCTAGAAGATATCAAGGACTCCATTTGGGTCAGATGTAATTGAATTAGGAAGCTAAAGATGCCGAAAACAAGAGTGAAAGGAAATGTTCAGGACTTTAGCCAACATTTGTTGTGGCTGTGTATCTAATACTCTAGAAACTGATAATTTAAGCAAAGAGCCAAAGATTGACTTATGCTGGCTATAAATTGCATTTTGGGTATGCCTTACTGGTAAGGAATGCTAAAAAAAAAACGCCAAAAGCAAAATAATTTTAGTTAATATATATGGAAGAAATGGCAGAGTACTAAAATTGTCTTTCGTCTTTTAAGAAAATGAATAGTTGAGGCAACTTATCAAAATGTAAGAGCTGGGCCGGTGGTTAAGAGCACTGGCTGCTCCCAGAGAACCCGTGTTGGGTTCCCAGCACCCACATGGCGGCTAAGAACCATGCATAGCTCTAGTCTCAGGGGATCCGGTGTCCTCTTCTGACCTCCACAGGCGTTGCACGACACAGGTGCACTCACATACATGCAGGCAATACACTCATACACATAAAGTAAAAATAATAAATAAAATAATAGTAAAGATGAGGCAAAAAGGTGCATTGGGAACTGATACTTGGAAGGTGTCAAAGTACTCAGAACAAGGCAGGGCAGCTAACATTATAACGGGATAATTGTTATTCACACCAAACTGTGGATCCTGGCTTCTCAGGATTACCTCCTAATTGCAGCAGCCCAGAGACCAGAGCATCACCTCAGATACTCTCATATCCGGCTCTCGTGCATCCCACCAAATTCTCATTTATTGGCAACATCAGGGAACAGAGAAATTAGCTAAATGATACCATAATCATAAAAATCCACAATGTGGACATCCCATAGGAGCACACTTTCTTTGACTGGAAAAAAAATGGGGAGAATCATTCTCCAAAAAGACCTCTTGTAGCTGGATATGGTGGTGCACACCTGCAATCATAGTACGTGGGAGGCTGGAGGATCATGAGTTCAAAGCCAAACTGGGGTGCTTAGGGAGCCTCAGTGAGACACTTTGTCTCAAAAAACAGGGTGGATGATTGGTGAGGAATGACAACAGAGCCTGATCTCTAGCTTCCACAAGTATGTGCACACACACCTGCACACGCACACACACACACACACACGCACACACGCACGCACGCACACACACATGAAAAAATGAGTGCATGGATATATTCAGTGAAAAACCACAATGTTTCTCCCTCTCCCCAAAAGCTAGGGCATTAAGGAGAAGCTGGAGATGAGTGTAGTATGGGTTATATTTATAACCACGCAGTAATATCCTTTAATATTTACTATCTACCAAGCCCTAAAACTTTGGGGGAGAATAGGCACACTCAACTCCTGCTCTGCAGGCCTTTCAATCTACCAAAGAAAACAGACCTTAGATAGAGCGCATACAACCAACCAACCGTGTTTCCTGTAGTGACAAGCTCCCATGAAGACAAGGAAGAGCCCAGTGTTGTGAGCAGAGAGAAGAGTGGCCTGACAAGACAGGATAAAGGGTGTGTGTGAAGGCTGCGAGTTAGGAATCAATCTCAGTAATTAAGATTGCTCTTTTAATTCAGAAAGCTGATTTTCACTGCAAAGGCCTGGATTTGTACTGCAATAAGTATGTTTCATTCTACACCACCCCCACACACATAATGCAGCTAAGCCTGGCTATCTCACCTAAGGAAGGGGTGTAGCAGGGACCCTACAGGAGAGCTGGGGCTTCTAGAAAGGAGACCATATTTATTGTCTTAGCTGTATCTGGGCAGGTCTAGGGAGTTGGTGTAATGACCATAGAGGTCTAATCACCATGGAACTGAGGGCATTCATCTACACAGGGAAGAAAGCAAGCCCGTGAGTTCTATCCCGGGAAATATTTGACTCACACTGGAGAGGGGAACAGAGGCCTCTACTCAGTCTGCTGGTTTTCTGGATGCATGTTTGGGTCCTTAGTAGAGGGATGTGCTTTCTGGACAGACCATCCAGCCAAGGGGAAGGAGGCATTTAATCCCATAGCACAGGCAAGGACAAGTGACTGATGAAGAGGTAGAGCTGCTGGCTGGGAACTGGTGAATGCAGGCCTGCAGGACGAGAGACCTGATAGAGACCGCAAGGTAGCCCACCTCCCTCCTGGTGTGACTTCCAGAATTAGATGTAAGGGGCTTGGCAGGATGTCGGAGGTATCTGTGGAAGGGAAAACCAGCATAAAAGTTTCCTGCTGAGGCTGGTGGCTCCCAGGGAAAGTCAGGATACATGTAGATGAAGAAATGCATCTGCAGGGCTGCCTGTCAGTTTGGAGAGTCAGTTTATTTATGTTCTATTGATTTTGTTATTTGAAAACTCAGATGAAATCAGAATTGCTTCTTATTCAGAGACAATGTGCTCATTTTGCAAAAAAATATTCTGGTATTTTCCAGCAACTCACATGTAACTATGAGCAGCGGAGGGCCAGGAGTTTTCCTTCTCTTCATAGACATTGGCTGCCTCAAACACCCACTGGAGTTTTCATAAATAAAACAGCAAAGAAACACCCAGGGGGGAGATTTTCCCTTCTAGTATGAAAGGAATTAGTGTAGTCAATAAGAAAGGAGGCTGTGTGTGGAGCCCTGAGTGGAGCACAGGGTTTCTACCCTGGGAGGCTGAGGAACCCAGAGATTACAGGATCCTGTAGTGAGAAGGCAGGCTGGTAAGTGGGTAGGGGCTGCCACACACATTTAACCCTTAAGCTGCATAGCTTTCTACACTGTGTATGTCTATGAACTTTTCCACACAAAATCAGACTCAAATAAATGCATAAATAAGAAAACCCACTTGTCTTCAACCATTAGATGAAACAGAATGAAAAGCAGAAAATATAAAATATTTTAAAAATGTCAAAGGGACACATCATTGAGCTTTCTGTTACACTGGCAAACACCGAGACAATGAACTTACAGAGGAAAGGTTTATTCTGGAAGCTGTGGAGGTTCTAGTCTATGACTGGCTGGCCTACTGCTTTAGGTCTAGATAGAAGCAATACCTCATGGACAGGAAACAAAAAAGATGAGAGGATGGGGCTGGAGAGATGGCTCAGTGGCTAGGAACATTGGCTGCTCTCGCAGAGGGCCCAGGTTAGATTCTCAGCACCCACATGGCAGCTAACAACCGTCCATAACTCCAGTTCCAGAGGATCTGATGTCCTCTGACCTCCAAGGGCATTGTATGACACGGGTGCATTCACAAACATACGGGCAATACCCTCATACACATAAAATAAAAATAATAAAAAAAAATTTTTGGTCTTTTTGAGACAGAGTATCCCTGTAGCCCCAGCTGTCCTGGAACTCACTATGTAGACCAGGCTGGTCTTGAACTCACAGAGATCTGCCTGCCTCTGCCTCCCAAGTGCTGAGATTATATTATATATTTATAAAATTTTTTTAAGAAATGAAGAGAGGAAGTAGGCATAGCCCTAATGCCTAAAGACCTCCCACTTTTTAAAGACCTCAACTCCCCTCGTAATGCCCCTGGAGACTAGCCTCAACAGATGGGCTTTTGGGACCCATTCAAGATCCAGATAATACCAAGGGATGAAATGGAATGAATAGTTAATAATGTTCATATCAGTAACATCTCATCTTGCCCAAATCCTCTGACACCTTACAAGAAATACAGTCTGAGGGAAGGCACATGCCTCTTTCCATGGACACACACACACACACACACACACACACACATCTTGTTCTTGGCTGGGCCCACCAATTTGGTGTCATAGAGAGACTTCTGGAAATCACTGAAGCTTGAATGGAGATCCACTTTGCCTGGGGGATAACCAGGCACAGTGCGCCACGTGGGGGCTCAACATTTTCAGTTGTATTAGTTGTCCTGGTCATTGACTTAGGATGCCCACTGTGCCCATTGGCTTAGGATACCAAATCAAATCTAGTCGTTCCAAAACAAGCCCATACCACCTGCGTGTCAGGCTGTGGTGATAGTGGCATTCTTTCAGAGCGGCCTGCTCTATGACACTTCTTGGTGTTTGTAGTCACCACAGCATTTGTAGCTAGACAGCAGTAGAGAAGCTTATATACTTTATTGCTTTCTGTATTCATGTCTGAAACCTGATTCTTGGGGCAATTATCAGAACAGAAGCCACACAAAGGCAGTCAGTTATATTAGGTTCCCGCTCATTCGAAACTAGTAAAGATATTTTACACAGCATGGATGTTCCCCCATCCAACCGAGGTAAGAAAATACATAAAGTAGATTATAACAGGAACACAAAGTTCCATTTTGATGATATAATCAGAGATAAGGTGAAAAGAGGCAGGGAAAACCTCCGTGAACATGTTTCTTGAGTGCTAAACATAAATGCCATACAGAAATGATGCCTTAATGTGGCTCCAGTGGCTCCAAAGAGCTGTAAGAATGATGCAAACCAGTGACCCTCAAAAGCGTGAGGCATGGTGGGCAGAGCATGGAGCTTGAAAGTTGGGCAATTTTATGAGCACTGAGTGGCTGGTTTGGACTGCCTCTGACACTTGCAGGTATGTGATGATGTCCTGAGGAGTGACTACAGGACACTGTCCCTGCTAAAAATTTTCCCCAGTGTATTTTATTCCCAAACACTTTGTCTTGTGACATGACAAAGCTCAGTGTGGAGAAGTAGAATTTTCATTATATTATATTCAGCTTCTTTTCAAATGACTGTCAATGACTGTGGTGAGACTTAAAGGAGACCCTTGTCCTCATTCCTCCCTCTACCACCTTGGCTCTAACAAGCACATCTTCCCTTTAAAAAAGGACAAAAAACCTGGGATCTGATTTCTGTCTGCCTTACTAGGACTGCTTGGGAAGCCAACAGATGTGGTAAGCATGTCCCCTGTAGAATGCTCTAGACAAGTTTTTCCTGAACGGCCAGAGACCTCATGGAATTGATGCCCATGTGTGCATGGTCCGTCCACATCATTGCAGGGTTCTGCCAGAGAACACATGGGTGATTTTGTCTATTCCTGTGTCCCATGAACACATGGGTGTAGGAATGATCTTCCAGAGGATTCTGGTTAACCTATGGTGTCCTTGGTGTCCCCTTTAAACTGCCCCAGAACAAACGATAAACAGAAAGTTTTAAATCAAAAGTTATGATGATTTTATTTTTAATCTTAATACACCAAAATATTTTTTAATGTCATGAAATGAGCACTTGAAAATAACAATTCCAACACCGCTGTGATTTGCTGTGTGAGGCTTGGATGAGTGCGTTTCCCTCTAAATCTAAGCTTAGGGGCCTAGGAAATGGAATCTTCCAGTGGTTTTGGGGGTAGCAGTGAGTAGTCTCTAGCCTGGTCATGTTCAGACCTATACTTGACTGAAACAACACAACCACATGACTGGGACACACAATGAGGTTACTTTTTGATTTCTGTCCACTAGGAAAAAAAGCCTTAGGCGCCACCAATCATTGGAAAGATAACGTTGACACCAACAGGAGTCAGGCCCTTTCAGATGTGTCCTAACTGGGTTACAATACATCTATATTCTGACCTGTGGATTCATTTCTGCAACTTAACAAATTGCTTCAGGAGAACTTGACTACAATGCAGTAGGTGTCAACATCTGGAAATATCTGACTTTGGCCTGCCTGACCTGCAATCTAAGTGTAGTTACAAGACTTCTTGAAAACCACGCACAGACAGTTCCCAATGTACCACCAAACAACTGTGGATGCAGGAGGTCTTGGGATCCCTCCCCCTGTGTATCCTGACTTTTCCAAGTATCTGAAGATGAGGGAAGTGACTGGATAATCCAACAGGCTTATGGGTGTTTTCTGAGCTCTGGGTAGATGTATGTTTAACTAGCTCCAGCCATGGACTCTGCAATATGGCTTACTTGTGTCTCTATGTGCAGTCTGCTACAATAGGCTGAGCATCCTGTACAGACAATGACACCTGTTTTATGTCACTATCAGGTACCAGCAGGAGATGCTGGCTCACTGGCCAACTGGGACCCACCATATTGAGTATTAGAACAAAATGGGACATCTCTGCTCTATCAAGAGTGACAGACCATATGCTGTGAATTCTTACCCAAGTCGCTTTCTGATGGCAAGGGGTCTGAGGCACAAGGAAATGGGTGCTGGACATAAACATATGGCCAGAATGATGTTAAGGAGCTCTAGAAGGCAATGATTCACAGCACGACCTCAAGCCCTACTCTGTTCCAAACTGACAGCAAAATATTATCAAAACAAAGACTGGGAAAAGACACATTTGATGACTAGAAAGCTCTAGTCATCTATCAGGCTTCCAGCATGATATTCTCACACAGGAAATGTGCCTAAGAGAGATAGATGGACATGGGCCCAGCACATAGAGTTCACAGCTTGGAATTCTCAAGATTGGAATCCATCCGGTCTTCCCCATTCTAGCTGCTCCCTTAACACCTGACCAATCCAACAATGGTTAAAGAACTGTTACACCCCTCAGAATGTGCTAACCTGACTCTGCTGTGTGACACAGTCTCGGAGGAAGAGTGTGTTCTATCAGAAGAAGGAAAAGACAGTAACCCGAACCTGTGAGTCTCACAGATAACTGAGCAGACTTCTGGAACATTCTATTCCAGTAACTGACTCTGGGTGCTTTGTCACTCTAATGTGACAGGCTTTATCTTATCATGAAGATACAATTGATCTTAAAACAGAGCAAAAAACAACCCTGTGGGTCTCTTTACTGGAGGTGGTGTCCTAGATGCCTATAGTTTTTGCGTTCGTTCTAACAACAACAACAACAACAACAACAACAACAACAACAAAAATCTAGCCCCATGAAGTTTCTGACCGAGTTAAGATGTCAGTCATTGGACTAACCAGTCTCTTCAGACACATCAGGAGTGCTGGAGATGTTACAGGGACACAACTAAACTGCTCTCTCCTGAAGCAACGCATATGTATTTTCCTTCCAGTCTTGAATTTTTGTAGTTCAGAATAATCAGAAAAATGGGACTAAATTACCTGGAATAATAACCCTAACCCGTGATCTTAACGCAGTACTTTGGCCTGGCATTGGATATAAATACAATAAATAAATAACAATAATAGCTGCTCTTTTCTCTAGAAGGCCCAGATAAAATCTCCTACTCATGGAGTGTTTCTAACTAGAATTTCATTGCAAACTCTACATTTGAGTTGATGCTCAGACCTAGTACATGAAACTGCAAATCTGAAATCAAGCATTTGCTTTCATTGACTCCAGGAATGAAGTTTTTAGCATACTGGGATTGGAATGCAGTGGGAAATCTTTAATAAAGATCATCTATTGCAGCATAATGGGGCAGCTACAAAAACTAGCTTGCTCAGGTTTTTCTGGAATGTTGACAGCAGTATCATCTATGTGGCAGTCAGTTCTCTGGCAGGTCTCAGATGTGTCATAGGCCAGTGATCCAGCCTCATATCTTGATAGACTTAAAGCAGTGAAGCCGATGTGTTAAACCGAGTGCTGAGCCTACGATATCAGAATTCTGTGTAAAAACATTTGGCTTTCTCTTCCTATGATGAACATTGGGAGATATTTAGCTGGCTTAAAAACGATTAGACATTCACTCTGTAAACAAAAATACTAAGTTATTTTTACAAGTGAATACAGAATGAAGCCTACATCAAAATTAAAGTGCTTTTGGAAGCATTGCTTAGTCTTTTAGGGCTTATGCTTAGTTCCATAGTGTAACCTGTATTCTAGGATAAACCACTGGATCATATTAAGTCAACTAGATGAGCCTCAAACTGATCTCTTGATTAAATTCAAGTCAACTGATATGTGGCCTCTTCATTTCCACTATTCTGCCTTCTTCCTGCGACAAGACTGGAAGGGCTGACTGTCCACTAGTGTTTGTAAAGCTCAGAGAAATCACATTCTAAGGACCTCTTAGTTGTTGTAGTGGATCTATTTTTGCATCTCATGCCAACTCTCACCCTAATAACACACCCCTCCAATCATGTCTCATCACATAAAGACACACAGTTAATCTGACGTGGATGCAGTGGCTTCCCTCCTTGGCTTAGCCCTCTCCCTGGCTCTTTCAGCCATGACTCAATCTGCATGGAGTCTCTGTCCACTGCTCAAGCCATTCATATAGAATGGAGTAAAACTTTATTCTTTTAAACTCCACACATAAAAGACGCTGAAAACTCCTTTGCTGTCTCTCACAGAAAAGGACAGCAGCTGTTTCATGAATGACAGCACAATTAAAGCTAAAATAATATAAAAATAATGTGAAAAATCCCCTTTACTGTACACTTTCAAATAAAGGTATAAGATAAACGATAGTTTCTGCTAGCTGAAAATTGTGTTACTATTCACTGGGCTTTGCAGCTCTGTATACCCCACGCCTCCGTGCATATGTGTGGTTATGTGTGTATATGCTATGCAATGTATTAGCCTCTAATCTTTTCTAGTTTGCCTAATCTTTAAGCTACTTAACCAATTAGAATACTATTATATCACATTGAACAACTTTACATAATTGCTTCTTTGAAATACTAGGAACGTTGACATATTTATTTGGCTTGTAGAGGACTGAAATATTACAGACAGTATTATCTAGCTTTTTTTTTTCTTTAAATATGGCTCTTGATAAATTGACCGAGTTCCAGAGTGAAAGTCCCTTAAAAAATTTATGGAGCTGACCTGAAGCAGAAGGGATGTGTTCTGATTTGGCTAAGTGGATGACAGGTATTTGATAGCACTTAAATCTTAAGGATTAATTTTCGCAGACCGTTTGTTCTCAACTATTTTCAGCCAGACCTGTTATGAAGCGTGTTTGCTGAAGTTTCGCAACTCGGCCAGCAGAGGGCACTTTACACAACTCTGCACTGCTTAAGAAGCAAATAGCAGATGTGGAAACAGTGTTTAGCCCAAATCAGGCAGAGTCCTGCAGATCTATTTTTGAAAGTCACAAAATATAGAAAATATGGACTGTCCCACAGGTTTCATCTGGAAAGTCAGGCGCACGTGTGACGTCAAACAGGGCCGGGCATAGCGTACATATTGCCTACTGGATGAATCTTCAGCTCTGCCTCTTCTCACTGCCTCCCTTCTCCAGCTCCAGTGCAATGGGCTGAGTTTTTTACAGATAGTACAAGATTCCATTTCCAAGTCAACGGGTTGATTTTATGTTTTCAGTTCTGAAGTCTGGGGCAACTGAACAAAGGATAAGGCCTTGTACCTCATGGAAGAGCGGAGTTGTTGGTAATGTGACATTCAGCTACAGGCTCTGGGATTTGGGCTGCACCGTTTCCACAAAGAACTTTGGAAAAGTATTGCCCTCTGTTTGGTTATAGCAAACTCAGTAGTCTGAGGCTTTGCAATGAAGGGGGAAGAAAAAATACCAATCTTTTAAATCCTAGTTGCAATAAAAAATGATTAAGACATCTTTTTCAAGGGGCTACAATAGCTAACTTTTTAAAAGGCTTTGATTTCTTATTATTCTAGATATAAACCCTGTGTCTCTTCCATTTTTATCTTTTCTACTATCTCTAGCTCCATGTTGAAAAAGATTGATTAGAAAGGATTGTGTCTATGTGTGTGCTCGCATAGTTTTTAAAGTGAAATTCTTTCATCCTTAGAGAAATATAACACTTAGTAAAGACATTTTCCCCCCCGTATAGTGTTAACAGCTTTTGCTTGATTATTTCTCTGCCTCTGGCTCCCTTTTGATGCTTGTCCTGGAGTTGACAGATAAGAGGGAAGGGCCCCTCAGCAGCAGTGCTTTGAGATGGAGATACACTCAGTGAGTCCTCACCTCAGAAGGATCATAAACTTACTGGGTTAAGTTGACCTAATTATCACCCTAAGCTGCCTCGGGTTCTGTGTCTGCCTGTATATTTATTTTGTTTTAGCTGCACCATATTGACTCCTTGTGCCATTTTCTTTTGTCTATTATGTTTCTTGATGACCCTGAGCTATGGCTTCCTCCTCAGTTCCAACACTATTCAGCCTTCGTGGTTTTCCTCATTTTGCCGATGTAGGCCTCAAAGAAGAAATGGCAGAAGAGCACAAGGTAGCTGAGGTACATGAGTGAGGACCAGAAGATGTTCTGAAAGTGGGAGTAACACTGGGCGTGGTCATGCTGCATCCAGTTGAAGACCAGGTAGTTAATGACACAGCCCATCAGCATCTGGGTGATCTGGGACAAGGTGATGAACATGGCAAACTTCCGGGAGACTCGGAAACCAGCGGCCCGCAAGGCGTAGTAAGAGTACATCACGGCGTGCACGCCATAGTTCATAGTCATGAACCAACCACCCCCAGCCACCATGTCTTTGTAGGAGTACCAGGAGTACAGGAGCACAGTGATGTGGTGATACCAGTGCAGAAAGATCAGCTTCTGCTTCCTCAGAATGATGAATATTGTATCTCCTGGAAGACAAAGAGGGGAAAGAAGGAATGTGAGGATGGCGGATGGCTTTGTAAGGGGTGGGGGCGGGTTCCTTCTGCAAGCCACACACGCTTTAGAAGTATTCAATACAAAATCTTACCCACTTTTGATCTGAAATGGACATTATCAACTAGACTGCATGCTTCTCAACTCAAGCATGCGTCACAGGAAACATGACCAGGAGGAGACAGGTGAGTCATCTCAGAGCAAGTACAATCAGGAAGAGTGAAGTGCTGGACAGACGCTCGTGCCCAACGACACATTCTTAATCATCTCTCAAGTAGTAGAATCATAATTTCCTTTAGTATGTGACACAAGATACCGTTAAGACATCTATCTTGTGAGCTCTCTGTAAAATACCAAGTCCCTTTAAACTAGAAAAGTACAATTTAGGGCTGGAGATACAGCTCTGTGGTGGTAGAGTGCTGGCCTGGCATGTGCCAGGCCCTAGATCTGATCCCTGGCTCCACAAACCAGAAGAAGAAGATAAAAAGTAAAATTGAACGACAGACGAAGATAGAGGAAGGAGAAAACAAAGACATCTAAGGACATTTGCTGATGAGAGTGAAGGGCTCGTTCGTGTCAGGGAGTCAAATGAGTAAAGCCTGAAAATAAGAGCTCATTTATGAGGGAAGGAACTGTCAAAAGGCTCTCTAGCCTTTATCAGGGGTTTTCTAACAACTCTATGAAAAAGACCAGTGTTTTGAGGAAGAGAATCTGTATGATAAAAGCTAGAAATATGCCCTGATCTCCTTCCATGACAGAGAAAAACAGATAAGAATCAAGACAAATAAGAGATTCATGCAATTCCATCGAGTAAAAGGGAGGAAATGTTGTCAGTCTGCTGGACAAGACAGCTTTACACAGGTAAATGCCACTTCACTGTCCTGTACCTATGGTGCTCAGACATGGAAAAGCCATCTTTCAGAACTGGGGAGATGGTTCAGTTGGTAAAGTATCTGTTGCACAAGTACCAGGACTTGAGTTTGGCTCCTTAGCACCCTTGTCAAAAGCTGGGCTGAGTGGTGAGCGTCTGTAACCCCAGATGGAGAGCAGAGATAGTTGGATCCCTGGCGCTCACTGGCTGACCAAGCAGCCAGTCTAGTGAAGTCTGTGAGTTCCAGGTTCATCGAGAGTCCCTGTCTCAAAAGATAAGGTGAAATGTGGTTGAGGAAGGTCCTGAAGTCAGCTTCTGGTCTCACGTACCCGCCCGTTCACTGGCGCATACATAGATATGAACGTGTACATGTACGACACACACACAAAAACACCTTTCACAAATACGACTCTTTGAAGAACAGTAAGAACCAGAAGTTTCTTCTAGTATGAGATTTTATTATGCACGCACAGAAGTAGCACACCCAGGGCTCACCCCTCACCTACTTTCTAAATGGTCTAGAATTCCTGCCATGGGAGTGGTCAAGTGATTCTGGGCCTTGGAAAGACTCAAGGTTCGCATGGCTGTGGTTGGGTTAATATAGGTAATGCCTCATTCCATTCACCAGGAGCTATTACTTTATTTCCCTACTGAATTATTAAACATAATTACTTCATATTTGTTGGGAACAGAAAAGGTAAGTTGGTAGTGGCTACATTTCTGAATCTATTGTAAAATTTCTATTGAAATCTGTCCTCCTGTGAGATGCCTACCTTTATTACATCTGAAAATGTCAGATAGCTGGGCTTGCCTCATTCCATTCACCAGGAGCTATTACTTTATTTCCCTACTGAATTATTAAACATAATTACTTCATATTTGTTGGGAACAGAAAAGGTAAGTTGGTAGTGGCTACATTTCTGAATCTATTGTAAAATTTCTATTGAAATCTGTCCTCCTGTGAGATGCCTACCTTTATTACATCTGAAAATGTCAGATAGCTGGGCTTGGTGGTGCATGTCTTTAATCCCAGCACTTGGGAGGCAGAAGCAGGCAGATCTCTATGAGTTCAAGG
The DNA here is from genome assembly GCF_000622305.1 of Nannospalax galili. Classification (NCBI taxonomy): domain Eukaryota; kingdom Metazoa; phylum Chordata; class Mammalia; order Rodentia; family Spalacidae; genus Nannospalax; species Nannospalax galili. Next base: position 273,429 of record NW_008330297.1, on the reverse strand, counting down.
CCAGTCTGGTCTACATAGCAGTTCCAGGCCAGCTGGGGCTACAGGGAGACACTGTCTCATAAAGACTAAAAGACAAAAAGACAAAAAAAAAAAAAAAAAAAAGGACAGAAGATAATCGCTTGATATATCACAGTGAAAGATTTATCGTCCTCTTTTTTTTCAAAAAAAAAAAAAAAAAAAAAAAAAAAAAAAAAAAAAAAAAAAAATGTCAGATGGTGATGGTCACTCTCACATGTATACTTAAGGATTACACTGGTGTCAGGAGATCTGGATCTGCTTCATGTTAAACTATTTTGTCACGCCTGTCAGAGTCACTGTTTCTAAGTGATTAGTGCTCTGTGCCTTCCTCTCTTCACTGGACTATGATAGAGACACAGTAATTCCAGCCAGCCTTTGTTAACAGGGGGAAAAATGTGGAAGTCTAAGGAACTTTATATTCCAAACAAATGTAGTCAATTCTGAGATGTTTCTAATGAGTCTCTTAACATTAATAAAAATAGCAATTTGACACAAAACCCGACTGTAATAAAGGTGATTTGCCGTGAAAGTAATAAGCACTTCATCTTGCCTAGCCTAATTCTTTAGATACAATTCCATTATCAATCAGCCTTACATTAGAATCTCATTGTTTAAAAAATAGGACAGATTGCTAGAACGGACTCAGGCATTCCTATCTCGGGGATGTTGTTGAGGTATCAGAACACGTCAGGATGTCAGAAGTCACGAAGATGAGAAGCTCTGCTACAAAGCCACGTCAGGGTTACTGCTCCTGGCAATGGCAAGAGAAAACTGTGGGTTCTGGAAGGGGCCAGCCAACATCTCTCACAGTAGATCAGTTGATACAGCAGTTGGATTGCACCAGCCATGCCGTTTTGGTTCAAGGTGTAGTTCCTCTGAAGAAACCATGCAGCATCACAAAACTTGCCATTCACCTGAGTCATACCAAGTTATGGAACTGATAGGCATGCAGAAGGAACTCTGAAATGCATACTGGCCAATGGACTGTGGGCCTGGTGTTGGCCAGCCAGCCTTTCTTGGCCAACTGCCCCCTGGCATTATGAAACTAGTGATGGCCAAATGTCAGCAACAGGACTTTGGTCTCCTGAAGGTTTCTGCCATGTCACTTACTTTCGCTATTTTTGTTTATGCTCTTACTATGACTTCTGTGACCTTTAGCCTAGCTGTTTTTTAGAAAGAGACAGGTAGAAGGTAGGACAAGGTATTTCTTGTACCCAAGTGTCCTTCTTGACTACCCACCCGTTCTGCCTCTGCACCTGATCAGTGCATACGTCTGTGAGCCTATGGAGAAGTCAGCTGGTCCTCTCCTCCCAGGGCAATCATGGTCACCAAGAGACATGGTGAGCCGCCTCTGTGTGCATAGCCGATCACAGATGGTTGAGCCCCTCTTTGCTGGAGTGCTGCTGAGTCAGAGTTTCAAAAACAATGACAAGCTCAGGTGAGCAAGGACCTAGACTCAGAGCAGATGTTTCCCAGTTTTAACAAAAGCAAATCTCAGCAGTTTCTAATATAATCCAAACAGTAGGCAGTGAAGATTTGGCACTCCCTGGTTCCAGTAGAGTGTAGCCCTGTAAATCCATTGAAATGAGTTCACTGTTTCTGCTGAAACAGGAAGCTCTTACTGTACTGACAAGGAATAGGGCATGCGAACAGAATTTCAGCTTCAGGAGATGCAAAGGTTTCAGAAATGGATGGTATGATGACTGTACTGCAATATGAATATTATATCTCAACCATCAGGGCAAAAATGTTAGTGAAAACTGTAGTGTATATTTTTGGGGGGCTAGAAATAGTTTCATTGTTGTACATAGGTGTGTATGTATGAGATCTTTCTCTTTGGTATTCATTAAGGACTCCAGAAATCCTAGAACACGGAAAGGCAGAATGTAGGACCTAAAGATTAAGAACTCTAGCTAATTCAAATGGATAAATCTTTTAAAATGAGATGGTAGTGATAAGGATTTCCTTACTGCAAAAGACTGGGAGAAAATGTAACCTCCAAAATGCATAAAAAGGCATCCAGGCAAACACACGGTAAGGACCAGAGCTGTCTTGGGGGTGCCTGAACTGAACTTTAGATTTGTGACACTCAACAGCTTACCTGTATAAGGTCACTGCTGAACGAGCTCTAGAGCCTTTGAAAGACATTGCTTCATATTTTTAAATTAAGAAAGGGTAGTCAGATCTTAAATTTGGAACTATATGAAGAATTTGTGTCACTAAATCAGGTTCATTAAAGAACTTTGTCAATATTTATTAGGAAATTGCTTCTGTTAGACAATGTTTAACAATTTGGTATATTTTAACTGCAAAAGAATGGATTACTGAACCATTACTGTAGATACAGGTGTGGGCATTGCTATCCTAGCACCCAGGGGCTAAGGCAGGAGAATAGCAAGTTCAAGTCCAGAGTGGGCTACAGAACAAGAACTTGTCTCAAAAATTCAAAATAATAACCTGATCCCTGCACATGGTTGTGGGAAATGACTGACTCAGGGGGAAGGAGCTCTCCTGCTGGGATAACGCCACTCCAAACAACTGCAAGAGACCCCTAAAAACCTGCAGGCAAAACCCTAGAAATCGGGGCTGGAGAGATGGCTCAGCTCTTCTGTTCTTGCGGAAGACCCAGGTTTGAATCCCAGTACCCACAAGGCAGCTAACAACTGTCCATAACTCCAGTTCCAGGGGATCCGACAGCCTCTTCTGACCTCTGTGGGCATTGCATGACACGGATGCACTTACCTACAATTCAAGCAATACACACATACACATAAAATAAAAATAATAAATAAAATATTTTAAAAACCCCTGGAAATCTACTAACATCTAGTGCCTCAGGCTCAAGAGGTAGACTGTGTTCAACCTGCTTTGGGCAGGGGGGAGTTGGGCATTAGGCCTTCCACTGAACTGGGACAGGGTGATCAGTTAGGTCAGAGTCGACATGGAGGAGGAAGGTCTGAACGCCCTGAGTGTTACACTGATAGTTTTTAGGAATTCTAATTCTGCCATCTCAAAATTCTGACTTAATCTGGAATTTGGCAGGAGGTCAGAGAGCAGAAATCTAATCATGTTTGGGAAAGAAAAATGACCGCTACTGGGTAGCTCGGAGGCTCTTCAGTAAAGCATCTCTCCAAGAGGCTAGAAAGGACACTTTTTATTGAAGCACCTTAACTACAACTGGGTGGAACTCAGAACACAGCAGACAGGACGTCTGGCAGGAAAAAGGCCCTTCTAGAATGAAAGATAAGTATGCTTCTTTGCATCTGTGGGTTAAGGGCCAGAGAAAAGACAGTATTTATAAATGAAAGCATCGTTGCATGTAGTAGGAGGTAGAGGTCACTGGAATGCTCAGAGGATGAGGCGTGACATTACACTTCAGAAACGGTCTTAGACTGCTTGATTCTATAGATAATTTAAATGCAGGGCTCTAGTGGGGTTGACCCACGTAGTTGAAACATGGAGGGCAACTGCCTTGTGAGAAGGACATATTTTGTCTGTTGTCCTATGCTTTTGTTTTTATCAACTGGGTTTCCTTTCTTTGAGACAGGATCTCCCTGTAGCCCTAGCTGGCCTGAAATACCCTATATAGACCAGGCTGGCCTCAGTCTCACAGAGATCTGCCTGCCTCTGCCTCCTGAGTGCTAGGGTTAAAGGTGTGTGTCACCACCTTTGAGATCACACTTTCATGCACACACCGCACTTAAGTATCTGTAGTCATTTCTGTATCAAAGATACACAGCATAAAAGAAAAGTCAGGGGGATATGACATTCTCCAACTTAAATAATTATCAAACTAACAATATAGTACTTTATTTTAAAGAACCCTAAGAATAGAAAATATACACTGAGATCAACCCCAGTTTGAGTCCACATTCCAAAACATCATGAGTCTAAGTTAAAAACTTTATCACTGTGAAGCCGGGTGTGGTGGCACACACCTTTGATCCCAGCACTTGGGAGGCTGTGGCAGGTATACCTCTGTAAGTTCGAGGCCAGCCAGGTCTCCATAGTGAATCCAGGCCGGCTGTGGCTACCACGAGACCCTGTCTCCAAAGGAAAAATAAAGGACCAAAAAAAAAATAAAAAAATTATCACAGTGAAAGAAACAAAGCCAAAACAAAGCCAGTAAGATGAATATACTCTCCACCAAGGGGGATAAGAAATAAAAATGTTCTCACTGAATTAAAAAGTTCCTAAAAACATACCTGTAACTGTAAGTACTGTCTATAGATCCAAGTTCGAAAGAAATGTCTCCTGCCTAAGACTGGATATGCAGTGGTCTTGATACAAGGATGAATGTTCCTGGGGCTAGGAGACGCTCATTGGGTAAAAGTGCTTCCTACAAAAGCTCAAGAGCCTGAATTCGACTTCTCGGAACCCATGTAAAAGCTGGATTTGTACTGTGAGCATCTAAGGGAAGATGGGAGGTGGAGATAACAAAATCCAAAGTTTGTGGCCAGACAACATGGTGTGAACAGCAGGAAAATATCAAAGAGACCCTGTCTCCAACAGTGGAGGATGAGGACTGACACCCAAGGTCCCTTAACCTACAAACACACACCATGGCATGCAAACACTGGCACGAACACACACACATGAGTGTGCACACCCCCCCCCCAAAGTTTCCTGGAGCCTGCTCTACAGGCTTCTTACTGTAAAAGCCTTTGTAAAGTAGCCATTCTGTTCTAATCCCTATTATATGTCTGGTTCTTGGCAGGTGCTTAATGAATTTATTAACTGACCAACAACAATCTATGTAAATGCATTTTGTTCCGAGATTGTTTATGTGTCCATCATGCACAGACACACACACACACACACACACACACACACACACACACACACACATCTAGTCATTCTGGACTGGGTAGAGAACTGTGCTTACACCCTGTCCCTCTGAGGAAAGGTTTTTAGAGAAAGCTCTCTTACTACTGTTCTTTTGTCTTTGACCTAGGAAGACAACTGGCAGTTGGCACTCCAACTGCGAGCACTACTCGCAGGCAGATTTCTAGCATGCTGTGGGAAGTGGCAGCTGTCCTTCCACCATATTGAGGAGGATGCACCTCTTACTTGAACAAGTGGGCTTGAACTAGGAGTACTTTACAAAATACTACCGACAGCAAAAACTGTAGAAGGCTTGTTATGAAACTACAATGTCTAACCTCTTTTTAAGAGAGGAAAAGCAACGAACATACGTACTTTTAAGTTCTACCACTGAAGCATTTGAACTAAAGCCATGTAATTCTTAATTCCAGGTTTAAACAAAATGAAGAGGTCCAGTGACTAGTCTTTCTCAGGAACATAGCCAGTGTGTGAGACAGTGGGTGGTGGTACTCAGGGATGCGCTGAAGAGCTTTCACCAGCGGATTCCTTCCTCACACTTTCCCACAATGTTACCCACACTAGATCTTTGCCACTAACTTGTCAGCACTTCTGCAAACCTACGCCACCCTTACCTTTAAGACCATCAAAGACTGAAGAAAAAGTCCTGGAAATTTCTAAGTATGGTCAGCATTTTCTATGAATTTCTAGAAGGTGAACTACATTTACTTTCTCCAGGGTCAGTAATGAGTAATGTCAAACAGTAGAGACCAACAGTTAGCAATTCTTATTGAGAACACAAAGATATCCAAATGTAAAACTTAATTTGCTAATCTGAATCCTAACTTTAGAGATGAACGTCAGCTTAGGTCTGGGACTTGGAAATAACTGTGTTGCTCCTTTTTTTTCTTTTTTTCTTTCCTATTCTAATATTAGCTGAGCTGTTAATAGGCCTTAGAGAGGGGGCCCTGTATATTTTGAGAACTCTTGGAAGTGGCTCAGAAGAAGGTGGCATGTGCAAACTATTCTGTCAATACACGTGATGCAGATTTAAGAGGATGTTGTAAACAAGAAAGAACTCAGTCAAAATCTTCAAGCCCGTGCTAACTTTTCTGCACCCAGTAACGACAGATCTTCAAACTGTGTGTTTCTCTCGATTCATTTTTAATAAGTTATGTGACTATGAGGGTGCAACAAGACGGATAGGAAACGGAAGAGGAGACACTCACCTAGTTCGGGTGCTTTGCTTAGCACAAATGCGTAAGCCCAGAATTTGCTGACAGGTCCATTGTAAAAACTCTGGTCACAAACTGACTGCTTCAGGCCTTTGGTCATCAAAATGTACACCATATAAGCACCAGTTCGAACAGCACCGAATATACTTCCATAAGGAAAAGAGAAAAGAAACCACAGTTAGGAAAGTGATTGCATGTCTGAAATTAAACTTTGTGGCAGTCCGAATATGAAACACCCATCAGACAGACGCTTTTTTTGAACACTTAATCCCCAGGTGATGGTGCTGTTCTGGAAGGTTGTGGAACCTTTGGGAGGTAGAGCTCTACTGAAGGAAGTGAGTCACTGGAGTGGCCTTGAAGTTTTATGCACTGGCCACCCTTCCGGTCCTATGCTTCCTGACTGTGATATAATTTACCAGCTACCTAATTCTCCTCCTGCCACGATGGGTTGTATTGCTCCTTAAACTGTGAATCAAAATAAACCCGTCCTCCCTCTTGATTCTTCCCATGAGATATTTGGTCACGGTAATGAGGAAAGTAACTAACACAATCATGCTCAGAAGATGGTTGTGCAGTGATAGGAAGAAGGCAGAGAAGATTCCTAGTGATTGTCTTCAATGACTCTGTCAAGAAGCTAGCACAGTTCTCAGTACTCTGTTCTAAAGACCACTTGCTCATCATCAATGCTCCAAAATGAGGTCACGGAAAAGAGGACTTAGTCCTCACCAGGATCTCACCTGGCTTGAGAACTAGTGAGACGGAGGCGCTGTATGCTCTTGGCATTACCTCAGTTCTGTCGACATCCATTTTCCAAATCCACCTGGCTCTCCTCCCTGAAAATCTGTTCATGATTTTAAGCTAGCTCTTCTTCCACATCTGGACAGCACACTTGGCCTCCTCCAGCAGGCTCCAAGCCTCTGTCCCTGGCCCCCTTCTGCTCTCTGGTCATCTTTCTTATTGTGCTAGAAGGAGCTTCTTCCTGGCTTAGCTCTATGACCCCACCCCTCTAGGAGTTCCACTCACCCTGAACCATGAGAGCCCCCTAGAACCACATACCCCTACCATCAACACTGTTTGCAAATGTGCTTGCAACCAACATGCAGAGATGCTCCACAAAGATGGTCCGAAAGAGGAAAGTCTGTGGATAAACGGATGCAAAACCAAACAAAAACCCCTTTCAACCAGACCTGCCAAGGATACAGACGTAGACTGAAACATGAAAGGATTTGGCAAGTAGAGCAAGGAGATTCCATTGAAAGTGAACCTCTTACACGAACATCCCCAGGATGCAATCCACAGTCTCACAGCAAGCACAGCTGGACAGACCATGGAGAGACATGCCAGCCTTCCTTTGTCTCTCCATAGGGAAGAATCCCTGTCTAAAGTCAGCGGGAGTTAAATGAGTGAGCCACTGTGGATGAAGTAGCAGCCTCACCAAATTAGAAATGGAATTTTCTTGTCTAAGAAAAGACAGGATCACTGCTTTTTGTGTTCGAGTTGGTCTAAATAAGCCATTCCACTGTGTTAATCTCTCCATAACCCAATCTGTCCATAAAATATGCCCCTTAACTAGAACTAAAAGTTGACTTTTCACAGACTCAAGGAAATGAAGTTGACTTCCTTCCTGGTTATTACCTATTAAATTGAGAACCTGGCAAGCAGCTTCTCGAAAGGCAAAGTTTGCATTAGTGGTGTTCCTCTAATTAGTGGCTGCCATTTTCCAGTTCCATACCATTTAATCCTTCAGTGGCTTCCCTCTGCACTTAGAACAACCCCCTGTACTCCTTTCCAGGCTCCACAGGCCTTGGAAGGACTTCTTGATCACCCACCTGCATTTTTACTGCCTGCTGTCCTGCTCAGTGTACTAGTGCTGCCTGGTACTTCCTGTTCTCTGCCTCAGGACCTTTGAAGCACTCGTCTCTTTGCTTCAGGAACTTGTGGGTATTTCCTTCAAGGCTGGCTCCTTGTCACTTTCAAATGCCTTTTCCTGGAGGAACTGTATTTATAGTCCACGAACTACCCTAATTTAGGATAGGCATTTGAATTTCATTGGCCAAGTTGGATAATGGAGATTTTTCTTAGCCGAACTTATTTGCTTTTTTTCTTTATCTCACTAGATGATGGTTGACCTTTAATATGAAAAGTTCCAACATCTCCAAATTAAGGTATTACACCTTAGACACTTTGCTGCTGTGGAAGGAACAGAAACACAGAAGTGTCGCCCCAAGGTTGGTTGCCTAATGGAAAAGTCTAGAGTCCCTCCTCTGCACTGTTTGGGTTGTTTCAACTTCTTATTCTTCTAACATCACCTGGTCTTTAGTTTAGGAGCAATCTTGAGTATCGAAACTGGTTTTTCGTAGCAGAGATTTGTTAGAGTAGACGTGATTGATTCAAGCCAGTGTGATGTGAGACAGCCGCTTCAGGTTGGAAAAGGTTTCTTTGCTTTTTAACACGATGAAGACAGAGCCAGCTCTGGACAGTAAAACAGTTCCTCTGGATGTGGCTGAGGTGGTAAATGAACTCCAATTCCAATTATCTGGGTTCAAGACCTTGCTTTTGAGAACTAAATCTCTATCACATTAGCCATTTGGAGACTCCTCCCTGACTCCCATTACTTGCAGCCCAAAGCTTCTAGGTAGATACAATATACACATTTGATTTTCAAGAGATGTTTTAACATTTTGTGCAGAAGGCCTCTTTTTGGCTAAAAAGTGCCTTGATACTGCTGGTGAACTGTTTCCTGCGTCTGTTATCTGCTGTTCATACACCAGTAGAGGAGCCATCAAGGACTTTTGCATAAGCCAAAAGCAAGGAATCACGTGGATGATATCCTTCAAAACATGCTGGCCGGATCTATGATTTTTCAATACCACTAAGCATATTTTTTAAAGCATCATTTTCCCACATTGAATCCAGCCCATCATACCCCAAAGCCACATGGCACAGAATCTTCCTTGGCTGTGTTTGCTGCGAGACCGCGTGCTCTGCCAGGGATCAGAGCAGATCCAAAGAAAATACCTTTGGAATAGTTCCTTCCATCTTCCTGGTCTCAAAGGCCACCGTGATTTATTACCAACTTCTAAATGTTAATGCTTAAACACAATTCGGTTTATCTGTTCAGTTGCTAAATATTTCAGCACAACAGTTCTCGATGTCGGAGCAGTAAAAGTCATACGCTAACCTTGGCTGCTGCTGGTGGCCCTGGCAATTGAGTTGGGGGTAAACAGGTATTCACAGATTGGAGGTTAGAGCCTGGGGAGGTCATTGCAGAGAATTGCAGGAATGAAGGTTTTTATATAACAGCGACCCACAATACTGCTGACAACAAGTGTATAGCACATTTTATTGTCCCGTATCTGGACATAAGCCTCATTCCCTGAGCTCTGAACAATAAGGCCAACTCAGAACCGAAGACAGTGGCACTTTTGAGGGAAAGTGTCAATGCCAGCCATTAGGCGCCTGTGTCTGAGGGCAAAGGCGCATTGTTGCGCCTTCTGCTGTTGGGAGCCCTGGGGAGCCATTCAGCCAGTAGAGCGATTGTTATCTGTGGGAATCCACCAGCTCCTGGAAAGTCAGTGCTTGTGCTCTGGAATCAAGTGGCTGTTTTTATAACAGCATCACTCTGTATGTGACCCATTACCAAAATATACTTCAGGGTGTGACTTCTTTCTTCTGTAAATTGCATCAGCTGGAGAGACAGTGTGATGTACCCACAAAAATGCAGCCTCTGCTTGGTGACTTCTTGTCTCCTGCCGGGCTCAACGGAGCCTGTCCCTCACTGGGTCACACTGTTGGTCGTTTTATAAGGAAACGTTCCTTCCACACCCGAAGCTGCAGTTCAAGGTCTGCAGCCGGTAGCCACCATTCTTTTTGAAACTCAGAGTTCTTGTGACCTGCAGAGGCAGCTCTGCACAGTGCAAAGAGCTGACCCCGAGCCTCCACCCCTGGATGGCCCAGGTCCCTGATCACAACTGACTTCACCACAGAGCTGATTCCAGATTTTCATTAAAAAAAAGTCAGCTAGTGAATTCACAAGAGGATAGCAATGAGCACTTTCCACCGCACATCTCGAACGGGAGTCTGGTGGTACAGAAAACCGACTAACGGCCATGCAAGGTTTCATTAGTCAGCTGACTGTTTGTTCTAAGGCTACAGTGTCAGGTGAGCTGAAAATCTGACGATGGTGCTTAATGTGAGGAGATGACCACAGCAACATCTTTCCTGGGCTGCAAGGTTGCATGGACATATTTAGCTAGTTATTAATTTTGAAGACATGTAATTCCTCTTGTCAAAGCCTAGTTTTGTTTCTGATATTAATGGGGCAGCAGAGTGCTCTGCGGAGGGGTGGGGTAGATGTTTGCTGCATAATGCAGCGAAGAGGTGGGGGGGGAGATTTGCAGCCCCCAATTAGTTGAAGTGTTACCTCTGGGTTTCCTGATGGGGGAAGTGCATTTCTTCAACATTAACAGTTACCATGGGAGATGTGAGCAACATCCAGTGGACAGTAAATTGGGAAGGGAGAGGGTCCCAGGTTGTACAGGGAGTCTTTAGTTTGTAGCCCCAGATGGCTTTCAGTATTAGACTGATAATTTTAAAAAATCTATTTAAATAGGTGGCAGATCACCAATGATACACTGAATAAACAGCCACAGTGGTACTGAAACAAGGCTATGACTGATGAAGATGAGATATAACATTACTCAGCCCTTGGACAATAACTTGGCATTAGGATTAGTAAGAAAAGACTATTTACTGAACCAACGCCTACTTGATCAACACCAAGTGTCAGGCATTGTGGTACTCCCGAGGAAGGCGGAGAACCTCTATAACCTTTTGTAGGAGACAAAGACATATAAAACACAGGCACATACACACAAACATGCACACGCAATAGAAACAGCAGTATTGACAGAATACCAGGTGTGTGTATTCCACTTTGGATGTTAGAACATTTAGAATAAAAATTTAGAAATCAAGTTTTTGCCTTCAGGTTGTGGCTTTCTTTTTTAAAGGTATAACAAGTATTAAGGTCCCTTTAAAAGAAGTATGAGAGATCTAGCTAATTTCTTTAACTCATGCTCTGACTATAAGTTCTAACCATTTATCTACTTGAGAAAAGACTGAATAGTTTGGTATTCTGACTTTCAAATTTTATTGCCATCTAAAAACCAAAATGGAATCTCACTAATGACTAAAAGTTCCAAAATTCTGTTTTAAGAAATCTTAAATGTAATCATCAATGCTCTCAGTTATTTCCATTTTAAAAACTTCTTATGTTATATCCTTACTGGCCTCAATATAGATGTAAGGCATTTATTTGGAATTCAAACATGATCCCCAAAGGCCTTTATTGTGACATGTCAACTACCCCTAAATTCTGCTAACCACATCAATGGTACAATTACTTCCAGGATTGGGTAATGGAATTGCTTTATGATACTTCTATCATACCATCAGTAAAGGAAAAATAGGTCTGAGATTTTGTCTGTTATTGAAACATAGCAACAGCTAACCCAACAATGGCAATCTTTTATAAACACAGGAGAGGTCACTGATGTTTCTGATTACAAAATTTGAGCTTCTATGGTTCTTAAGACTCAGTTTCCAGAGTAGAACAAATACCCAATGATCCCAGAGCAGGTTAAAGCAAATGAAAGAAAGACAATGACAACAGAACCCACCTCCGTATCCACCGTGATGTTTCAGTCTTAGTAGAGGATGAAGAACTACATGTGTTATATGGAAGCGTGGCATCTCCATGCCATTGTCTTGCTACTGATGACATGCAGCCCAGACTCTGAGCCTTTCCACCCAAGATGACAGCATCCTCAGCAGAGAACTGCCAGCTTTGGTTTAACCTTTGCTGGACAGTTTTCAACAGTAACACAGAAAGTCAAAGTATAGGCTATTTTTGTCCATTAAGTCAGCAGCTAAACGAAGATATTTGATTATTTACTTCCTCTGTTCCTCCACTATGCAGAGCGTATAATTATATTATTTCTCTTTACATTTTACCATTGAGTGGCATTTCTAAGTTTGGTTCATTTATTTTTACTTTGAATATATATATACATATATATATAGATACACACACACACACACACATATATATATTTTTTTTCTTTTTCTTTTTGAGACAGTGTCTTCTTATATCCCCAGCTTTCCTGGAACTTGCTGTGCAGACCAGGCTGGACTTGAATTAACAGAGATCCATCTGCCTCTGCCCCTCAAGTGCTAGAATTAAAGAAAGTTGTGTGCCACCATGACCAGCTTACTTTGAATATTTAATCAGACATTACTCCCTTCTTGGAGAGCAACAATGATGGAAAAGATTGGAAATAGAGGCAGGACAAAGCCTCTTTGGAGAGCTGACAGGTAAGCCTGGAACCACGAAGCAGCTTCCTTTTGTAACAGCATCTAGAAGTGACTGCTAAGTAGTGTGATGATCCTTCTGAACTCCCAGGCTAAGCAACGCTACATGTAGTATGAAGTCCTGCAGTCCTGAAGACTTCATGCAGGACACAGAAAGTGAGGAGAGTGCAGAGAAGCTATGTGGCCCATAATGTGCCCTAGCAGACATGTGCTAAGTGGGCATGCAGTGCACAGCTGTCTCCATCACTCTATCCCTAAGTCAGAGAACTTCAGTCTCCAACAGTTGTTCTGATTCTGTTTGACAAGGTCGTTTTACTTTATTTTCTGATATATCAGTTTGGTTCTCTTGTAAATCTAAGCAATTTTTTTTGAAATAAAGAAGAAAGTCTTAAGGGTCTGAATGTTTGGTAAAATAATGACTGCTTGACTCCCAGTGACCTGACATGTTTAAAAACAGCTAAACAGCATTCTTACACCTGGAGTATATGACTTGGAAATCACCCACTTGTTTCAAGTACCTGGCAAGGTACTCACATGCTGGGGCCAAGTTTGAAAGACTAACCTGATAAAAACCAGCCTGGCAGAGTGGGGAGGGAGAAGGCATGGAGAGATTAAGAAAACAATGATAATAGGGTAGATCTCCATTAGCAGTCATCGAACAAAACAGAACACACTGCTGTAGGATTTGATGCCTTAGTTTAAGACTCTGTAGCTTCATAAGTGCAGCAGGGTCTTACGTGACTTGAGCTGTAGTTGTTTCACTGCGAGTTTCAGGGACTTCTGTCTGCCCAGAACCACTGGTGCCTTAGGCACACTGAAGGCCAGAAAGGAAGGTATCCACTGCCAGTTCCGTCCTCAGTCTCGGAGCCAACAGTGCCAGTGTCAGCTCTCGCTGGCTCATACTTGTCGCCCTTAGTATAGCTCACATTTGGGGAACCTCACTGAGCTCCTAAATGGTGCAATCCCTGCTAGCTTCATGGGGCATTATCAGCTCTATTTTACAGGCAAAGAAACAGGTAGGGAGAGGTTGTGGGCTAGCCCAGTTCCTATGGTGTTGACTCTTCAATATACAACTCAGAGCAGCTTCTGAAAACTCACCAAGCTGTCACAAAGGAATTTCTTTTTTTTGAAAAAAATGTTTTGTCCCTGGGCCTGCACAACCTGCCGGCCTCTTTCCTGGTCCCCAGGTGCTTGTGGGGCCTCTTCCTGTCCCCATCTACCTTTGCATCTCTGGGTGGCACGGCCACCAGCTGCCCGACACCAGCATCTTTCTTGGGCTCTGCTCCCAGGCCAGTCCAACCCCCAAATTCCTGAGGACAACATCTTTGCTGGAGGGATCCAGACCTTAGGAAGAAGCCTGAGAGCATCTGATCCTCATCTGACTTGGGCCTCTGTGGGAACTCCTGACAAAAAGAGCAATCTGACCACTCCAATATAAAATCAAGAGAGAACTGGAAACTTAAAGGAAACAGCTTTTCATGCCCAAAAAGTAAACCACAAAGACACATAAATTTCACAAGAAGAAGCAG
>NW_008330297.1:258195-259073 GCF_000622305.1 Nannospalax galili | reverse complement strand
GACGAACTAGACCACTCAAGCAAAGATTATGAAAAATTTAAGAAAACACAAGAATGGAATATACAGGAATTGTGTGACACCATAAAAACACCAAACTTACGAATCCTAGGCATACAGGAAAGGGAAGAATCCCAAGATAAGGGCATGAACCAGACCCTCAACAGAATCAGAGAAGAAAATTTCCCAAAATTAAAGAAAGAAATGCCCATACAAATACAAGAAGCACACAGAACACCAAACAGACAGGACCAGAAAAGAAACTCTCTACAGCACATCATAGTAAAAACACTAAACGTACAGAACAAAGAGACAATACTGAAAGCTGCAAAAGAAAAACAAGTCACATATAAAGGAAAACCCGTTAAGATTATAGCTGACTTTTCAGTGCAAACTATGAAAACCAGAAGAGCCTGGACCAAAGTATTCCCAGCTTTAAATGACTAGAGATGCTAACCCAGATTACTATACCCAGCAAAAATGTCTATTATAGTCGAGGGGGAAAGAAAAATCTTCCATGACATAAATAGGCTGAAGGAATTCATGTCCACAAAACCAGTCCTTCAGAGAGTTCTGGAAGCAATACAAAGAGCTGAAGAAAGGAATGACTATACCCAAGGGATTGTGGAAAGAAATCCAATGAAGGTATAACTGTGGAAAAGTACAGCTATATCAAGAATGTAAACAGAAATAAAAATGACAGGATTTAATACTCATCTTTCATTAATAACTTTAAATATTAATGGACTGAATTCTCCAGTCAAAAGACAGGCTGGTTGAATGGATTAAGAAATAAAACCCATCATTTTGTTGTCTGCAAGAAGCCCATTTCACTTTTAAGGACAGGCACTACCTTAAAGTGAAAGGATAGGGAAAAAAAG
>NW_008330297.1:257366-257926 GCF_000622305.1 Nannospalax galili | reverse complement strand
ACAGACAGAGAGACATCTGAATTAAACAATACCATATATGAAATGGACTTAACAGACATCTACCGAGAATTCCACCCAAGCACCAAAGGACATACCTTCTATAGAGCGCCCCATGGAACCTTCTCCAAAATTGACCATATACTGGGGAACAAAACAAACCTCAACAAATACAAAAAGATTGAAATAATTCCATGCATTCTACCAGACTACAACGCAATAAAGCTTAAAATCAACACCGGAAGAAGCCCTAGTCACCACATGAACACATGGAGATTAAACAACACACTCCTGAATGGGTTAAAGAGAAATTAAAAAAGAAATAGAAGTATTTCTGGAACTAAATGAAAAGGACAATACAACACAACAAAACCTCTGGGACACACTGAAAGCTGTCCTTAGAAGGAAGTTTATAGCTCTAAGTGCCTACATCAAAAAATCGGAAATAACACAAATAAATGACTTAACCTTGTAACTCAAGACACTTGAAAAGCAACAACAAATGAAACCGAAACCCAGCAGACAAGAAGAAATAACAAAAATCAGGGCAAAAATTTATGAAC